>NW_026925998.1:240000-840000 GCF_032062105.1 Saccostrea cuccullata | reverse complement strand
TCACTACTTGACCCACCACACTCCTCCTCACTGCTGGAACTTGAACTCGAACTGGAACTTGAACTTGAATCACTTCCTCTTTCCTTTCTATCTTCTTCATCCATCATCTCCAAATAGTGATTCAACATATATCGTAGCTTTCTCCTGTTCTCCTTCTTCTTCTTCCCATATTTACGAGAGGAGGAAGCGATAGAGGCAGCTATCAAACTGATCAGGATTACGTAAATAAGAAGTTTACGACAATCCATGCTGCCTTCTACCTTCCTAGTGTGTCAAGTGTCAAGAAGATTTTGATTAAAGTTGTTGTAAGTGATGGTTTATATATGAAACACTTTAGTTGGGGCATTAATTTTAATTACGCGACATGCTCATTTACAAGCGAAATATATGAGTTAGATTACGTTTCAAACAAACTAAATTTCTTGTTGCAACAAAAATAATTATTTGAAAAGTTGAGTAAGTAATTTAAAAAAATTGCCTAGTTTTTCTTACTATTCTTAGTCTTGATGATAATAAGTTGAAATAATGCATGAGTTGTCTATTTTTTAAAAAGTTATTTTACTGAAATTTTAGTTATACTTTTATGGTGAGCATCTCCAAAGTTGAAAGGTTGATTAGCAATTTCTTATGGCCCCATTGGAAATAAGCAAGTTTCATATATTGCTTCCATGGACTATCCTAGTCAAGATTGATTTAAAATATGTTAACTTGTATGATATTTGATAAGATCTGGTTTTGAAAATCAGTAAATATCTGTGATAAAAGATAACTCTAGTCTGATATCCCTTGAGTGATATTGTGCAATTATGATAGCTGTGTGCCTAATTTCTTTAACGATACCAAAATTATATTATATTGTATTCATGTAATTGTATTATGATTGTTATGCATTTGATTCTTTGCATGAATAAACATAATAATATATTTATTTGATTATTGCAAAGCATGTTTCATTTTACAATTTGTTTGATAACAGTTAGTTGGACGACTTGGTCTCCTAAAACTGCATAAATGTTGTTCATGTGGATTTTCTTTTTTGAGAAAAATCAACTCCAGAGTACTATCTTTAGAATCAGAATCTTTTTATCGAAGTTATTTGTTGATGGTCAATGACAAAAAATAAAAATTGCCGAGTATTATTTTTATGAAAGAAGTAGCTTTTTATGATACGAAATAGCTTAAATTTTAATTTATCGTAAAAAACGGTTGAATACAGTGCAGAAATGTCGTACATTTTGAGTTTTGATGTCAATAATAAAAGTTGTGTAAATACATTTTTTTAAGTTTAGAGAACCAATATTTGAATTACACTTCTTCTAGAATATGTTCAAAGGCAGTTCTTTTGAAGTTTCTACGTTAATGTGATGGGTATTTTTGCAATTAGTTAAGATAAAAGTTGGTAGAGTAGGATATGGAGATAACGAACAGTATTCAATCTCGAAGTCCATAAAACAATACAAAATAAGAGCAGAGCAAACACGTACATCCGAAACATCAGAGGTGGGATCAGGTGCCATGGAGGAGTGAGCATCCCTTGCTGACCGGTCACACCCGCCGTGTGCTCCTTGTCATGATCAAGAAATAACGGAAAAATCCGTCGTCGATTCAGTGTATAAATACTGGACTAACAATTGGTATGAAAAACGTCAGTCAGTATTTGATTCAATGATAAATTGTATTTGCTGACAAGGTCATTGTATCGACCATAGCTTTCATAGCATTTGCTAGACCGACCCAGCAATTATCTTTAGAAGGATCTCTTTGAAGTTTAGGGAAACAAGTAATGATAGGGTTCATCGAGCTCATAGGTTGGTTGGAATGATAAAAGTATAAACAGTTAAATATGATTTTGAAGAATTTTATCCCTAGAAAGTGTACAGAAAGATTATTTGACATAAAATTCAAACAAAGTTCTTTCAATCTGCTGTCGAAACAATACTGTTACAAATACTGTTTACTGAAATCTTCGATTCAATGGTTGTATTTTGGATTGTGCATGGTTAGAGCGTCTGCTCTAGATTCGCGGAATAAGGAGCTGTTCCGTACGTTTCGGATTCGAATCCACTGTGTGCCGTGAAGTCCAGTCCTTTGGACGAGTCTGTTCAAACAGAGAACCTGTGTAACAGTAGATGTTGGCACAAAAAGATCCTTCGCTGCTCAATGGCCTTGAGTGACATGTATATGTATAAAATTGCAGTCCTCCACCGGTAAATGGTGGCGTCTCTATATGAGTGAGAGGGTTAAACAACAAACAAACATTTTTTTGCTAATGCTATTTATATATTTAGAAAAAACAAATACATTCTTACAAAGTTTCCATGTCGTTCTTTTCGTATAAAGCCCAATGCTCAACATTATCTTCGACAAGATTCAAAATAAAACTGAAATGTCGATTTTTTTTCATATGTTGAAGAATTCAGACAAAGTTTCTTCAAAATATTTACAAGTTATAAAATTCTCCATTAAAAAATTGTTTGAACTTTATTTTTAATTGAGCATTTTATTTTTATTCAATTAAATATCAAAAGAATAACTGAGCTTATTAATCTGTTACAGCTCTCACAATCGACGGAGTTTTCAAAAAGTAAATTTTGTTCCACAATGCACCTGTCCTTTTCGTGGAATGATAATTTCAAGAGGGAAAATTGTGACTTATACAATTGTTTATCATATCATTAAAGCATAACTACTTTACAAATAAAATTCATTGATTTTTAAGTATTATTTTTTGTTGATTTTATTGACTCAAATTAAGAGAACAAAATCTTTTAAATTGTACTTTTTATACATTAACATAACTCGTATGTTGATAAGTTACCTTGTTTTAAATTCAACTGGCATTTAAACAAATTAGTCTTGTTTTAATGACCATTTATGACAAAATTATGTAAATGATTGCTATTTTCGTATGTGGACTTTAATTGTGCAATTCAGAACGAAATCATTGAATATGTATATAATGTATATTATTCTTCGAAAGAATACAGTAAAATCCGACCTTAATTTTTTGTCCTAAATTCATAACTGCCTTCACGTTTGACAAAACTATAAAAATTGGCATCGTCCAAAACACTGGCTATGACTTGAAATTAACTTTAGCATTTGGCAGCTTTCTTGTTCAAAATGTTTACCTCAACTGAGTGGTTGTTACCTTTTTTAGACTATTTTGATTTCCTTTAGATGAAGAGCTTTATATAAAGATATTCTAAAATGATCAAATTTCAAAACTAGAATATATGAATTTTTTATTTGTCAAATGATAGTACTTGTATACAGCCATCGTCTCAAGCCACGGTCCGCATATAGCTCTCTCCTACCCGTGGCTGCTTGATCACAAAAAGTGTCGTAATCTTGAATATTTACGCCTCTCTATTGTGACGTCATATTCAGTCAGTGGCAAGTTTTGTTTCCATCGCAATTGAAATCAACAACTGACGTCAACAGTATACAAGAAATATTTCCTATACTGTGATTGGACATCGAAAGGTCGCGATTAAGTTCATCATCCGACTATGCTTTACGCGCATTGGTCAATTTTTTAATGAGCTACGAAGAATTCTCTCCTCGTTCAACCACGGCCAGAATGGGAGAGGATCGTACATTTTTGCCGTGGTTTGCGACGATGGTATACAGCTTAAGATATCAAATCATAAAAGTGAAGTTATATTTGAGAGTTTATAGTTATTGACCTCCAGTCTTCTTAAATATTGTCCTACGTCTTTAAAATATGGCAAACTATCCAGTTTTGCTTTTATTAGGTAATTTAAACTATATTTGGTAAAAATAAATAAACCTTTATTGGTACAATAATTTGTTTTATATGTTGAATTGTTTTCCCTTTTGTGTGCCTTTTGCATTTACTGCTTGATTTAATGATATGGTCCAAACAAATGAAGTAATACATATCACGTGGTTAATACACTCTAGCCATTTTTAATAGAAGAAGAACCCCGGAACTTACCAACAACCAACTTTTCACCTCTACCACCCTTTTTGGTGTTTCTTACAATTTAACCCATTTGTATTCTGTTTGTTATCTCTTTATTTTTATTTCCTTGTATATTGTTACTCATGAAGGATGTATGTATTAACGTTATGTTAATTTGGTGTACTGGCTTTTTTGCACCATCTTTTTGTTTTTAGCTCACCTGAGCCGAAGGCTCAAGTGAGCTTTTCTGATCACATTTTGTCTGTAGTCCGTCTGTCTAGCTGTCCGCCCGTCTGTCTGTCTGTCTGTAAACTTTTCACATTTTCGACTTCTTCTCAAGAACCGCTGGGCCAATTTCAACAAAACTTGCCACAAAGCATCCTGGGTGAAGGGGATTCAGTTTTGTTCAAATGAAGGGCCAAGCCCTCATTCAAGGGGAGACAATTGGGAATTAATAAAAATTTGGTGGCATGTTTGAAAAAAAAATCTTCTCAAGAACCCCTGTGCACGGAAAGCTGAGACTTATATCGAAGCATCCTCAGGTAGTGTAGATTCAATTTTGTTCGAATCATGACCCCCGGGGGTAGGGCGGGGCCACAATGGCCGACCAGTTTTACATAGAAATATATAGGAAAATTCTTTAAAAATCTTCTTCTCAAGAACCATTGTGCCAGAAAAACTGAAACTTATATGGAAGCATCCTCAGGTAGTGTAGATTCAAATTTGTCCAAATCATGACCCTCGGGGGTAGGGCGGGGCCACAATGGCCGACCAAAATTTTACATAGAAATATATAGGAAAATTTTTTAAAAATCTTCTTCTCAAGAACCACTTTGCCAGGAAGGCTGAAACTTATATGGAAGCATCCTCAGGTAGTGTAGATTCAAGTTTGTTCAAATCATGACCCCCGGGAGTAGGGCGGGGCCACAATGGCCGACCAAAGTTTTACAAAGAAAGATATAGGAAATTTTTTTTAAATATTCTCAAGAACCACTTTGCCAGGAAAGATGAAACTTTTATGGAAGTTTCCTCAGGTTGTTTAGATTCATGTTTGTTCAGATCATGACCCCAGGGGGTAGGGCGGGGCCAAAATGGCCGACCAAAATTTTACATTGAAATATATAGGAAAATTCTTTAAAAATCTTCTTCTCAAGAATAGTAAAGCCATAATTGACCATATTTATATGGAAGCATCCTTAGGTAGTGTAGATTCAAGTTTGTTCAAATCATGACCCCCGGGGGTAGGGGCGGGGCAAAAATGGCCAGCCAAAGTTTTACATAGAAATATATAGGAATTTTTTTTAAATCTTCTTCTCCAAAATTGCAAAGCCATAATTGATCATATTTATATGGAAGCATCCTCAGGTAGTGTAGATTCAAATTTGTTCAAATCATGACCCTGGGGGTAGGGCGGGGCCACAATGGCCAACCAAATTTTTTGCATAGAAATATATAGGAAAATTTTTAAAAATTTCTTCTCAAGAATAGCAAAGCCATGATTGGTCATGGGACTACTTTTGGATTTAAACTTTTCAATAATAAACCAATTTCTACTTTTTCCTCGCCACAGTGCTCAGGTGAGCGATGTGGCCCATGGGCCTCTTGTTATTGTTTCTATTGGCTGGGCAGTTTTTTCTTCTTGTGATTAGGGAGAATTATACCATGAGACTAGTCAGTAAGTTTAACTTGTCATTTTGTCATTCAGTATATATTTTGTTTTAAGCACAGCCAATTAATTGAATACACACTGTAAGTTTATGTAATATGTTATGTAGTTTTCGTTTTAGTAATTTGTTAGTTCGATAAATGACATTTTCACTTAATTGTGTTTTTGATTCATGTAATTTATACAAGAGGTTAAGCAAAAACTAGCTGCGAATAGCCAAAATTGTATTCTATCATCACAGGAAAAAATGTGGGTATAAATACAGTTTTAAATTTCTTCTTTGAACCCATAAAAATGTGTGAGGATGGATATATCCTGAATGACGACAGATACATTTCTACATGTTGTTTAGTTTACCGACCAGTATTTATATAACCACAAAAGATAATTTTCTTATAAGAGAGGAAAAATATATATGATTTTATATGTAGATTCAAATTTAAAAAAAGCATTTTTTTACCTTGCATGTGTAGATGGAAATTTTTTTTCAAAACCTATATAATTTAAATACAAAAGAAAAGAAAAAACGTAATATTTTAATTTTACACCGTGACTTTCAGCAAGAAGTACAAACGTACCATCATCTTCTTAATATCACTTTCAATTTATGTCAAGTTTAAGATAAAAAAAAAAGGATTCAGATGCCTTTGATGATATGCTTTTACTGTGAAATCACTTATTTTCGAGGGGGTTAATTTTCGTGGATTTCAAGGTATGAAGAGACCCTGACTTTATATTCACCACGAAATGTAATTTACACAGTAACTACTGAACAATTCTTGAACCACGAACTTTAATCCCCAGGAACCAAAACATTTTCCTGAAACCACGAGAATTTCATCCCTCGAAAATATGTGATTTTACAGTATCTTGGAAATGGACAACAATCAAGCGTACGGAAAGAAAGAGTAAAAAATTGAGGTCAATTCTGGGGGACCATGCCAGGTTTAATACTATGCCAGTTTTGAACACGTTTTTGTTCCGAATTGAAAACTTCCTTCTTTAGTGATTATGCTTATTCATTGCTGATGCTGTCCAATTATTCAATCCCAGTACTAGAAATGTTTGGGATTCGTTTAATTACCGCCATTTTTGCATAGAAATTGAAATTAACTAATGTATAATTAATTTCAAAAATTAGTAATTTAGATTTTATGTGAGCACTTCCTCAGACTAAGTACACAAAGGCATTCACCGGCTTTATATATATATATATATATATATATATATATATATATATATATATATATATATATATATATATATATATATATATATATATATATATATATATATATATGTTCCTGCATATATATAACCCCGGGCTGGGGCGGAAGTGAGTATCCTTGTAAAAGTGAATTTCTCTGTGCTTTCTATATTAATATTCCTTCACTTAGGGCAGTTATATTAGTTTAAGAGTTGTTGTATATATATATATATATATATATATATATATTCCATTCTCAATGACCGTGTAGTGTAGGGCAGCGTTGTGACCATGGCATCGAAAGCAAGTTTTTTAACTTGCCTAGATAGCCGAGCGGTCTAACGCGCTGTTCCTGCACTGCTAGGAGACAGATTCCGTAGGTCGAGAGTTCAACCCCGGGCTGGGGCGGAAGTGAGTATCCTTGTAAAAGTGAATTTCTCTGTGCTTTCTATATATATATATATATATATATATATATATATATATATATTACAAAAGCAACTGCAAATGGGGTTCCACTTGATTCGATATGCAAGATCATGCCCTACGTGTGAACAATTTTTTAATCGAAGTTACGAGTTATTGACAAAAAAGCTTATGAAACAAGAATATCGGCAGATTCGTTTAAAATCATCATTTTGTAAGCTCTGTGGTCGATACGATGACCTTGTCCGCAAATACAATTTATCATTAAGTCAAATGCTGACCGACGTTTTTCATACTATTTGATAGGCCATTATATTTGTCGACGGATTTTTTCCATTATTTCCCAATCATGACAAGGAGCACATGGCGGATGTGGCCGATCTGAAGAGATGCTCTCTCCTCTATGGCACCTGATCTCATGCCTCTGATGTTTTGGTTGGCTGTGCTTGCAATGTTCCTATTTTTGTATGATTAAATGGAGATTAGAGCTTGAATACTGTACGTCACTCCAAATATTTTATAAAATAATCTTTTTTCAGGTTACTGAGTATTCGAAAACTGAGACATGTGAAGTCACAGTACCAAAGTGGTCCGTTATCTGATTTTCACTTTTCCTTGACAGTCATCACGATAACTCTAAATTTTTTAGCCTTTTATTACATATTTGTATTCACGACAGTTCTCAGGTAAAGTATTAAAATGGTATTAAGCAGATACGCGTATTACTGTTTTAATTTCAAGAAATTAAACTCTGAGATTCAAAAAAACCTTTAAAGATTAAATTATTTTTCTGATTCCTAACTCTGTACTATATCAATTATTTTCAGTTTTAGCTCTTAATGATAAGCATTAATAAAGAAGATTACATCATTTTTATGATAGAAGTCACCGCAAATTAAAAAAGTAATGCTTTTAATTTTATGATAGCTCCTATGCTTAATGTGGGTTTAAAAATGTTTTCTTTGCATGATATTTATGCGATATGCTCTTCATGTAAAATTCAAATGAAATTCTTGTCAAAATCACTTGAAGTTTTCACATGTCTTATTTTTCGTGCCTTTTTCATGTTATCAAACTTATTGTTTTCATCATAAATTTCGCTAATTATTGACTTTTAACGGGACAATCTTGTATTACCAACCTCGTTTTCATTAGCTAGCAAATTTTTTGTTCCAACTGCATGCGTTTGCGTATGAACTACATATGATGTGATAAGAAAATTAAAAATGGTATAACAATGAAAAAGAAAATTGAAGTCATTATGATTAACATTAAATGTTGTTATGTTGAGAATAGTTCCCAGACCTTAAAGTTTGCTATTAATGAAAACTGCGGTAACTCACTTCACTCTCTTTGAAACAATAAGCTCAATTAAGAAAAGAAAACTAATTTGTTTATTGTAATTTTTTTCACGGATTCTTATTTTAATATTATTAATACTTGTATTTTGATATTGTATCAAAACTTCTCAAAGACAAATACATAACAATAAGGTTTTAATATTTAATTTACAATCGAATCATAAACAATTAGATAATGTTTATCTAAAGTAGAAAGCTCTATTAAAGTAGGCATACACAGTATATAGTTAGTATAGAGTACAAAATGAAAATAATGTATAAACATTAAAGCATTATAAATGTATCTAGGATATATCCCTCAAAGTGTTACATAATAAAACAAAAGTGTTTTTGTATAAGACATCTACTAAATAAATTCAAAATTCAGTTAACAGATCAACATCTAAACAGCGTTTTTTCATCGTTTACTGAGGATCTAATGATTTAAATCGTTTGTAAATTTTATAAATTCTTCAGCATTATATTATCGTCATTCTGCACAGTTGATGGCAATACAATCCCTACGAGCATTTGGATCTTCAATCGCATTGCACAGAGAGCAAAATGTATCCCCTGCAAAGGACAGAAACCATTTTCAATATCCCTATCATTATTCAGTTAGATTTGAGTAGGATATTTCAAAAAATGTTTTCTAAAAATTCTATAAAAGCTGCAGAATAATACTTTTATCCCCATAGTTGGCCAATTCTACATCCTTGGCCCTGATCCCATAAATGTTAACTTTTACTTTATTCAAATAATTATACTGTATATACTTAAGCAATGTACAAAGCATGATCTTTTGTGTATTGTGATGTTGATACCATGTTATAAGACTATTGCGTCATGTAGGCTTGTAATGTAAAGAATTTTGACAGTAATGTATACAAACTTAGTTATTACCTCGGTTATGTCACACACAGGTGTGACACGATTTTCCAAAATAACGAGACCACTGTGCGATTTAAAAAGCCCAAATATAACGTACTACAATTACTCTTCTTCAAACTGAATATGACATGTTAGTTCGGTCATTCCATTAAATTAAAGCAAAGATATAAATTCTAACATGCAAAGTACTGCAATGTAGGTATTGATGCATGGAAATATTGAGCCGACCTAAACTAGCAGTTTGTTAATTTTGACTGTAAAAATATTTAATTATAAGAACCCGTATATTGGTTTTCATTATATTAAATTAAATAAAAGATCATTTGTTTAAAGCCATATCTTCAAGATTGAATTATTACTGCTAAATTCATAAGAAAAAAGGATAAGGATGATTTTTTTTCTTGACTTCCTTTAATAAAAACAAGGATAAAAAAAATTTATTCTAGGTCCTGTGCCTTCAGTTGTACCCTATTTGTGGAAAAAAAAGATTTCATGCTTTTTCGTACCAAAATCTTGATGCAAAGAAATTGGTTTACTAGTCTTAGGTTTGTAAATAACGTTTTTAATGCAACCAACTTAGACTTAAATTGCCGTACGTAAATCAAGACAGATCATTTTTCACGAAAAAGAACATCTTGTTGAATACTAAATAATGTTCCACAATAACATGTAACAGATTGTTTTTTGTCCAACAAATATTATTCATTTTCTAAAACGTAACTTTTTTCAAATTAATGGGAAAAAATACATAATTATTGAGTAACAAAATTCTAACTTACCTAAATCCTCATCATCTTCTTTGTTTTGTTCTGAAAAGCAAACAAAAAAGTTTTTATATTCAAGGACGGCTGTCTGAACATCAAAATACTGCAAATTCCTAATTAAACGCGAGGAATTTATTGTTATGTAATTTTCCGAAAAGCATTACTTGCGAAATAGAATTACCGGTACTCGCTTTTGATTTAATGGTGCTGAATGGTCTTAAAAAATGGAACAATCGTTTTCGCGATTTAGTGTTAAAAAGCCATTTTTGCAATAATAAATACTCGAGAAAAAAGGAAACTAAATATGCAGCTATATTTATCAACGCAATCTAACTCATAAGATCCTTCGAACTAAAATTATGACATCAAATAAGCCTTAGTCTTCTTTAAACTTTCAAGATTGCAAATAAGAAACGCACAGGTAAAAAAGATGTATGTTTCTTAAACTGAGAACGATTTTTTCCAAATTACTTTTTTATTTCATTCTTTTATTTTACGTACCTTGCGAATCACCCGCGTGGCGCAGTGGTTAGAGCGTCGCTCTAGAGTCGCCAAGTAAGGAGTCAATCCTTACGTCGCGGGTTCGAATCCCACTGTGGGACGTCGAGCCCTCAGAAGAGACCCTATAAAACGAGGTTCCGTGTCGCAGTAGGTGCTGGCAAGAAAAAGATCCTTCCCTGTCCTAAGTGCCGAGTAAAGGACAACATTTGCATCTCTCCACCGGCAAGTGGTGGCGTCTCCATATGAGTGAAAAAAATTCGAGAGGGACATTAAACAACATACATGTACAAACAAACAACGTACCTTGCGATGACGTTGGTATTTCATTTGACATTGGAATGGTTAGTTTGTTGGAAAATTGATTATCCATCCTAATAAATTTACGCAGAATAAATTTTCCTTTATCCGTCTCTCTTTCATTGTGACCAGCTGAAGCAAACGATAAAATCTGGCTTAGGAAAATAATCGATATGAAAATGATCCGAGAGTCCATACTGCCCGAGCCGTCTTTATAAAGGAGTCAAGTAATGCCCTAACTGCATTTATGTTCAATGAAATGAACAAATAGTTATATTGTCACTCCGTGTAACCTTGAATTATTTTAAGTAACTCGTCTGTATTATGTAATAAATAAGAAAGAAGCTCACGAGACTTTGAAATCAGAGTGACATCTTAAAGACCCAATTTTTTTTTTACCGTACGGTTGCCTGAGGAGGGGGAGTGGTCGAATTAACAGTGGTGTTATTTACCTGGAGACCCCCAATACCCAAGATGTCAAAAATCTCTTTACACGTAGTAGTACACAGGAAATCTGTGTTTGGTAATCAGGGTCAACATTACGTGTTTTTAGTGAAACTACGCAAAAAAATTTATTTTAATATGAAATTTAATTGCAACCTAAACGCATTCATGGTCATGTTTTGAAGGAAAAAATACAAAGATATATCGCTTTATAAAAGGTGTTCGTTAAATTAAAGAAAAAATCACGAGTACATGTAAATAATGCAAAGCAATAATATTTATTTGTTTCTAATCTTCAATAAAAGAAATCACAATGATTAAAAAAGTCTGAATATTGAAAATAATTAATCCATTTCTCCGGATGAGACCGTATAAACCGAGGCCCCGTGTCACAGCAGGTGTGGCACGACAAAGATCTCGCCCTGCTCAAAGGTCGTAAGTGCCGAGCATAGGCCTAAATTTGCAGCCCTCCATCGGCAATGGTGACGTCTCTTTATCAATGAAATATTTTGGAAAGGGACGTTAAACAGCATATAATCAATCAATCCATTTATCCGTCGTGCATGTGAACATTTACCGCGATATCGGAATATTGTTTTGTTTTTTTTGTTTTTTTTTTTTTTGTTTTTTTGGTTTTGTTTTGTTTTTGTTTTTTTTTTTTAAATTTTCTGGCCAACAATCTTGTCCAAAATATTCAATATTTTCAATTGTTCGTGTGTTACCCTAGTTAACAAAATTTAGTTGTTAGAAAGATTTTTTTTCAAGGTCGATGACTATTAATTAATTATCTTCACCTTTTCATTACGAATATAGACAGACACTAGAGGAAATTCGAGCATTAATTCTAACATAAATTTCCGTACTACATCGTGCAGATTGTAGCCATGCATTGTACAAAATAAAAACACCCTTTGTAAACTAGGCCGTTAAACACCCAATTTTATCAGTGAAAATCTACCTGGTTCAAGATCAATAATTTACCGCCTGTCAATCATTAAAAAAAACAATAGCTTCTGATTTGATTGACAGGGCAGCTACCCGTGCTACCTGATAGTCTGAGTTTCTGTCCTTTGAAAACGATTACCTGGTCACGCGTTAAACACTTTCATGTAGCCGCCTTGTATACACGGGGGTTAAAAAAAGAATCTTGGTAAAACTTTATTTTAAAAACAGTTGAGAGTAGATAATTAAAACATGACTTCATAAAATATTTGCTTTTAATCTCAACGGGCTATATTGTATTTTAGGCGATATGTCGTCCAAGATATCTGCTGTAGAATTTAGACCAGTCCGTGCACAGAAACGCTATTTGCCGATTAAAATTGGAATATGATAAATAAGGATATTTAGCACAAACGTCTAAAAAATTCTTTATCCCATGTTTTATCTGCGCATATATGAATACAATCTATACCATGTTCCGTTGTAAAGTTCTGAAATGTCAGAAACAGCTGTAGGAGTTTCGAATTGTAACTTTTAGTTCGAATTTCCTAACATCTGCAGTCAATACCCAATATTCGAAATTAAAAAGTGAATTTATACAGCCAAAGATCAATTCTTAAAAGAAATCTTGCAAACAATAAAAAAAATTTAAACACACGAACACCCGGAAATGGTGAATATTTTTTTGTTTTTATTCCTATCGCGGTACGGTACATTGTATATGTTCACACGAAGGATAGGCCTATCTATAAATGGAATTTTTTTTTTTGTTTTGATATTTATACAAGTTTTTTTTTGTTTGTAGTTTTATTGTGTTCTTTTTGTTTGTCATTTTTTTAAAATATAAAAACGATATTTCTTTATAATTTTTTTCTTCATCAGATATCGCTGGATGTATTTATATATAAATTTTATATTGAAATATTTCAATTATTTCAAGTGTGTTCACTCAAATTTAGACTGGAATGTTGACCCTGATCAAAACTTCCTGTGTAATGGAACGTGTATATAGATTTTTTTTATTGGGGTCGATGAATAACACCACTGTTAATTAACCACTCCCCCTCCTCAGGTAACCTTTTCTTTAATTAGTGCTGAATATTTCTTATAGACGAATCCCATTTCATAAAAAAATAATTTTAATCGTCGGACTTCCAATTACTGCAAATAGAGCCGGTTTCTGTGGACGGTCTTTTTTTTCTACAGGTATCGTGAACGATATAACACTTTCGAGTAAAACGGCAGTGAAGATAGAAAAGAAATATTTTATGAAATTAATGTTTTAATAATTTACTTTAAATTATTTTTTGAAATAAAATTCAAACATATTGGAGTTCTCTAACCCGCGTGTATACAAGGCGGGTACATGAAAGAGTTTGGCGTGAGGTAAACATGTAAATTCGGATTTTCATGTAGCACAGGTGGCTGATCTGTCAATCAGATCATTTCTTCACAAAAAATAATTTTCACATTTTATAAACTAGGTTTATCGACTTAAACAAGTTTACAAACAAATATAGTTAACGATTTCTTAAGTATAGTTAACGATTCGTTTTTTTTCATCTGTAAAACTATATTTAACGGTTGTTTACTCTAGTTTACGATGATAACACTTTCTGTCTGTAATAAGCGTTAACAATAGATTTTGTTATAAAATTATTCACGTTTTAATAATTTACAATTAAACTATATTTTGAGTTGTTAATAAAAGTTTCACAAATCGTGAAACTATATTTATCAGATCGTTAACTATAGTTAACGGTTTGTTAACTATAGTTTACAAATCGTGAAACTATATTTATCAGATAATCTATGTTTTGCAATCGCAAATGATTGTTTTCAGTGTTAAGCGGTTGTGAAACATAGATTATCGCGTTAACTATGGTTTACGGATATAAAATATAGATTAACGTTGTTAACTATAGTTTACAGTCCGTGAACTGTAGTTTACAACCGATAAACCTAGTTTATCGACTGTGAAACTATGTTTAGCTCATTTTTGTGAATTTGGCTTGCCATAGCTATTGCTTATTTAATGATTGACAGGCGGTAAGTTAGTAAATTATTGATCTTGAATCGGGGAGATTTTGGGGGCGTTAACATAAAATTGGGTGTTTAACACAAGGCATTTTTTTTGGTTTTACATTATCTGTCTTTCTGTACATTCTTTATCTACTTCCTTGAAAATCAAGATGTCTTAATTTGTGAAACACTGATGCCCCCGTATGGCAGCTTAGAGACGCATTTCTCAAATACCAGTCAAACTCAAAAGGTCATGGTCAAAATTGTTGGCAACCAAATGAAAATATAGTAACAAGAAATACACCTGTGAAATATGAAAGCCTTAGTTCTAACTGTTCAAAAGATATGATAAATGTTACAATTTTTAAAAAGTGGGCCAAACTCTAAGGTCAACGTCAAAAGGTAAAAATTACATAAACAGCATATTTTTACTAACAACACATGTATAGAAATTGAATTATTAGTACGAAGTCGAACGGGGATTACATTGCAAAGATTTAAGGTTAATAATACATTCAACATTCAATTGAGGACAAGCAAAAACAACAACGCTTACAAGCCAATGTCTGATCATATAAATTGTCAACTTTTCATTTATATTCTAGTTTCATTTTCTTTCAAATCTATGCTATGTTTTATCTGAAATAATGTTAAAGCTTTTAACTATGTTAGGTTAATTCATAAGTAGGCGAATGTCATGTTGTTACCATGTAATTCATTAGTGGTGATATCAGCAACAACTTTTACTTTTTCTGCCTGTCTTATATATTACTCCGAACAATTAATCTAATTAGCATCCAATTTCCGTCTCTATTTCGACCTTGGTACGTTGTCAAGTGCATAATAAACTTTCCAAATTTTGTAGAAAAATGTGTCTGCAAGTTAAAGAAACCAGGCGTAATTGCTATTATAAAATTTTGCGGTTTTGTATACTTTCTGCTTTAGCAATACATTGCAGATTAATTATATTTATTTGTTCTTATATAATAATTTTCTGATCCCTTTTATTTGACAAATTCTGTTGTTTTTTATAAACCTAAGATATCCAGGTAACTTAACAAAAATTTCAAGGCAACATTAAGAACTTTTTTTCCAAAAATCAACGCACGCCTCCTAAGAACGTACATGTACAATCATTTCTCTCGAGAAAAAAAAATCATGAGTCTTTTAATCCTTTTCGATTGCATCTTTAAAATAATTAAACTCGAAAGTTTTCATCTTTTCATTAATCTTCTAAAAAGTACATTTCTGAAAATCAATCTGATCCTTCAAACAATTACAACCGTTCACGGTAGCTCAGTCGGTAGAGCGCTCGCTCCGTGATCGGGAGGTCGTGAGTTCGTATCTCGGCCGCGACTGACCTAGTCGTTAAAATGGGTAGCAACTGTTCTTTCGCCATGCGCTCGGCACTTTGAAGTGAAAGTTGCGGGTCCTTCGGATGAGACCTTAAAAACCGAGGCCCCGTGTCAGCGGCAGGCGTTGGCACGATAAAGTTCCCTCACTGCTCAATGGCCCTGAGTGCCGAGTAAAGGTCAAAATTTGAAGCCCTTCACTGGCATACGGTGACGTCTCCATATGAGTGAAAAATTCTCGAGAGGGACGTTAAACAATACACAATCAATCAATCAAACAAACAATTACAGCGCAGTCGGTCCAAAAAGATGCTTCTTTTTCTCATTGACAATATTTGCTTGCTTTGGTCTTCTGATTGATATTCAGATAGATCAAAGATGTTTTTACAACTCAAAAAATATATTCATTTATAACTCCACAAAGAATCTTTCTTCCTATGTAACTATACATGTAGTCCATAAACGCAAACGTACGAATAAAATGTGTGTTAAACAGAAAGACTAGCATGTCCATCATCAACTTTGGTTATTTATGTAATAATATTCTACAATCACCTGTATTAAACATCATGTCTTCTAACTGATTTAGTGTGCAAAATGATATTCTCTGAGAACGATCCTTTTTTTTACAACCTATTGACAAATGAGTAAGTTATAAGGCAATCTCGTCATTGATCAACATTTTGCAAATTCTGTTTCCGTTAAAGGGGCATAGACACAGTTTCAATTGAATTAAAAAAAAAAATTTTAACGTTTACAATTCCTACCTAAGGCATTATCTATTGATAAGCAAAAATTTGAACATCATTTGTGGATTAACAAACGAGAAACAGAACTTCAACTTCTTCATAATGTAAACAAGGCCCGTGCATTGTTTTGTTTACAAATAGAAACCATCATATTTATGACAAAATCAGATTCAGCAAATCAAAAGAAACTGTCGAATTGTATTTAAAAGTAACTTTTTATTGAAATTATCTACTTTGAACGAATATGTATTAGTATATTAATCTATGTAAACAAAAACACGACACGGACCTTGTTTACATTACAAAGGTTTGGTTCTCTAAATATGTCTTGTATTTCGACAACTGATTTCAAATTTTGATGATCATTAAAAAGACCCTAGTAAAATACTTGTAAAAATGGAAAAATAAATTTTGAAATTTTATCTGAAACTGTGTCCATGCCCCTTTAAATGTGTCTTTGCAGATAAAGTTTAAAATTCGCTATATGTTGACTGACTGTTGCATGCTATTTGTTAGACCATTGCTTTTGCTGCATGACAATTTGTAATGTAAATTTTGACTACGATTACTCCATCTACATATAAATACTTTGGGTTCAAGAGAGGTGTTGCAGGTCGACAGGTAATGCTTGCTGCTCCCAGGCACCTATTCCTCCTTGACCCCCTCTCTAGTGTTGTCTGGAGTCCACTTTTTAACACTGCTCGTACTGTGTACATTTTATAGATTAATTACTGTTAATTATCTTAACCTTTTTTTACATTCCATCCCATGAACACTTTATAAAATATATTTTTTTCTTTATTTCGTCCATCGGAAAGCATTACAAATACGTGGTATTTTGTGCTATTTAAAACGAAAAAAAAATGTCCATTAGCTGTGTAAAGAACGTGGATCAACGTTTCTTAAATTAATGCACTTTAAAACTTGATAAACCACTTGCACAATTACAAATGATATAATGTTGAAATATGTCAAGTAAAATTAAACAAGCATATATCAACCTCAAGCTTTTGTGCATTTAAAAAATGATATTCAGATAGAAAAGACAATTCGCACCAACATACAAGAATTACTTATATTGTTGATTCATTGTATCGTGGTCATTGGGAGGAATTCACCTAAAACAGAAAACTGTATAAATGATATTAAAAACGTCAAAAAAATCTAAGAAAAATCACCGACAATACAAATCTGTCAACAGTTCATAAAACAAGGATCCCAGATAAAAAAAAAAAATTTTTATAAATACAAATTATAGGCAATACACATAATGGTTTTGCAAATACAAAAGGTCTTAATAGACACCATATCATTTACGAGATGCATATTATACACCAGCTTGTTGAAATCTCTGTTATATTAACCTATCTGTCAGTAGTCTGTCTAGGTTTTAAATAACATGATAGTATTCATGCCTTCGAGTATCAAATAAGTAGGGGGACGTAATTCATCCTCATATACATGTTATAGCAGAATATCATTCCATGAATAAGAAAAGAATGCAATGGAGGGAGCTTCTTCTCTTTTGTCATTTTGCTTTCATTCTATTAAGTAAGTCGTTATCGTATGGCGTAAAACATCCAAATAGGAAACAGATAATAAATTCAGGAAAATAGTACAAGTAGAAACTTTATTATATTAAGATCTTTTTTTCTCGTTTGTCATTAAATATATCAATATATTAACTTTTGACTGACGGAAAATCTCGTACAAGGTTGAAAACAAAAAAATCTCTCTTTAGGTTTCAAGGAAGAACACGGATAGCTCAAAAAATAATATAAATTCCAAATATACACAGCTTTCTTTATTTTGTTCATGTAAAGAAAACTTTTAAAAGATTAATGTTCTGCTTTGTCATCGCTTGATGACTTTATAGATTTAAGAATATTTCTTAAGGTTATGAATCGTGTGTTATAAATCTATATTATTTTTTTTTCGGACTCTATTTTGAAGTATCTACCATCATTCTTTTTTTCAAAATCTATACATCTATAAATCTATACACTGGTTTTTGGTCTCCATCTGGTAGCAACTGCGATATGATCTGAAAAAGAAGTAGTGATTTTTTTTTAGGTTGAATAATACAGTGAACGTGAAGTAAGATGTCAGAGTTATTCAACCTGTTCAAATAAAATAACCACACATGGTAGCAACATCGGGATTTATGTTTTTGCGTTTCAATACAAAGAAGATAAAAGTAAATTGAGAAGTGGTATTATCTTGCATTAATTGTTCAACCATTGCGAGGAGTTAAATTGTGCAATTAGAATAATTTTATTCTCACCATATATCGACATATATACAGTGCTATATTGATGTGTTAATTTGACGTTTTGATAGAAACTGACAGTTTTATGTTTTCAGCCTTACACCTGCAAAGGCCTGCATCAATATCTCTTAAACTAAAGTATTTTTTCAATATCATATATGGATTTTTAAAACAAAAATATGGAGTGAAACATATGGAGATAACGAAAAATTTTTAACCTCAAAAGTCCAATAAACAATACAAAGAAGGAGCCGAGCAAATAAGGAACTCCAAACATCAGGGGCCATGGAGGAGTAAGCATCCCCTGCCAACCTGTCACACGCACCGTGTGCTCCTTAAATTGTCATGATCGGGAAATAACGGAAAAGTCGGTCGTCAATTCAGCATGTAAATAATGGACTAACAAATTTCTATGAAAAACGTCAATCAGCATTTGACGCAATAATAAATTGTATTTGTTGACAAGGTCATTGTATCGACCAAAGAACTTACAAAATTGTGTTTTTAAACGAGACGGCTGATATTCTTGTTTTACCAAATTGTTTGTCAATGGATTACCTCGTTTTAGAAATTGTTCATACGTAGAACATACTCTCGCGTAATGAATCAACTGAGAGATATAAACGCTGTATGCAGGTGATAAAAGGGTATATTGCTACATAAGTAAGGCAAGTTGACGATTTAAAAGTGGAAGTTATTACATTTATCATAGAGCTTGCAGAGCTTGCATATAAAATTTATTGTTATAGATTGCAAAATCACAAAGTATATACTTTCTAAAATAGCTACATTGTTTAAAGAACATATTCGGCATTTTTCAAACCAGGATAAATTTCTTCCTTAAAACCTTTAAGCTCTCTCTCTCTCTAACCTTTGAAGAAATTTTCCATTTCTGTATTAAAGTCAGTTCTATTTTCAAGAAAAAATTAAAATGCAATATATGTATCCTTAAATTTAAAACCATACCTGCCACATAGCAGTAACCAGCCTTCTTCAGTAGTACAATCAGCATTTGGGGCCCTTGGTGAGATTGATTTCGACTTCTCCACATGTTTAGCATTCTCTCGCATTTCTGAAATTCGTTGGATTCCGTGGCATCTATTTCTACAATATCTTCCTCCCTCAACTGAAGGAAGGAACCAACGTGTTTCCATGACTTGATCACAGCATGGCTTTTGCTGGCAAGATGTATGGCCTTGTCTAGTCGTCTCTCTGTGAGTTTAGCATTAATATTTACAAAATGATAAATTTCCAGAAATAATGTAAATAAGAGTTTATTTCATAAAATAAATAATACATTTATATTATGTTTTAGGTGTCGTGTTTTTACTGTTCTTAGGAAAAATAAAATAAAATACAATTTAGTATAAATTATTAATTTAAAGAATTGTTGTATTTACCGTTTATAGTTTTGTAATAGTCACGCTTGAATGACCTATCCATGTCACTGATTTCTTTGGCGAGATCAATCCGCCCACTCTTCTTCAAAGCGGACGCCAGATTCACAGCCTTGAAATGCAATGTCATAATCAATAAAAGACAAATTAAGAAAGACAATTTATTGATATAATCAAATATATCTTTTTGATCAATGACTCCTTAAAATTTATCTTCATTACAGGTGTTCAGGGGTTAAAATTATGATTTTTATCTTTTTGTATTCAATTGACACTTGCTGTAAAAAAATCAATTTCCTGTGTACAAATTACAACTCCAACATTTGGAAAAAAAATTGTGTGACGTATTGATGGAGAAAAAGGATAACTTCATTATATAAATAGGGATCTGACCTACAGGACCGGGCTTGGTTTTTTCTCTACAAAAAGCTTGTCGATTTCCGTTCCGATTAATGACACTAGGCTGAATACATATAAAAATTTGTTTTTCCTGAATCTTTATTTCAGTGAGTAGAGGTATGAGGAACCCTTTCATTGATTTTCTGAATTTGTTATCTCCAAATGTAATAATTAATATTTGTCTTTACGTCTCATTGTGCATAAAGGTAATGTCTACTGTCTCTGAAATTCTATTCTTTATGTCTAGGCTATTTATCCGTGGATATAATAAAAAAAAAATTGTCATCAATGTGTGCAAATTATATACGTCTAAATGAAATCCAAGGGAGTGCATTTACTGAAATATGTAGCCAAAATCAATGTGATTAAATTCTAAGGAATATATACAATTGAAATTCATCGCAGCTCAATGCTGCCAAGAATACCTGTATTGAGTAACACATAGTGAGTTATTCTTGTCCTCGGAGAAAGTGTGCTTATACTGAGGTTCGTTCCACCTGACTGACAACTGTACACTGGATTGTTACGATTTGATATCTCTTTAATGTTTCTTATATCAAGAATGGGCGTGCATAAAGGGATAGATAATTGAAGGAAAATTACACAAGTCTATAAAAAAAATTAAAATAGTCTTTGAAAAGGCGAAATTTAAAATTTTAAAAGTGTTGTACCTGGTGGATTCGAACCCCCGACTTTAAAAAGAGAGTAAACAAGGTGTAAAAGTCAGAGCATATATCAGCTGAGCTAAAATGGTGTTTCGATCAACTTTGGAGGTTTACTGTAAAGTTGTAAGTAATAAATTTTAGGTAAAAAATACAAATTTGAAAAATTTAGACATATATACGGTAGAAAACAACAAATAAAGATTGTTTTTTGAATGTCACTTTTTCCGGGAAATTGTTCTCTCCGATAGGTCAATTCTTTTGTTAAAGTGAATACATCCTTTCTTATTGTCAGTTTGTATAAATCCAATTCATGTCAGATTAATCATTGCAACTGTAATCAAAGACCTTTTTAACGGTATATTACAGGTGAATCCAATAATCTTTTTTGGAAATACCATTAGTAATCATTGTGATCCACTATAAGCAGACTTACTTTTGTATTGATATAAACCAGAAATTACTTTTAAAAACCTTCTACATGTAAAGAACGAATCTATGATTGTCCTCTTCAATGAGACAAAATGATTTACATTTATAGTTCATCAATATCATAATAAGACACAGCCACTCAGTTAATTGAAAGGTAACCCAACGTTCCATGAAAAGTGACTGAGAGGTAATTAAAAGCCATCTTTCCGAACCTTTCAATAACCACTCAGTTGACTGGATGGTGTAGTTTCATTCTTTGAATTAACTGTATTTAATTTACATTCCTACTTTAATTAGAATTTTTTTCCTTTGATTTTTAAATTTGTAATTATAGGTACTGATTACAATTTATTTTCATCTATGTTCACATACCTTATCGCTACAGTGGCGGGATCTTTTTAACCAGGCAAGCAATATATCGTACACAAGGCTTTCTAAAGAACATCTCTTATTTTGTTGTGCAATGGACTGTATCCTCACGTGCTCAAGGTGGAGACCTCTGGCTAAGATGTACCATTCTTTACCGATAAGTCTAGCAAGTGAACGGAGAAACTCTATGGTAATTGGGCCTTTAATAGAAAAAAGACATTTTTTTCATTTATTATATGTTTGTTAAAGAGAGAAATAAATACAAGCATTTGCAAAGTTTATTTGGAGCATGCCATTTTGCTTAACCCATGCAGTGGGTTAACTATTAAAGAATAAAAACAACTTGCTTAAATATTTTTATGAATGAAATTGGCCTTTTGCCTAAAAGCTGTCGTATGTAAATGTACATGTTTTCTGATTTATAATTTTACTTTCGCATTTAGGAATGCTTAATTCTAAACGTTCAATTTTACATTTACCTTTGTAAGTTAGACACAGCCTTGCTTTTAATGTTTTTTCACAGCTATACAAGGAACTATCTTTTGGTAATGTAACAGGGATCTCAGTCAACAGTTTCCATTTGACGTACTCCTCATACCCGGATATTGGATCATCTTCGAAGCTGTCGCTTGTGCAAACTGAAACTTGAACAAATCCACAATACTCCCTCAAAGACCGTTGACAATATGGATACACGACCTGGATTTCCCAGTCAGCAACAAACCCATTCATGGCGTAAAATCTAAAAATTCTTTTTCTTTTAGGAATGGTTGTAATGTTGCCACGCAAACCTAAACTGATGACATCACCTTCCTTTGCATGAATAAGGGTCCTTCTGATGTTGTGGTCTTTTTCTAGTCGATTGATCATCCGCGTAGTGACCTTTGTTTTCAGATCACAGGACACTCTGATATGTCTGGGGTCGTCTCGTCTTTGAGCAACGCAAACATAAATCCTATGCTCTTTGAGTGTCTTTATAAGGTTAACAACAACGCTATTTACATCTGGACGTCTTGCTTCTTTTTTCATTTCAACAATTAGGTACCTAAAATAGAATTTTAAAAATGTATATCTTGTGTTGTCATATGAAGAGAATTACATGTGCAAAAATGAGATTTAACAGCACAGTAAATTTAAAAGAATGCCAAACAAAAATTACAGTTATGCAGACGATAAAAGAAGTAGTCTGGCCATACATGCTTTTTTTATTACTCGAAGTCTCCTTTAAAGAAATTTGAAACTGAACTCATGCTCTATAACCAATTCTCTACATATATCTTCAATTACATTAAAAGTCGGTATAAAAAAAGTACCTACATGTTGTGCTTTTCGTGAAGTGTAACTTGGATTTTATCGTCCTTAGTAAGATCTTTCTTTTGAAGAAGCATACTCTTAACACCTAGACACCCGCCTGTCATCCGTACAAGGTAGTTGTCTGAATCGTACCAACATTCTACAGACATAATTAAAATAGGAGATACATAATTCTTAAGCTCTTACATAGCATTGTAAATGATCATATATATAGTCAAATTATATCTTCATTAAAACAAATTTTACTTCACTGACACTTTATTAAACATAGCTTTTAATTTTTATAATTTTTGATTAAATTATTTCAAAAAACACATGAAAATACAAAGTATGTACAAGAAAAAATGTCGCTAACCTAAAAAATGGTTGATCGATTCCCTTGACTTTGCTCTGGAAACAATACGTGAACCTGATAAATATCCCGATTCAGATGTACCGATCCTTGATGTCATCGAAGCCGTCCATGGCCTCGATTTGGGTTTGCTGCAAAGAATGTAAAGCGTCAGAGGTTGAGGAGGATCATTTAGAAGTTCCACAACAACTAGAGCGCTTGACGAGACAAGTAACGATGAATCCTCTATGTCTGGGGTTTTAGAATCATCGATCACAGATCTCTCGATTGGAATAACCTACAGAAAAAAAATGACAAATAATCAACGAGAAGTATGCCGAGAGATAACCGATATAAATCTTATTTGCTAAAAAATCAAATTAATTTTGCAATATAATATGTGCATATTTTGTACCACTAGATCAGCTTCTGTTTCTGTTTTATAGAACCGAGGACAGTATGTTCCTGCAAGAGTCGTTTCTCTGTCCACAGCGGAGGATACTTCGTGCACATTGTGACCAAACACAAAATGCTCTTTAATAGTTGTAGCAACTATGGCAAAGATTCCTAATTGTTTTACCTCAGCCTCCAATATTGGTAAAATCTATTTCAAAAATAAATAAATGATTGAATATTAATACATTTTTGACTTTAAACTCTCTAAATATCTACTATTACAGTGTTTCTTACACAACCATCCTCGTCCTCGTACAAGTATTCAACAGAAGGAATTTCAATCCACTTTCTCTCTGAAGACAGCCATCGCAAGACAGGACGATGAAAATATTTCATTTCAGATTTCATGAATGGAATTCGAACTTTCAATTTTATTTTCTGTAAACCAAACAGATAATCGTTGAATATAAAATAGTTTCATAGTAGATGCAATAATACTGGACTCTTAATTGGAATAGAAATTTAGTCGGTTTCCGACTACATATTCAAATGCCGTTTACCCAAAGGTCGTTGTTGATTGAGGTAGATAGTTGAGTCACGCTGCTGACTAAAAGTTCATACTCTCCAACTAAAGAAGGTACAATAAGTGGATCGATGTTTGAACAGTTCATATCTTTAATCAGGTCAACATTGAACGTGTCATCCGGGTCTGAAATTATTATACAAGACATCTCTTCTTGCTCTGTTGTCATTGTTTTAAACCTTTATAAAATGAGATGATACAAGATTAGAAACTAAAAAATATATATATTTTAAAATAAAATCCTTTCAAATTTCTAAAGCTAATCATCTGATGGTGTCTTGAAAAGAAACCTACTCTTTTTTGAACTGCCTGTTCTCTTGCATGTCACTGATGTTGCACAAAATATCCTTTATAATTTTATTGGCTACATTTGTTGCTTCTTTGCTTTTCTTTTCGTCCGCAACTTTAGGAATGTCTAAATTTATCAAAATTATACTATAAAGAGGAATCAAATTTCAAACAGAATTGTTCAATTTAATGTTTATTTCTTCTGTACATTTTACTTGGAATATTTTCATCTACGTTAGTTCGATATATTTTATGTTTCAAATAATATATTACCTGTGAAACTATCGTTGTCAGAGATATCATCGTCATAATCAAAATAATCATCATCCCTATCTTTCATCGGTGACATCATTAGAGCTGAATCTGAAAAGCTTTCTCTCATCGCTCTGTCGCTATCATCAGCACCTTTTCGATTATTTTCAGCTGGGTAATTTACATCAATGACAAAGTCTAAATTCACTTCGGAAGCAAGATGTCTATAGTCTTCAAAAGAGGATGAAATATTTTGGTCTTTCGTTTCCTGAAGAGATTTTTCCTTCTCTATTGCTTTTTGACCAGCAGCAGTTGATGTGCTTGTCAGTTGACATGAACTTTTTGACTTTTTGTCTACGATATTGGGTTCTGACATGGAAATCTTTTTCACTGAACTATCTCGATTGAACTTTTCTCCAGTTAGATTTGTTTCCGTCAGAGCAGTTGTTCTGTTAATCGTGTCACAATTGGTTAATTGCTCATCTTTATTATATTCATTATTTATTACATTATCTTTCCTATATTTATCGTCTTCTCGTGTTATATGTTTCTCAACATTATCCTTTACACTGCAAATGTTTTTGTCAATCTGTGTAACATTATTTTCAACGTCTACATTCATTCTTGATTCATTTTCATCGTTTGATGATAAACAAGAGCCGTCTTTTCCATGCATCTCTTCTGTCCTATCTAACGATTTGTCATGAGTTGTCATGCTTTTAGTTTTAACCTCAGACTTCTTGGTTTCTTTACATTTAGTGTGACATTTTGACTTGAGATCTTTTCCCTTTCGAGATTCCTCCGAATGAGAAGTTTTTTGATTTTGCTTTCCGTTCGTTTTGTGCGTTTCATTCTTTTTCTCGTGGATCTTTTTGTCAGTTGAATGAGATTTACTTTTCATTTTGATCTGATTTTTTGCTTTTCCATCATGACCTTTGTCAGTTTTTGCCTCCATTGTACTTTTTAAATGTTTTTCAGTGGTAGTGTTTGTTTCTTGAATCTCATCCGTGCTGTCTGTTTTAGTTTCTTCTTCACAGTCTCTCACTAACTCTTCAGCATTATTGCTACAGGCTGAATCCTTTTCAATGAGTTCACTTTTTGAGTTCTCTACATCGTTTTCTGGGGACCTGCTCTCTTCTAAAAGAACTTTTTCCACTTCATTTTTGACTATGTCTTTTTGTTCCTTTTCACACAATTTATTATTTTCTTTCTCGTTACCACTGTTTTCGTCCTTTTGCATATCAAGTTGGGTTTTTGATTCTCTTTCAATATTAGTACAGTTTTCTCTCATCTCTGTTTCTTCATCATCAGCTTTTTCAGACGATTGCCTCATATCTAGATAATCTTCACTTCCTTCGATCATACTTTTCTCATAACTCTCTTCATTGTCATGAGTTCCTTGTGATCTTGTATCACAATTCAAGTCACTCTCAATGTCAGAATTCTCTTTTTCTATATCTGACTTTTCGGAGCCCTTTGATTCCCCTGGACAAACGGTAATGTTCTTCTGACTCTCTTCCTCCTCATTTTCATCAACTGCGTTTTCTGTTACGAGTGGGCTAATGTCTTTTTCTTCCTCTTCAAAAGAATACATGTGTGCGATAGCATCGCGAACTCTCTTGAGTTCCTCATACAGTTCGCACAGCTTTTTCTTCTTCTGTGCCGATATATTTCTTGAATTCATTTTTGTTTGTACTATTTCTCTTTCAATCTCCCCACCGATTCCATCATCCAATTCCATCTCATCAAATTGATCTTTTCCATTTTCATGGGCATTTTTCTCTGACATTATATGTTTAACATTTTTATGTCTATAATGTTGTTTTTCAAATTCACTCCCCTTTGTTTTGTAGCACCCCTCCCTTAGCATATCGCCACTGGTTGGACATATTTCGGTATTATATATAATTCTTTTCTGGTTATAGGAACTTTCCCTCTGTGGGTGATGCTTCTTAGCCTGATCAGAATCATGAATGCTTGAACGACCTGATGCACCCGGTAAATCATTAGTATTTTCACTTGACAATTCTTTAGTTTTTGTGTCTTTGTGAATTTCCTCCCCCTCTTCATGTTTTAATATTTGTTGATTTCCAATTTCCTCTGCGTCTAGTCCGTCGTTCTCATTTGAAAAGTCTACATGGCGATCATTATCTTGTTTTATGTTTACTTCTTTGATGTCAGTTTCATTGTAGTTAAGTTTTAATTCATTTTCATTAGCTTTCGTTCCACAAGACATGCCATTATTTTCCATTGTTTCACATGCAGCAGGGACTGCTGGTGTAGAAGGAGTAGAGATTCTGCTCTCAAGTGGAATAACGGCTTCTTGAGATAAATGATTATGTAATTCAAGAGGTTCTTGTTGAGTAATAGTCTCTAATGATATCTTTTTGAAATCTGAATTTGAAAGAGAAGTTCCGCTAACAGGTGAACCTGTTGCATTTTCAAGTGAAATTATAGTCTCTTTTCCTACAAACTTTACTGAATGGCCCGATGAAGGTCGAGCAGAGCGCTTCAAAATGGAGGAACCCGAGCAGGGTCGCCCTACATTAGAAAGGGAATTCTTTTGGGTTGTGGTGTTTATCTGGGTGGGTGGTTGATTTTGAGGGTCATTTTCTGGCAGTCTTCCTGGATCTTTGGATATTTTCTTCTCAGCGACCGGAATCAAATTTTCATTTGAGTTTACAGATATCAGTTTTCTAACAGTTTTCCTATCCGAAACCACTGCCATTGTGAATCATACACCAGAGATTTCAATACTGAAACGAAATAAATTTTTCGATTAATCAGTGTTATTTGATCTTTTTGATGGGTAATACAAAAAATCTTTCACATCAAATCCATTTCATTAGGTGATTTAAATTCTACACGTAATGTCAATAAGACC
This sequence comes from Saccostrea cuccullata, assembly GCF_032062105.1. NCBI lineage: Eukaryota > Metazoa > Mollusca > Bivalvia > Ostreida > Ostreidae > Saccostrea > Saccostrea cuccullata. Next base: position 811,895 of record NW_026925998.1, on the reverse strand, counting down.
ATCCAAGTTTTTATTGGTTTCATGGGTTTGGTATATTACATATTCAATTACAAAATAAAGTATCGCCACAGCTGAATTTTGTAATTTATATAGCCCCAATTCATTGTAGCATAGGAATCTCCCTTTAAATAACAAGAGTTACTGCGTTACGTATAAGCACTGTCTGTTTGGAAAGGTTTTATCAATAAGAGCAAAATGTTTAGAGTAAACATCAATAATGTGGAGGACATCCGTTTTATTTTACAGGAGATAATCCAATATAAAGTTAAGGGGTTATGGAGATAGATATGGATTTGAAGACAACAGACATTTAAGGTAAGGCTATCATTGTCTCCATGTTGGCATTCATTCCGTTTAAAACTAAAGTACATTTATATCACCTGGGATTTTCAAAAAGGCTCATATCAGACATTCACTAACTGAATAAGTTTTTTTTTCATCATCAGAGTTTGTCTTATAGATTTTATTATATTCCCCTCAGGCTCTCTCTCTCTCTCTCTCTCTCTCTCTCTCTCTCTCTCTCTCTCTCTCTCTCTCTCTCTCTCTCTCTGCGAAATGAAATTCAAGTGACTTCCAATACTTGGTGTTTTAAAGCTTTTAATAAAATCAAATCAAACATCAATGATCTTGCAGCATCCCCAGCCCTGCATTAGTTTACTAAATATCACAAACAACTGTCATACCTTTAATGCTACGTTTATTGGGTGTAATCTGATCTTATCAATGATAATATCTTAATAGGGTATGTTCTGTCCAGGCGATCTAGAGCATTTAAAAGACAGTCATTTTTGAATTATCAAATATACTAAAGGTTTCATCGAGTACATATATTGCTAGAGTATCATTCCTAATATAATATGCAAATCTGAAGATATCCGTACAGATACTCAGTGTTTCAAAGTATGCCATACAATGCATTAACAAAATCACCAGTTCGAAGCAATGTTCAAATATTATTTAGCATAAAATAACAAAGTTTAGGTGTAGTATACTGTACATATCATCTTGTGTGGTGTTTTTTCTTTGTTTTTACTTTGACATTTCATTTACTTCGAAATGGTGAGTAAAATAGTCACCTCCAGGAAATATTTTAGTAAAAGTTAACAAGAAAAGACTAGCATATATTGACTGTTCAAAAAGTCTGGACATGACTTAGTATAGGATATTATCCCATCACATGCTGACGGAAAAAAGTATAGTGTAAGGTGGACAAAGTGGGGATGCATTACGGAATTATGTACAAATGAAATAAATACTCTGGTTGCTGATACTGTTTTCCTGCATATTTTAAACTGTTTCTTTTCGCCATTTCAATAATTTGACCCATCTGATATACGTTCACATACTTTTGAAACATATATAGAAGGTTTTAGATAAGAGGCAGGATCTTTCTAAGTGTCTTCTTTTTAATTCTTCAAAATACAAACTCCTAAACTGAACAAACATGAACATCTCTTTGTTAAATCACCATTCTGTAAGTGTTTCTGATAGTTTTAACTAAAATGCCCACTTAATCAAAATGGCCATTGTGATTTTATTTGGTCTTAACAGTTTTGATGTTTGAATAAGAGATATCGCTTTGAATTAAATTCTGATCCTATATTTACCTTGCTACTTTATATTTAATCTATCTGAGTTTCTATTTTAAATTCTACAATGCAGGAAATTCTAATTTTTAAAATTGCTCTTACACCGAGTTACGACCTGGAACAATAAATACATTTAAAAGATAATTTGTTTAACGGTTAAAAACGATAAGCTTAGATAGCTGGTACCGGCCTCGACCACTGAACCGATGATTGCCATGCAGTTTTGGGAAGACGTTGTTAGTGAAAGTAATTTAGAGTTTACAAATACACCGTGTCAGAATTGGATAAATAATTTAGTTTGACCGCTGTATATTAAGGTTTTTGCCATGAATAGATAAATACAGCTGATATTTAAAGGTAAGACATTTATGGGCTTTTATTCTAAAAAAGATTCTTGTTTCATTTCAACGAAGGAAAACAAAATGAAAACTTAATTTTGAAATAGTCTTATAGAAAACACAACTTAAAAACCAAACTGTATACTTTTAAGATTACCTTTTATGTTCTGACCACCTTTAAAAAATCTTAAGAAAACGTTTCCATATTTAATAAATTTATTTCTTTAGAAATATATTTTTTAAGTTTAAAATTTTAAATGTAAAGCACTTTTATGAAAGGTAAAGCAAAATTCGGTCATTTTATCCTCAACTTTCCTTTGAGGACCAAGCTTATGATATTTTTTTCACATCTTCACCTTGCATTTTTCTACTGCAGAATATTCACATTTAAAGATTGAGCTCAAAATTGGACATACTTCTATGAACTTCAAAACGGCAGATTTTCTTGTTAGTGCAATAAAAATATCATTAAATTTAAAAGCTTTGAGTTCTTAATGGCGTTGATCTCTCTTCAATTCCCTCACTCTATTTTAAAAAAGTAAATCACGGCTGCTAAGCACGTGGGATTTAAATAAGGAGCTATCTTGCTGAATTCTTTCATAGTGATCAAAGATAAAAGAAACATCGATTGAACATAATTATGTTGCATATTTTATCAACAGATCCATTTTGTCAACAGATCCAGATCAGGTGAAAACGATACCCAAAACGAACTAAGGAATTTATAGGTTGTTTGACTATTTTTTCCCTTAACATGTTCCTTACTGTTCTTCTCGATATTTAAACAAATCATTAGTTTCAGGCCAAATATTTACTAAAAACGAATACTAATTCCATACAGAATGACAGCGATTAGATTTTATCTTTCACTATATATACATTTCACATTATGCCTTGTCCTGACACATTAAAAGAAAATAGATATTCCTATGTTTACAACAAAGCAACCAAAATTATATTAGTTTTTCCAACGTTATGGACAACATGGAAGAATGAACAACTCTAGGAGAGAGATCTTTCTATGCCTACAACAAAGCAACAAGAATTATAAGTTTATTTCTAATTTTATAGACAACATGGAAGAATGAGCAACTCTAGAAGATCCTCTTCCGGTCAGTTTGTCCAGCACCGATTGTACACCATTAACAGGGCGGGGTCCGGGGAGGCATTCTACATCCTCCTGACTCCTGACCACAATGATGTCCTGACCTATCAGATCAAGACCGAGCACTGGAAGGCCACCAAGGACATCAGTCACTTTGGGGTCGCCATCGTCAACAACTTCCTGTACATTATTGGCGGGTTTAACGTGGCCACTGCCAAGCACGTGAAAAGAGTTGTCAGGTAAATAAAACTCCTCTTAATGAATCGCTCATTTACAAAATTTATGTTATTTTTGGCTTGACTATTTAAGGACTGATTTTATGTGCACTTATCTTTCAAGCTTTTTTTTTCATTTTATTAGATTATCGATTGAACCATAAATTTTACTTAAGTGTCAGCAGGTTTTTTTTTTTCTTGTGCTACAATTTAATTCCTGAATGATACCATAACAGCAAACCAATGTTTTATTAATTTTTATACTGTATTTCTTCCAAACGAACTGATCTTGTTTCAGATATAAAAATGTATTTTAGTTGATTTTTCTCAAATTAAAACCAATCAATCATGAAATGATAAAATTATCTTTACCGGTCATATTTCTGCTTCCTTAGTCTATGGAAACTTGATGAGTGGATATTTTAACCATAAATAATCATTTAATCATTCACTATTTAAAAAAAAGTACCTTATTATTTACTTTAAGTAATCACCCTGATGTAATAAAGTTCGATATCTTCCCCCTTTACATCTAATTAAACAAAACATCTGAACGTAGTGTTTTGAACAGTAAAAACTTCTACAGAAATTTCCTGAACTGTACTCACCATTTTATTAGATTTGATCCAGACGACGGGACATGGAAAGACGTTAAACCTCTTCCAGTCGCGCGTGCCAAGTTCGCTACTGCTGTATTGGATGGCAAAATCCTGGTTCTAGGTATCTGAAACTAAATAAAATGCAATCAATGTGTTCATTATTATTATAGCGATAACAAAGTCATAAAGGTTTTAGCCTGGGATGGTATCCGTATGCAGAATGTCATACATTGTTCTATATTTTTTGTTCCAAGTCATTAATTTATGGATTAAGATAAAAACAAGGACACAGTAGGAAAACACGAAAATTGTAAACTGGAAAAATTAGTTGTACGATAAACTGTGTTGGAAGCACCATCCTTCCCTGGGGAAAGCTTATGGGCTTATGTTTTGTCATTCCCAAAGGATTATAGATTTTCACAAAATGTTGAGTATTCTGTAAAATATTGCTTCGACACAATGTCTATATGCTCTCGGGTGTAATTGGGCTCTTACATCGTTTTTGATTGAGTAGATGATAAAGCTTTGTCAATGTTACAACAGGAATTCACAGTGTTGTTCTTTTTTATTATTTTACGGAACTGCTCATTTCTACATCATGTTAGTTGAATGAATAAATAAAAAGGCGACATCATACATCTTAAAAATACCAAACGTACATTTCAATATTAAACCTGCCACTAAATTTCTATATGTTTAATAATAGTTATATAGTTCTAATACATTTAACTTTAAATATATCGTATTTTATTGACAATAATTATATTATGTAGGTGGGGAGGAGAGCAACGGCAAAGTTCTGTCTTCCTGTGAAATGTATGACCCGGAAGTGAACGAATGGACAGAGGCACCACCGCTTGTCTCACCAAGAGCGAACCACGCATGCGTGGTGCACCACAACGAAATATATTGCGCAGGCGGTTACTATGGAAACAAGAGTCACAGAAATATCTGGTAAGGTTACATCACCTTTCATAGCATGACATGAGATTGAATTCTAAGTTCTCAATTGTAATTGGTGAAGGGAATCAAATTAAGATTTATACTAAGCACTCAGGGCGATTCAAAAGTGAGGATTCTTTGTCGTACCAACGCCAACAGTGGACAGCACACCTCGGTTTTAAGGATACCATTTAAAAGACTCGTGACTTTCACTCCTAATTCCGGGTTCTTGGCGAGAAACAGTCACTACTAGATGCGCTTAAGGTTTGGAAAGGTGCGACAAACAAGAATCGAACCCGAACACGAAGCGAACACCTCGCCATAGGTTTGCCATGCCCCGTTTCTTAAATTTGTATTGTTTTAATCCACTCATGTGTACAAATTTAAATGTACATGTAACATGTAGTTATTTTTAGATCGGGTGAGCTCAACAGTCCAAAACAACGAAAAAGCGAATGTTTGAGAAACTGACATTACTAGTAGTTCATTATGAATGCAACTTGCAACCTTGCCGAGGTTGTGAAATCAATGTCTGAAAGAATAATACTGCGTAAAATGACTTTCTAATCGTGAAATTCAATAATAAATTAATTTTCATTGTGCAATAAACTGGAGGAGTTTTTCGTAATCTTTATTCATGAAGTTACAGGTCAGTGTATTCAACTTGCACGAGTAATTGAAACCAATTGAACAGAGGCTTCACTCATTTCAATATTCGATTTTTCATTCGACACTCCATATGAAAGCAAAAATCGGTGAAGTAAATAAAATTCAGAATGATGTGCAACATTAAAATTTTAAATTATTTCTTTTTTTCGAAATAAAAAAAATTATTATAAAATTAAAGTTCCGTTTCTGTATGCACTAAAAATCTAAAACAAGTTATTTTAAATGAACAAGTGTTTTCGATTTTAATTAATTGACCATCTGTTTTCTGAATAATTGATAAACACGTGATTAGTACTTCTTTCAATATTCTTTTTAATGTATTTACTTGATAAACAATCTACATAAAACTTTTAAGAATACTCTGAATTGCTTTCAGATATTTTTTCATTTGAATTTTGTTTTGAAAAAATCAGAAATATTGTGAAGGACAGCGTATATTAAAATATTCCCTTCATATTCTTTTAACTGCCGTTGGAAAAACGTATTTGGAGTAACTCCAGTTTCTTAGTTTCTTTCAGTCTTTAAACCTATCACTGTTTGACACCTTTGTCATTTACATGTATTATTTTCTAATGCGCAATTATTTTGAAATGTATGTATAATTATATGATTTTATATTAGTTCCCCCAAAAAAGACGTGAATATTGTACTTACCTTAGAAAAAAAAATTTCCAATTTCCATTTTAAAAAATCAGTAATGACGTTCGACTGTCTTCTTTAGGTTGACTTCGTGTATGGGAAAAAATGAAAATTTCGTTAGATTCAGAAAAAAGATGACTCTTTGTGGTGTATCGATCTGGACAGTTCCGCTTGTGCTTTTAATTTAAGAGATCTCCAGTATCAGTTAGCAAGTTCAACAAGCGTCAGAATTAGTTCAGTTAGCTATTAACTTAGCCTGACACGGCACGATATATTATCCTAGAACTTACGAATAAATTACAGAATCATGAATAATTTAGCAAAGTAACATGGGTACAAAAAGACCCAGAAGCTTAAGAAGTGTTTTTATTAATTTGTTGCTACTTGAAGTAGATGTTTATGAGGAAAACAATAGGCTGTGAATGTTGACAGGCCTGGGCATCAGTTGCCATACAAGGTGTTGGAATCTAGCCTAGATTCCATTAGCTTTGGACGTTTATGTTCTTTCTGAAGAACATTTAATCATTCATTCCTGATGCTATCTGTCAAGTTTATGATGGAAAACAATAATGAAATAGTTGCAATCAATGGGATTCAAATGAAGTCACATTCAATTCGAAAAGCAAATCTAACTTTTCATCTTTCATAAAAGATGTCACTATCCTATATAGGTACGCGGCCTTTTTAACGCAATATAGCATAAATTCTAAATATGACGTTCGATTCTAGATGTCGTTGAATACATGTATTGAAAGAAAATTGATATAATATTTCCATTGCATCACTCAAAGAAAGCATTAAAACGAACCACTTTGCATTAGCAAAATCAGTAACTCTTTTTTTTCTTTTTTCAAAGAAAAAGACCGTTTCAAATTTCACAGTCATTTATTTTAATTGCTTAAGGACCTACGAGGGCAGACGTTGGGAAGATCTGGGAAGACCTTACCCACATCAACTTCCGGAAAGTCTAGATAGGTTCGCCATGACAACAGTCGGCAGACATTTATATTTTATTGGAGGTAAGAAGGTTATAAAATGAAAATTAAAATTACTGCAGTGCATGGTTGGAACAGTTAACCCTACATTAACAAACAAAAAAGACATGATCATACACTGTAAGGGAGGGATATGTCTGTATGTAGATTATAATCAGGGGAAAAGGTTTAAAAGATTGTATACATGGTATATTTTAGTGATGAAGAGCTCACTGCTTAATAATTCCATAAAGGTGTCTAACCAGTCTACATGTACATTTCACGGATTATAATAAAAATTTTGTAAATTCGTTTGGTGGGGTATTTTAATTCAATAACACCTTTAAAATGCTATAAAGATTATAAATATTGGACTGTTCATTTATTCGATATATAACACATACATTGAATAGCTTTAGTATTCAAAAGAAATACTGTAAACGTATTACATTTAGCGGTGTATTCTATTTAACGATTTTGGCGGAATGCAGAGTCCGCTAATTCAAGTACATCGCTAAATGTCTTGTATATTAACTTTTATAACTAGCCAATTCAGACAGCGCTAATCAAATCTACGCTAACTGTTTGAAAATTGAATTACCGCCAAATATCGTACACGCCAAATGTAATAAACTTACAGTAGACAAAATAATAATGGGAAGTAAATTTCAATATTGTTGTCCTAATAACTAGTAATGGAAATACCACATATAATGTAGTGTTTAAATATTTGCAGGTGTAATGTGTTCCATGGATAATCAAGAAAAGAAATTAAAATTTGTAACACACCGTCGTATTTTTTCCTACACGACCAGCGTGTCAGCCATGTCTCGACCGGAAGTGGTGGATGAGGAGGAGGAAGACCCAGATGACGAGAAACCCGTTCTTGTGTCTGAGTTTATTACCCCCTGGGACCTAGCTTTACCCAATATGTCATTCGGTCGTCATAGTCATGGTGTCGCTGCTGTCGGTATGCCTTTTTAAAGTGGCAGTTTTCATCAACTTTTAAAAATCTTAACTTCTAATATCACTCATTTTATTTACGGAAAAAAATCTTTAAAGAAGCTGACCCATTCTGAGTGTTCCTTTTTCTTTGTTCAGGGACTCGTATTTTTGTCATGGGGGGATCATTGCTGGAAACAGGTCAACAAGTTCGTATAGTGGAAGTGTTCGATACAGAGAAAGGAGAGTGGGAGGAAGATTTCCGGTTCCGGAAAGGTCGGTCCATTTTACTCGTCCGCTCATTTCATTACTAGTATTGTTTATCAAAAAAAGGTTTTGCATGGTATATCAAACTACATGAGTCAAAATTTTGAAAATTTCACAATTCTTAAGTGCTTATTTAATATTTTCATTTCCGTAGGGGTTACCTCTTTCTTTGATGCATTTTTGGTTAATTTTACCTCCATTTAATGATTCTAGAACAAGAGCAAAAAGGAATTGCAAATTATTAATTTCTAATTTTTTAAAATTTGGAAACAAGTTAGAGGGAAAAAGAATTCAGATCTTCGAATAGAACTTTACTGTAAACCATATGTAGCATACAAGTCTTTAGATTTGTTTTCCATTTGATATCCTTTTCTTTTAAGTCATATTACTAAAAAAATTATAAAAATTTTCTGCATGGCCCCCGTGGAAATCTAAATGCAGCAATAAAATATTGAATGGATGAAATTAGCGTGAGGACTTGTTTTGAAATTCCACGCAAAAATAATTTCTAAAACAGACACTTATGATTACTGTAGAATTGGTTTCCAGTCTCAACACTACAAGGACACCACACTATACCCTCAAGATTAAAAAATGTAACAACGCACGCATGAACATTTATAATTAGAGAAAATGTTTTATACTGTCATTAGAGGTTAATGAAGTCTTTGATGTTGATATGCTGAGTGGAGTGTTGCGTAAATTGCAATTAATTAAATTCTTTTTAAAATTTAATTCAGTGCAAGAACTAAGTCCTGTAATTCTAATTCATGTACATCAAAATAACAATATACGTTATGCACGTATACATGTAACAGCCAAGGACAGCAAAATTGTTTGTGTATATATATACCGGTATTTCTAACAATTCATGCACATTAAGGCACACTGTAAAAAGAAATAACTAGTTAATGTCACGAAGAAAACTAGTAGATTCACTGTCCATACAATCACTACCTTAATAGTAGTTTTACCAGATATTGGTATATTTACTAGATAAGATTAGTAAATTTAGAATTGATGAGTAACTTTCACTAGGTATCTAAGTATCTATACGACCCCCGCTCCACAACTCACTATCTTAACCAGTAAACTGAAAGTTTACTAATCACGACCAACGCTTTATGAAACACACTAGTTAAATTCACTAGGTTTTTCGTTCAGTGCATTTCTTACAAAATTTGACGTTTATCTTAACAAAAGTTTTTTGTACATCTTTATTCAGGCGATGTTTCAAATGTAACTTGTGCAATTTTGGAAGTTCCTTACAAGCAAGAAGAAACTCGAGTGAACGAACGACTAAAATGGATACTGTGGTAGATGATCATTAAGAACAAAGGGAAGCCACTTTCAGGATATTCACACACTCCATGTCAGAGAAAGGATGCGCTGAAGCAGTTATTCCTACATATCATATATGTCTATGTTCTGGTCAAATTATTGAATTTTTATATATACACATAAAATTGTTATCTTTTTTATTGTTAAGTGATCTCTGTATTAATTAAATAAACATGTTAAAAAAAAGGATTTTTGTACTCTTTCTCAGAAGAATCTAGTTACTAGTTTACTGTGCCGTGTAAAAGTCGCGCTTCTTTCTTTCTTCTTTCCAACGAATAGCAATAACCAAAGTTTTTAAAAGTTGGACCCAGTTCAATGTAAAACTAATCAAATATTTTCCTTAACAAGGGGTTCATGTACCATAACGCTCACCTGAGTCACTATAGTTATGCAGCTTGTTTAACTTATTTATCCCACTTTATAAAAATATGTAAATTGTTGCCTTCTTCTACCACCAGGGGTTATGGATAAAACTTAAATTGAAGCAACACTACCCGAGAATGCTTCAATATGAATAAATATGACCAATCATAGCTTTGTCTTTCTTCGTTAAACACACAGTACTTATCATTTAATTTTCTAAAGGTTGGGTTAAAATCTAAACATGTACATGTATGCATGCTTAAAATCAAAATTCATGATATTTTAACTTAGTCTCCATCTTTCTAAAAGTACAATTGCGGTTACAGTAAGGGTCAACAATACTTAATGTTCAGGTACCTAGCATCACAGGAGTCTGAAGTTTAAATCGTAAAAAAAAAAAAATAAATAAAATAAAAAAAAATTCCGGAAAAAATTTTTCCTACCCTTAACTAAAAAAAACCCCAGGATGGCAACGTGTTTTGGGGGAACCCACCTAAACAAATAGATCTGGGCTTGGTCGGAAAAATCTCGCAACAAATTCAGTATCCGGAGTGTTTGCGCTATTTATTCAAGTTAAGAAATCAAATCTACTTGACGACTACGGGCTGTTCATGGCCTTTTTTCCAGTTTGACAGCTCATCCTGGACTCCATGCCACTAAACCGGAAATGAACTTCGAGGTGAATATATGACGTAATTGAAGAAAAGAACCCAAAAAATGCATGTAAAACTTCATGTACAATTTTATGTTACCATACGTGATCAATAAAAAGATATATTTTTCAAACAAAATAATGCTTTATAAGGGCGCTTAGTCTAACTGTTTGGCTCTTTGTCGACATGGCTTTTCAGTGATTTAAATTTGGCGCTTGTATAAACTGAATTATCTGTCCCTGGTACACATCGTCGTAAAAGTAATAAAAAGAATAAATAACTTTTTAAAGTTCTCTTAAATATATTTAAAATAACTGAATAAAATTACGTTGAACAATTATTTATTTTATTTCATTTGAACAAGTTTTTATAAACGTCAAATATACACTGCGAGATTCTCTTCCGGTTTAGTGGCATGGAGTCCAGGATGAGCTGTCAAAGTGGAAAAAGGGCTAGGAACGGCCCGTAGTCGTCAAGCAGATTTGATTTCTTAACTTGAATAAATAGCACAAACACTCCGGATACTGAATTAGTTGCGAGATTTTTCCGACCAAGCCCAGATCTATTTGTTTAGGTGGGTCCCCCCAAAACACGTTGCCATCCTGGGGGTTTTTTAGTTAAGGGTAGGAAAATTTTTTTCCGGATTTTTTTTTTTTTTTTTTTTTGACGATAAAAACTTCAGACTCCTGTGCTAGCATACACTGTAAACTTGTAAAGGGGCGCCTACCTTTCTTCCCAAACATCATTTTTTAAAAAGAAAATGTTCATTCAAAGGTCGGTTTGACCTCGCTTTATAAAGTGCAGTATAGTGGTATATAGTTAAATAACGGTTATGAATAAAATTTGATATTGAAAGCCTTACGCAAAACACCCTTCGAAACAGGAGTTTTGAGTTTCGAGTAATAATCCAATATTCCGACTTTTATTACCTTTTTTCATGTTGTCTATCAGGTAAGTTGATTTTTTTCTCTGGCTTCCCACCTTTCAAACTTGATGCTGGGTCTGTTATATTTGAAACCTGTAAGGGTAGTCAGGACCATTGGAAGGTAAATATATGTAACATACATGTCATGCTATAATTTCAAAGCAAAGTATACTGATACTGATATGGTACAGAGTCAAGTCAATAAATCAAAAAATTAAAAAGTAAAATATTTACTAGAACACTAGAAAAATGTTATAATTTCTAACATTATAGAAAATTTACTTTTCAAATAATAAATGAATTAGAATCTATAAATTCTATTATTCTTCTTCTCTTTATACAACTAAATATTAAATTTAATATAGTTCATTTTGTCAATATATTATCTTTTTCATATAAAGATTTTAATACGTTTTATTAGCTCACCTGAGCCGAAGGCTCAAGTGAGCTTTTCCAATCACATTTTGTCCGTCGTCCGTCCGTCCGTCTGTCTGTCCGTCTGTAAACTTTTCACATTTTTGACTTCTTCTCAAGAACCACTGGGCCAATTTTGACCAAACTTGGTACAAAGCATCCTTGGGTGAAGGGGAATTTAAATTGTTAAAATGAAGGGCCAAGTCTCCTCACAAGGGGAGATAATCAAGAAAAGACAAAAATAGGGTGGGGTCATTAAAAAATCTTCTTCTCAAGAACCACTGGGCCAGAAAAGCTGAAACTTATGTGGAAGCATCCTGGGGTAGTGTAGATTCTAAATTGTTCAAATCATGACCCCCAGGGGTAGGGCGGGGCCACAATGGGGAATCCAAGTTTTACATAGAAATATATAGGAAAAATCTTTGAAAATCTTCTTCTCAAGAACCACTGGGCCAGAAAAGCTGAAACTTATGTGGAAGCATCCTCAGGTAATGTAGATTCTAAATTGTTCAAATCATGACCCCCGGGGGTAGGGCGGGGCCACAATGGGGAATCCAAGTTTTACATAGAAATATATAGGAAAAATCTTTAAAAATCTTCTTCTCAAGAACCACTGGGCCAGAAAAGCTGAAACTTACGTGGAAGCATCCTGGGGTAGTGTAGATTCTAAATTGTTGAAATCATGACCCCCGGGAGTAGGACGGGGCCACAATGGGGAATCCAAGTTTTACATAGAAATATATAGGAAAAATATTTGAAAATCTTCTTCTCAAGAACCACTGGGCCAGAAAAGCTGAAACTTACGTGGAAGCATCCTGGGGTAGTGTAGATTCTAAATTATTCAAAAACATGACCCTCGGGGGTAGGGCGGGGCCACAATGGGGAATCCAAGTTTTACATAGAAATATATAGGAAAAATCTTTAAAAATCTTCTTCTCAAGAACCACTGGGCCAGAAAAGCTGAAACTTATTTGGAAGCATCCTGGGGTAGTGTAGATTCTAAATTGTTCAAATCATGACCCCTGGGAGTAGGGCGGGGCCACATTGGGAAATCCAAGTTTTACAATATATAGGAAAAATCTTTGAAAATCTTCTTCTCAAGAACCACTGGGTCAGAAAAGCTAAAACTTTAATATGTGCACATGGAAGCATCCTGGGGTCGTGTAGATTTCAAAATGTCTAAATTATGATCAGTGGGGTAGGATGAGGTCGCAGTATGTATTTAAAGGGGGAAATCTGGTAAAGAACAGAATGGTCAAAGCTTCTCAGGTGAGCGATGTGGCCCATGGGCCCTTTGTTTTAACATTCTTTGTGCCGCGGGCCTATTTTGGGCCTATTTTCAAATACTACGTTAAGTGCCGCGGGCCTATTTTGGGCCTACCGTTAGCTTATTTACGTCACAAGTAAAACTGATTATGACGTTACGTCATCATTCTGAGTTTCGCGCCATTTTAGCCTCTTGTTACAGAAACCCATCATATTACGTTCTACTGAAAAATTTATGTCGGAATGAATATGTTAAACGGGTATTTTATTTGTTTTTGTCACTAGAAAATTAAAATAGTACATTCTGATTTGAAATTAAACAACTTTCTGCGTTTTCAATCCTCGTTTGAGCGATGAAAGCAATCAAAATCCCATACGGAGAAATTTCAAAAAAAAAAATTACTCAGTATTTAGTCTGTCTTCAAAACGGGAATAATTTACTATTACTCATAAAAAAACTTAATGTTTTGATCGTGGAAATACTAGTAATGCTATATCATTTTGTATTTTCTGAAAATAATATTTAACCTTTAATCGTCATGATATATTATAAAGTTTATTACATTAAAACCCTGAAGGGCTTTTTGACAGACTATAAAAAGTTTTAAAGTTTCATCCTCGGGAGCATAACAAAATGAAAGGGTGTATTTCATACATGCCACATAATAAAAAAATCCACAAAGAGACGAGAAACTTTACAAATAAACCCCTCAATTTTTAGCCGGGCTTATTGCTCAAAGAGCAATTGCCGGCTTATGTGATCCTGTTCAAGGCAGGATGTTGACCCCATAGTCGCCATTTTAAAGTTACGTGCAAAAATATAGTTCTTACTCTCAACCGCTTTTGAGATAATACAAACGCTAAATAAAGCAACAAAAATAAAACGAAGTTTTATCTATATAAAATAAATATTAGTAGTAATGACTTTGAAAACTTCATAAGTCGAAGAACATAGTTCATCAATCTCTCACCAGAGGGCGTTTTACGCTCATCGCTCCAACACCTCTGTTATCGTCTAAATTACAAGAATCTTGTAAAACGAAAATAAATAAAATTATAGATTTCCACCAACTTGGTAATTTTTTTTAATGAAATTAGAAATATCAATCTGTAGCACTTCTTTTGTTCTTTCAAAATTTGGATATATATTAAAATAGCTTCAATATATACGGCACTATTTTGTTCTGAATTTTTACACATATTTACATTTTGAAACCAAGGAGACAAAGTCAGGAAATATTTACTACCAGAGAGCTTAAAACATGTAACATTTTTTGAGAAAACATACCAAACAATCAATGTTTATACAATTTTTGTCGACAAATAATTATTTGACAATCCGCGCTACTTTTTAGACGACAACAGAGGTGTAAGCTGAGCGCGCCCTCTGGTGAGAGATTGATAGTTCATTAGCGTAAGGATTTTTGATAATCAGTGTTACCGTAGTTCTCTACACATACGAGGTAAAGCAGGAGAGGGAACCAGACTGGCCTGTGTGTTTACATTCAGCTGCGGTACCAGATTAATTCTGATTCTGACAAAATCGGACCGTGGTATTAGGATTGAAAAACTCACTCTCAGTGTCTTATCATTTATATTGATAGTTTTAAAATAATTTTTTCTTCAGAATATAAACGTGATTCATGTAAGAAATCCATTCTACTCTGTAAATGAGCCCGGCTCTCTGTACTTCTGAGTACTTTGATGTAATACATGTAGTCAGTGCATGACATCGCCAATTGCCGGAAAAAGACTGCTTATGTCCATTGAACAATATTATTATGGCTCTTTTTTCTGAAAGAAACGACTTTGAAATAGAACCTCTTTAATTAAAAGACCAACAAAGACTGAATTTCTTTTAGGCACGAATCATCGATTTTAATTGCCGACAGGGGAGGGGGGAGCCGTTGCTTCTCCTGTTCGATTATATCTCAGTGGCGTAGCATCGTTTTTGAAAGTGGGGGGGGGGGGCAGCCAGAGAAAAAAACATTTTTTACTTACCTGGAATTTCGTGGGGAGGGGGGGGGGTAGGTAAACAAACTTTCTCAGTGTCAACTACTTTTACTACCAGTTCTAATAATACATTTTCGGTACATCACTAAAAGTGTGGGGGGGAGGGCAACCAGGCTTTCATTTAACATTTCCTATAGTCTAAGTAAGGTTGGGAAAAAAGTGGGGGGTAGCCCCCCCCCCCCCCGTACGCCCCTGTATCTCACTATTAAATTATTGAATTATGGCAGGTTTTTAAAATCAGAGGGCAGGCAAAATATCTTGTCTGTCGAAATTGGGGCAAGTACCCCGACCCGCCACCCAAGCGGGCAAATACCTCTAATATCTTGATTTCCTCGAGATTTCAACGTTACTTAAACCAGTAGTAATATACATGTATTATTCATTTTATTTTGTAGCAGCTATGCAAGCGATTTAAAAAGAACTAGATATGTCAATTTACAAACGCCTCTGGATTTTTAAAGGGCGTTGAAGGGTTTATTTACAAAGAACAAACACTTGTTTGTTTTTTTATTTTGTTTTGTATTTGTTTGTTTGGAGTTTTTTTTTTGTGATATATATTTTTAAAATCAATATTTTTAAAATATCATTACTATACTATGAGTTAAAATTAGCATAGAAACAAATGCCCCTGATTAAATTAATAAAATTTGTAGAGAAATAATGAAGTAAGTTTTTATAAACCTAAACATTTAAACCTCTTTCTTTGATTGATTCAAACAATCCATAGATTGCATCCAAGTATCCGGATCAAAAGTGAAAAGACGAAGAAAACATACGAAGTAACTCACGTCTTATAGTCGTGTATTCTTGGTTATATTTTTTAGGAACGCGATTAGAAAATGTGACAGTATTATCAATATAAACGTGTTAACAAATATAAAAAAATAATTTATAACAAAACGCTACAACTGTGCATTTTTAACTTCAATAAAAAGCCTATGAGATGTAAACGACGTTTCGGGACCTGACAACACGTTTCGGGACTTAGGTTAACACGTTTCGGGACTTGGGCTAACACGTTTCGGGACTTCTAAATATTTTGTTAAGGAAATGAAATAAAACTTGTTTACTTGTGTTTTTAAGTTTATACATGTATGATTTCTTAGTTTGATACGCAATTTATTATTTAAAAAGCACAGATTGGAGTTTTTATTAGTTTTAAAGTTTGCATACGGCATGGAGCACGCCTGCCGAGAAAATCAAACGCCCGCGGTGTTGTCTCTTTAATTTCTTATTTCAGTATTTGATATATTACCTTTATAAAATAGTTGGTTAACAATTGACCAAAATTTAATTCAAAAAATGTTTTTTTTAATGTGTATTTGATTTATTTCTAGTGTTTGATTCGAGAGTTTGTAGAATACAGTCGTATATATATAATTCCTTATTCAATAACTTTAAGCCATACGGCTCATCAGTTTATATAAACAAATATACATAATGAACGAGAGGTGAGAGTCTGCGGGGGTTGGAACCCCTAGTGTCCATCTGCCTGACTCCCATACTGGTACACCAACAGATATACAATATATTTCAAATTCTCCATTATTATATGAAAAATTATTATAGCATGATATACTCAGTAAAACATGAATACATATGAATTATATTATTCGTTATTTCTTGTAACAGATATACAATTATATATTTCCAATTCTCCATTATTACATGAAAAATTACTATGGCATATAGTACATGTATATATATGAATTATATTATTCATTGTTTCTTGTAACAGATATACAATATGCTTCTAATTCTCAATTCTTAAATGAAAAAATACTATTATTATAGTATATAATACATGAATACATATGGATTATATTATTCATTATTTCTTAATTTCATGGCATGGAGAATAAATTTCCCTAAACCAATTAAAACCCTAACATCATGAGAGCTGAGTAACTGAGTAAGCTTGTACATATTTGGTGATCTGAAATAATATGGTTTGATATATTTTTTCCTTAAAGTTTCATAATTAGGACATTCAAGTAAAAAATGATATTCATCTTCTATACAGTGATTACTACAAAATTGACATAATCTACTGCTTCTACCAATTTTCTGATATCTTCCTGCTTCTATACTTAAGTTATGGGAAGAAAGCCTTATTCTTGTAATATTTTTCTTCAATATAGAATAAATAGGTTTTGTCAAATATACATGGATTTTTGAAAAATTGTCACACACAATGTGTTTGTACAAAAAACATTTTGTTGAATTTTCGAAAAAAGCATTACAATCTTGAAGGTAATTATCCAACAGTCTTTCCTTGTACAAAGATATAAACTGTGTTGTATTAATAGAATCTTGCTTAAACCAAAAATTTCCAAGTCCCATTCTAAACAATTCATCTTTAACATCCCTTGCCCAATTAATTTTAGAATGTAATTTACTTTCTGCATTGTGCAATAGATATTCATAGGAAGATTTCAATATACAATTATTTGTATGAAGCAATTTACACCAGTATTTCATTATTCTGATTTTTCTCGATATGATTAGTGGATATCGACCCAATTCACGATAAACCATGTAACTACATGTAGATCTTTTAACTCCTAGCAAATTTTTACAGAACATAAGATGTATGCGCTCTATTTCAGGTGATTTGTGGAAACCCCAAATTTCACAACCATAATTCAAAACACTTAATATATATGTATCAAACAATTGACAATGTGTTTCTGCATTAAATTCAAACATTTGAATATTTCGATTTAGTCCAAAAAGTGCCTTTCGTCCCTGGTCTGCCAGCTTTTTCTGGGTGGAAGCAAATTTACCATTATAAAACAATGTAAGGCCTAGATAATTAAAAGAATCGACGCACTCGAGGATTTCACCATTGTAAGTCCACGACGAATTTACTGTTCCACTGTTTCGGAATACCATTATCTTTGTTTTTGATGCATTTACGGTCAGGTCCCATGTAGAAACATAACGATACAGAGAATCGAGCATTGCTTGCAACTCCTCGGGTGAACTGGCAAATATTACTGTATCATCAGCAAACATTAAAATGAATAGATTAAGCTCTCGCAATTCCACTGATGGAGAATTTTCACTTATAAAATGATTTTCAAGGTCGTCCACATACACGTTGAATAGGATTGGTGATAGAACTTCTCCTTGCATTAAACCATTTTTAACACTAAATATATCCGATACTTGGCCGGCATGTTTCACACAGGCTCGAACATCAGAATATAATGATTGGATGATCCTAATGAGTTTTCCAGTAATCCCTAATTTGATGAGCTTGTGCCATAATTTATCCCGGTTAATGGTATCGAAAGCTTTTTTGTAATCAATGAAGCAACAGTAAAGACGTTGTTTTTTATTTAATTTTTGAGCGATCAAACTTTGTAGGGAAAATATGGCATCTACAGTAGAGCGTCCAGATTGAAAACCGAATTGTGCATCTGTAATAATTGACTCCTCGGAGTTCCAGGAAGCGATCCTTTCATTTAAAATAGAAGTAAACAATTTTCCAAGGCTACTAGTAATACTTATGCCTCTGTAGTTCCCTGGATCAGATATACTGCCCTTTTTATGGATAGGTATTATAACTGCTTGTGACCACAATTTTGGAATTTCGTAACTACTGTGTGAAGACCACGGACGTGTTTTTCTTTCTAAGACTATCTTTCTCTCCTTTTTTAATAATAATTTTAGGTATTTCATTTCATATTTATTTGCAGAATTTACAAAGGCTCAAGCTAGCACACGAGCAGTAAAAACTTTACGTTTTACGGGTAGTTGTTTTAAATCAGAATCTGAAATGTTCCATATTCAACTTTTTAAACATCAATTTATAGAATTTATAATTATTATTTTAAAAAAATTAATCCCTCGAAAGTCCCAAATATTCCCGTTACATATTATTGTACATGTACTATCAAAATTGTTAATTTGTCTACAATGATATGGATACGTCTGAATTTATGTTTACTGTGTATACACAGACTACAAATCTCAATGAAACTCAATTATCGATGTAGATACCCGACCGGTGCGTAATATTATGTGGTGTTACATAATTAGGCACATGACACACTGTTAATGATACTGTAAATAAATACTAAATATTATTTAATTTGCAAATATAAAATTTTTCAGGTTACTTGTACGTTGTAAAAGTATTTAAAAGACATTCCAGATTTTTTTTAAAAAAAAAATGACAACGTTAACAGGTCAACTTAAATTTCAAATTTCCACCTAACCATATTAAATAGATAAAGCTATGATGAAATTTAAAATGTTTTTAAAGACATTATTTGAAACGATATCAAATGAAATCATGGTGTTTATACCATTTAATGCTTTTTAAAGTATGGCATTTTTTTTAAATCTAGGGAAAATGTTCTCGCAACTTTGTAAAATATGTTTATTTACAATGTTTAGTTTAAAATATATTTATTCATAGAAATGGATTGAACAGCAGGCATAACTGCCTATGATCGTTGACAATGTTTTGGAAACATTTTTTGATAAAAAAAAAAAATATTTGAAACCGTTTGGGAAAAAATAGACAAAATCAAGTTCAAAACATATTGAAAACCTTTTATATTTTGTTGAACTTTTGATGATGGGAAAATCATTACTATTTTATAAATATTGTTTGATTCTAAATTATTTCATTTACCAATAAAGAAAACGATATTTTTTCCATATTTTTAGAATTTTATTTTCTTTAAATAATTTCAAAAGAAACCATACAATCTTTTTAGTTGCCAATTACCGGCGGTGTTTTTATACATGTACGTAACACCAACACCTGACCTCAGTTGTTGTTTTAACAATTTACTGACATATTTTTTAAAGATATAAAACGGTAGCTGGAAATCACTTGAATATTTTTAAAATATATATCATCAACCTGAGAAGCTTAAAGTTTGCCCCCCCCCCCCCCTTACCACACACTCAAGAAAAAATAACTAAAAAAAAAAAAATTTGATAATATTTTTAGAAATAAAAATGAATTTTGTAAAGCTTTATTCTTATTCGTCTGTTATGGAAAAAAAAAACACATCAAAGTATATCTTTATGACAATTTTTATTATAAATATTAAAATTCGGATTTAGCTTCAAATATCACGTATATGTGTACTTAGAATAATATGCTCTATCACCATAATAAAAGAATATTTGTTGAGATCCCGAAAAAAATTAACACAAGTCCCGAATCGTCTTTACCCAAGTCCCGAACCGTCTTGTCGCGAGTCCCGAAACGTCGTATTTGTCAGGTCCCGAAACGTCGTGGTCCCGAAACATCTTGCACCCGGCCGATTCGTACCTCATCTTTGCAATCTCTCACCAGAGGGCGTTTTACGCTCATCGCTCCAACACGGAGCGCGCCTTCTGGTGAGAGATTGCTCATCTTTTATGTAGTTCACGGAATCAGCCGAGGTTTGCCGAATGAGAAAAACGTGACGCAGTACACAAACGTTGTTATTGTCAACCATTACTGGCTTTGTTGCAAGTTCAGGCGAAGCGGCATTAAAAATAATTTTTAAAATGTCGCAACAGGGAGCTGCCTTACAAAGTTACAACAATGAACTTGTGAAATGTAAGTGTTTAAAACCATATTTACAATAATGTATACTTTAAGTGACTTGGATTTGTTTTCATTTCTTTCAAATGTCATTTTTAGAAAATGTTTTTATATATAGGTCAAACAAGTTAAACCTAAATTTGTTTTATGTTATAAGAACTTTTATTCAAAAAATGTCTTCAAATCCTGGTTTTGCCACATATCATTCGTACTCTGTATGGGATTTTTCATGAAAGGCAGTAGGTACTAAAATACAAAGACATACAACTGTTCTAAAGTGAAACTAGGCATACATGTAGCATTCATTTCTAAGAAAAAAAAAAGAAACCACTTCGATGACGATGTAAAAGTCATAGGAACAACTAATTAGAATAATCATTGTCACAGGACAAGCCCCAAAACTAGGCAGCTGGTGGGTTCATAGAACATTTATCTTCTTGATTTTTAACATTTAAATTATAGAACTTTCTATCTAGGAAACAACTAAATGACTAGCAAATGAAATTGATCTCTCTTTTATGGTGGCATATTTCTGCCCCCTACATGGAAGATGAATTATGTTAACATTCAGCTTAATTATGTAGACATGCAACATATTTATGTCAACATGCAAATTAATTTTCTTGACATGCTAGTAACAACTCCTTTGAGAGAATCTGATTTTAATATAGGTAAATTTACTTACTAAAGCCCATTTCTGATGTTGAAGATACAAGATGCAACATAATAAGTTGCATGCCTATGTAATTAACACACAAGTTGACATAAATATCTTGCTTGTTGACATTAGTGAGTTGCATGTTGACATAAATAGGTCGCATGTTAACAAAAATAAGTTGTAGTCTACTTAATAATGTTGCATCTTCAATCTACGATTTCAGTTACGGGCGTCAGTACAAGATATTACCTACCATTATATTAAAATCAAATTCTCCTATACGAGTTGTAACTTGCATGTCAACATAATAATCTTGCATGTGGACATAATTATCTTGTATGTTGATGTAATTTATCTTGCATGTGACAAAATTTATCTTGCATGTAGGGGGCAGAAATATGCCACCAAACTCTTTCTTTCAACCAATCCGAAGGATATAGTCTAGTCAGAGCACTTTAGTTGTAAATCATTTAAATGACGAAATTTCAGTAACCACCTCTGACCTGTTTTGATAGGTATCAATGATCTCTGTAGCAAGAGGGATGAACTGCACAAACAAATACTTCAAGAAGAGGAAGAAAAACAGAAGCTACAAAATGACATTAGAATACTCACTGAAAGACTAGCTAAAGTGAATGAAAGTTTAAGCAAGAAGATGGCTTCTCGAAATGATTTCGATAAAACCATTGCAGAAACAGAGTCAGCATATATGAAGGTAATTTGTTGTTGATCTACACATGTGCGATATACATAATTTTGTGAGCCCACACCAAATTTTACTTGCAATTTGAGAGTGGGCAAGAGTTAAGTTTAAACCCTGTAATATTGAAAATCAAAATTTAAGAAAGTTCTTTGTCTAAAAAAAAGTTTAGTTTAGCTCCCCCTTCTCCTCCATGTAATAATATTTTTGAGACCCCCTTTTTACCCTTGTCAAAGATTGATTAGATTATTTGTCAAATATTCCCACCCTAGATGATATTTCAGAATTTCTGGAAAGCCACATTACTCCAGCGTTTTTCTTATTTTTAGGTTTACAAACCCGCCACTTAAGTTTTTGAATTTCCAGAAAAAAATAAAAATTGAGAAAATTAAATTTTTTTCTTTCCGATGTCAAATTTGAGTCCGGATCGAGATTTAAAATTTACAAACTCGTACTTCCAGTTTTAAGATGGACGTGTAAATAAAAGGTAGATCTGCAAAGTCCATAGCTTGGTTTGGTTTAAAATTTACCAATAGGAGTGCCATACAAAACGTTTTACACGTTCAGAGGACAAATTAAATGCAGACGACTTTGTTGCACAATGACATGTTGGTGAGATAAGGCCATTCCAAGTTTTTTCTCTGTTTAGCGTCCACCCATCTTTCTAAAACCTACCTACCTATTCGCAAAAAACACACAAGCCAAAACATAAAACACAGGCTTAAAAGTCATACAAATGACACCCTTCAAATGATTTGATCTAACTAAACTGCTTTAATAGAAGAAATATTTATTCTTAAGCAAAAACAAGGGATTAAATGCTTAAAATACACTCAATATAACTTACTGTATAGAATTATTTGGAGAAATTGACAAAATTAAAAAATTTTGACTATATTAATCAATTTCAGGACACCTGATGTTGTGTGTTTTTTTTCAATATGGGGTGTCAAAAACCAAGGCGCACGCGGACGCTAAACATAGAAAAAACTTGGAATGGCCTAATTATGTATTCCTATTTCAAAAGTATCTGTTTGTAAATTATTTCCCTCCCACAGATTTAAAACTGCCATTGATAACTATTGCCAAAGACATTGTTTAGGTCTCTGTTATAGCTTACAAACTAAGCACAGCAGTGTTTCTGCTAATTTTTAAAACCAAGGGTCATTATGACCCTTTGATATAAACTTTTGGGGGTCAAAATGATTTTTTGAGGGTCAAAATATATTCTGGTTTGATTTGGGTTCTAACTTAGCTCTGCCTTATAAGATCATATATTTGATGTTCAAAAATAAAAAAAATGAAAGTAAAATATAATTGATACATGTATACTTCTGTTATTTTACCGGTACACAGTTACATTTTACCGATTACACCATTAGGGTTTCGTGAATATCTCAATCAAAAGATAACAATTGAAAGTTGTTGATTGCTTTACAAGACTGTTTATTAAAGATTTGAACTTTCCTCACCTTTTTATTACCATAATTAGCCTTTTTGACAAAGCCAAGCTGTTATAAATATGCCGATGTAAGACTGAACATGCTGAAGCGCCATTTTTACTTGCACTTCCGGTTTTGTTAAGAATTAGATAGGTCTTACAAAAGAATATTTAATAGATTGTTGACGTGGAAATGCCGATTTCAATTACTGCCACTTTGAAATTAAACTAAAAGCAATGATTAATTCCTAGAAAGTTGTCCAGAATGTAAATTAAACATATAAAATATCTTTTTCTATGAAAACATCAATATTGAACTAGATTTTTAAAAACTTGTTGTCATATTTTCTTCTGCGTCATGATGACCCTCTAGGTGACGTTTTTGGGGGTAAAAGGTAATTTTTATGCGTAAAATACGCAGAAATATGCGTTAACGGAAACACTGCACAGTTTTTAGCTCACCTCAACGAAGTTGGGGGAGCTTATGTAATACCCTCGGCGTCGGCGTCGGTGTCGGCGTTGGCGTCCCAGGTTAAGTTTTTTGGAGCAGTTTTCTTTTTAAGTACTTCTATGTCCTATATTGATTAGACATGCATGGAAGATGCTTCTAATGTGTTTCATTGTACCAGTCAAAGTTTCAGATGCTGCAATTTCAGCAAAGTAATGGTCAGGTTAATGTTTTTGGAGCAGGTTAACATTTTTGGTGCAGTTTTTGGTGCAGATTTCATTTCCAAGTAACTATAAGCCCTATGTTGACCAAACTTGCATGGTTGATACATCTAAGGATGCATACTACTGGGCTTGCTTCGGATGCTGAATCTGACCTACATTTTCCGGTTGAGTGAACAGGTTAAAGTTTTTGGTGCAGGTTTCATTTCCAAGTAACTATAAGCCCTATGTTGACCAAACTTGCATGGATGATACATCAAAGGATGCATACTATCAGGCTTGCTTCGGATGCTGAATCTGACCTACATTTTCCGGTTGAGTGAACAGGTTAAATTTGTTGGTGCAGGTTTCATTTCCAAGTAACTATAAGCCCTATGTTGACCAAACTTGCATGGATGATACATCTAAGGATGCATACTACCGGGCTTGCTTCGGATGCTGAATCTGACCTACATTTTCCAGTTGAGTGAACAGGTTAAAGTTTTTGGTGCAGGTTTCATTTCCAAGTAACTATAAGCCCTATGTTGACCAAACTTGCATGGATGATACATCTAAGGATGCATACTACCGGGCTTGCTTCAGATGCTGAATCTGACCTACATTTTCCGGTTGAGTGAACAGGTTAAATTTTTTTGGGCAGGTTTTATTTCCAAGTTACTATAAGCCCTATGTTGACCAAACTTGCATGGATGATACGTCTAAGGATGCATACTACCGGGCTTGCTTTAGATGCTGAATCTGACCTACATTTTCTGGTTGAGTGAACAGGTTAAAGTTTTTGGTGCAGGTTTCATTTCCAAGTAACTATAAGCCCTATGTTGACCAAACTTGCATGGATGATACATCTAAGGATGCATACTACCAAGCTTGCTTCGGATGCTGAATCTGATCTACAATGTACATTTTCCGGTTGAGTGAGCAGGTGAAAGTTTTTGATGCATAATTCATTTCCAAGTACCTATGACTTCTTTAATGACCAAACTTGCACGGATGATACATCAAAGGATGCATACTACCGGGCTTGCTTTAGATGCTGAATCTGACCTACATTTTCTGGTTGAGTGAACAGGTTAAAGTTTTTGGTGCAGGTTTCATTTCCAAGTAACTATAAGCCCTATGTTGACCAAACTTGCATGGATGATACATCTAAGGATGCATACTACCAGGCTTGCTTCGGATGCTGAATCTGACCTACATTTTGTGGATGAGTGAAAATGTTAGTTTGTGATGAATGTATCATTTCCAATTAACTATGAGCCCTATAATGAGCAGACTTCTTTAATGACCAAACTTGCACGGATGATACATCAAAGGATGCATACTACCGGGCTTGCTTTAGATGCTGAATCTGACCTACATTTTCTGGTTGAGTGAACAGGTTAAAGTTTTTGGTGCAGGTTTCATTTCCAAGTAACTATAAGCCCTATGTTGACCAAACTTGCATGGATGATACATCTAAGGATGCATACTACCAGGCTTGCTTCGGATGCTGAATCTGACCTACATTTTGTGGATGAGTGAAAATGTTAGTTTGTGATGAATGTATCATTTCCAATTAACTATGAGCCCTATATTGAGCAAACTTGCATGGACAATACATCTTAGGATGCACACTAATGGACTTACTTTGGATGCTGAATTCGACATACATTTTTTCAGATAATAGACCAGGTAAAAGTTATGGGTGCAGGTCAATTACCAAAAAACTTGAAGGCTTATATAACATTGTATAAACCAAACCAAACTTGCACAAATGTTGCATCAGGAGATGAAAACTCTCAAATTTGCTTCAGATGCTTAATTTTAATTACATTTTCATGAACAACTAGTTTAAATTTTTTATGTACCGGTAGGTCTATTTCAATGTATTCGATCAAAATTGCTTAAATATTTTCATTTCTGGAATGTACACTTTTTGTTGGTTAATTGTGTGACTTTGCCTTACTTAAAGACAACATTCGTTGAGGTGAGCTCTGTAATCTCTGATTACCTATGTTTAAGAAAAGGATTGCTTATGCATCTGATGCAACGAATAAAACTATTGGAGAAGACAAGAAGATAATTCCATTTGAGGAAGAAATAAACAATAGCCTAAAGAAATGAAATATTTAACATGTTTAAACTTTTGGCTTCAACTGGCAGAAGATGAAATAAACAAGGGATCTACATTTCTATTTGTAACCATTTTGTTTCCAGTGGTAAGGAGGCTGTTAGGAGAGCATAAAAAAGAAGCGAAAATGAATGTACAAAAGTCAATAATTTATCCAAAAAAAATTTTTTTTTTATTTCCTCCTCCTATGGGACTTTTTTATTCTGATGTTCGTAAACCTAAAAAGAAAAAAATGCTGGCCTGAAAAAGAAATCATCCGACAACATTTTGTGCAACAATTATGAATGTAGAGTTATCTTTCTTTACATAAATGTACAGGGTATCCCAACTTTGTATGTCTTAATTTTTGCACATGTATTAAATACATGTATAACATGTATTAACATTAAACAAAACAACAACTGTATGCTATACATGTAGTATGAATTTCAGTAACATATGTCATATTAACACATAATCATGCATAATTATAATTAAACTATATTGACATAGTTTTTATTACACCATCAAAAGTTAAGTTATTTTTTTAGTGATAAAACACATTTAATATTGAAATTGTTAATTAACTGTGTAACAGGAAGGGAAATAATATATGAGTGGACAGTGAATTGAACCCGGGCCCCTGAAAACCCGGTCAGGTGCTCAACCAACTGAGCTATAAAACATTACAACTGAACTGTCATTTGAAAACTGAAGATGACCAATCATGTACTAGGTAGTAGAATTTTAAAAACAGGCATCTTTTCACATGTTCAGGGAAAGAAAAATGTTCAAATTGTGTTGAAATCTAAGCACTATCAGGACTTTAGGGAGAATTTAAAAAGTCTGTTAAAAAAACAGCAGAAATTTAGAACACATTTTAAAGTTAGGTTACTAGTAAATTGAAAACTGCCTCAATGCAGTGTTTAAAACTCGCTTTAAAATTAGCTAGACATGCAGGGCTAACTGCTAGTGAAAGTTTTCAGCCCTGCTGAAAATGTACAGCCTGAAAAAAATAATTGCTTTTATAAGTTCATTTTAATAGCAAAAATGTAAAAGAGGTCAGCTCACCATATATTCGATCCCAGACCTATAGGCTGATGAATTCTACCCGTTACCTTGCTACACTTGGCATTTAGTAAATATTAGTTGATAAATTTGAGAGAGTTTTATCAAAGATCTGAGTTTTAATTTCTGGAAAAATTTAACATGTCTAGTTGGGCATCAATACATGCAAATCTTTTCGCCCGTGACAAAATTTGGGCAGTTGGGTGCACAATTCAAACACTGCTCAAATGTCCATTTCTTAAAAATGTTTGTTGAGTTTTCATTAAATTGAAGCTTATGAAAAAAAGTGAGAAGATTTAATCTTTGATTTTTATGATTCAGGTAAATCAATCATAATATAAGCAAGATTACAAGAACAATACTTACATGTATACATCCTTATAGTTACATGAAGTCCTTGCTAAAAAAAGAAGTTCAGATAATTTTTAATCATAATCAAATTATGCTTTGAGCACATTATTTTGTACCAATTTTATTCAATTTAAGGTAGTACAAAACACCAGTGAGTTCTATTTTTACTATTTTCTTAAAAGGTATAGGAGAAAAAAAGAATTATATCACTATATTGTCAACATTGAATGACCTATGTAAAAAAAAGAATAAGGTGGACATGGCATGTTTTCATCATACTTTGTTACTAAATGCAGTGTAATTTCTGTTCCATAAATAGCCGGGGCTGATATTTGGAGACATATACATATAAGGAGTCTCCATTCTTAATGTACTGTACTATAAAGTTCAAATTCATATCATATCGAGGTCAAAGATCAAATATTGTGACATATCATCTACGGAACCTTTAAATTTTTTTGCAATTAAAATTTTTTTTTTATTGCCAAAATATGTTGATTTTTTGTAAAAATTGAATTATACATTTATATGCGTAGCATATTTACTTGAGAATTCTCAATGCAGACACTATGTTTGTTCTTTTTTTATTTTATTTATATAATATTTTCCACAAATTTACTAGTATCAACATAGTTTACTGAAGGTAAGTAAGAAAAAGGTTGTCGTTATAAATAGCACCACACAAGTTTTCAATAAATCAATTGAAAATTTAAAAAAAAAAAGTTCATTCTTAAGTTGAATACCTGATTTCACAATTTTCTTACAGGTCTCTGATAGACCATATTTCAAGCTTTGTGGGCAAAAAATGTGACTGTGGTTGAATTTCTTACATATTATACATAAAGATAGATTTTGTATCCTAGAACAAAGTATCAAAGTTAATTAGTTTGGGAAAAATTGAATTTGGGGAAAAATTTGGCCTATCTGTTTTGTACTACCTTAATAACAAAAGCATTCTAATATTTCCATTGAACAATATGTTGAGTATTATAAGAACAAGATTTCAACAAAATAATGAAAACAAGGGCACCACAAAGTGGAGCCGCCATGCAAAGAAAACATGTATATCTATAGATCAAGACAGCTAGCATTTGACATTGGTCCCGATACAAAATACATCACTTCCATTTTGCAAGGACATAACCTACAAACAGTATCACTATAATAAGCTTTCTTAGCATGTTTATGCATTAAGCACTATTTTAACTTGAGAAATACTGTTAAACTGTTTGGTTTGATTGCCTAGCTCTCAAATTCATGCAGTCATCATGAATTAAGACTTTTTTTTTATTCATAGATTTTTTTGTGCTTTCACATGTATTGACTGTACAATACATCAGTTTGCATTCAATATATTATATACTTTCATTTCTCTTTTGAATAAATACAGAGATAGAAGAGATATCAGAAATGGGTAAAATCTGATTTTAAGAAAGTGGTTGGATATGTTTCAGCTAACTTTTTTTTTCAAAATGTTAATGTTCAAGATACCAGTGTTCGATGGTACAATAACATGTACCTTTAATAATGTATATTGGAATTTTTTGTTTTCTTTAGAATATGTACATCATAACTCATGTCATATATGACCGATTAGCTAGGGGGTGTCCACACTGTCAGTCACAGTGGCTCGAACCTACAACTCGCAGATTTAAAATTCAATGCTCTACCGACTGAGCTAAAGCGTTAACCCGCTAGCTAGTGGTAGTAGGAGGGTGGCCTCACTATATACAACGCATAGCCAATTCTAACTTTATTACAGATAGAAACAAATTTCATTAATATTCAGCTATACTTATAATAACTTATATATTAACTTAAAGGTTTTTTGGTTTTAATCTTTTTTCTGCAATTGGAAGAAAAAACATGTTATTGTACGTGTATTTATTTTTAGATCCTTGAAAGTTCCCAGACCTTGCTGAATGTACTTAAAAAAGAATCCCAGACTCTGAGAGAGAAGTCAGTCCCTGGTCAGAGGGTGGCACAGTCGTAAACGGTCCCAACAGAGTGCTTCAGTTGTATGTCAGAAAGACAGGAATAAAGGTGCCCTTATAAGTATTGCTGTGATACTGTCAAAATTTTGGATAAGAATAAGTAAAAATGTTTCAGTGTTTTCATGAAGTTTGGAGGTTGAACAGAACTTTTTGAGAGAAATTAAAAAAAAAAATTGTGCTAGGCAGCATCTGTGCAGAATCTAAATGTATTGCAAGTACCAGTGTAAAGTACACAAAAACTGAAGAATGAGAAATGATATTTTGCACTTGCACCTGTGTGAATGATTTAGAATGTTAATGTTTTATTAAATTTTGAATATCACTGATTAAGTGCATTAGTACTTGGCTGGTTCTAGTATGTATTTATGGAGTAAGGGGAAATCTCAACTTCTTAAGCAGTTAAATTGGTTTCTATTTATAAATACTTTGTTTGTCTTAATTTGAACATTTTTTTTCTGGGACAGAATTACAGGTAACCCTTGTAGAAGATGAATTAGATCTACTAAGTATCTAACTGTATCTTTATGTTTATACAATATAATTTTCTCAAAATTCAAAAAATATTTTTTATTAGACTAAATATGTAAAAGGTTCATAGGGTAGATTTCATCATTGATGACATATATGATTCTAAATGCATTTGACCCATCTATTATTTGTGGAAAAATCTGGCTTAATTTACTTTTTGTCAACACTGTTTAAAGGTATTTGAACTTTTTTTTAAGCTAACTGTAAATATTCTAGACATACTTAGAAAAGACTGTGCATTTATGTACATTTTTTCCTCAGATGATATATTCATAGTATTTTTATTTTTTTTTACATTTCAAAATATTTTTATGAATGTTTAAGTTTTGGAAAGAAGGCATGAATGCCTTTAATTCATGAACTCTGCTAATTGAAGATTTCTAATTATAGAAATACATTGTGTGTTTTTATTTTACACTTTTGTTTGTAAATAAAAATTTCAAATATACATACTATAAGTATTTTTTTTAAAGGGGAACTTGAAAACATACTTTGAAATTTGTAGAAATATCAAAATGTATGCCCTCTATCCTGCTTAAGCCATATTTTTTCTTCAAGTTTTTCAGTTGGACTCAATTTTTTCTTTCACTACATATTCTTACAATATGAATGCCATGATTTATTCTAATACCTGAACAAGAGGCCCGCAGGCCTCAGTGTTTTCAATAAGATTTTCAATAGAAGGAAAAATAGATGGAATAGCAGGAAACCAGTCTCGGCGAGGGGTCTGGGGGCCGCCTTAAGCGGGTCCAGAGCCCTGGTAGGGGGCCCAGGGGGGCGAGGCATTTTTGACTCATTTTCTTACCTCTCAGACTATTAAAAAAGTACCATTTTTTCACATTCCTGTCACTATCAATTAACAAATATTACCTTAAAAAGCCAATTAGAAACATTTTTTACCTTTTCACAGATTTGTTTGACAGTTTTTTGACAGACTGAGTTTTTTTTCTTCTGAAAACTAAGTGTCTATACAAACATATAGACAACTTAAAAGTATGAAATTCTAGTACAGACAATTGTCTGTGGTAGAATATTATACTACATATGTGTGTTTCACATAAATTAGTCAGGTCTTTTATTCAAAATTCAAAAAAAAAGTTTTTTAGTTAAAAATGTAATTTTTTTAACACTTGGTGATGTACAGTACCCTCCAAAAATTTGAAATATTCTGCAATCTTAGACGTTTCATAAAATAATTTTAAAACTTATTTACTTTGGCATTTTCATTATGTACAGATTGTCAGAACAAAATAATTAAGAAAATGGAATTTGATACAAAATACTAGTACATTAAAACCTTCCCAAATGTGAAAATGATACTGTTCCTGTATTTCAATATCTTTACACGAATAAATGAGAATAAAATTTTACATTTTCAGTTTGAGGAAATTCTGTAAGAATTTCTACATGTACGTCTGAGTCACGATCAAAATATTAAGACTTTTATTCGTAATTATTACGTCTGAGATTTTCAGTTTGAGGAAATTCTGTAAGACTTCAACATTTTTCGTAAGGGCTTAAAATTATATTTATTTGCCGTTTTTTCACCGGGGAACCCCTCACTTAATATTAAGGCTGCCGCACAATCAATTTTCAATCGAAAATTATAAAACACAAACAAATCTTTTTGGAAGGGACCATTCTTTATGCCTCTTAATGTATGTGATCTCAAACGCATGTGTTACAGCAGCAGCAGCACGTTTCTCCACGACTTCGCTCAAATATTCGTTGTCCGCGCCGCCATTACATGATCTAATCAAACTTCCTTGAAAAAAGAGCGCACTCAAGGGAAGCTACTCTAAATCATGGAAATAGTTGCGATAAAATCTATGGATTTCACGTATCAGCCCCGGCAAAATCTTATTCTTAATGACGGAAATTTCATAGCCGGCAAAATTTCTCGTACAGGCGGTTAATTTTGCCGGTTGCCGGCTCTTATTGAAAACACTGGGCCTTTAAAGTCACCTGAATTTCAAGAGTTTCTCAGGATATATTACCACAGACTGAAATCAGAACTGGAGGCTTTGTCTCATATGTGACAAAAGTTAAGTTTGGCTAGGACTCTTTTAACAATTAGTACATTGCTTATGCAATTTGTCTCCTAGAAGTTAACATGTTAAAAAAAAGGTACATGTGCACTATTATCTATACTTTTATTATGACCACCTTAACCCAAACCCTAGTGCTAGAACCATATAACCTAAGAATTAAAATAGCAAGCTATTTGTTGAGTAATAGTGATACAAACAGTTTGTCAGCTAGATGCCCTTGAGTATAAAGATTTCTAAAAGTGTTTTTAGATAAATGACTACTTGGCCTGTGCTTGATCCAGGAAATATGAATTTTACAATTTTGTTAAAGGTCACAGTGCCCATTTATATTATGAATCAAACATGTAATTTAGATGTATCATTTGATTGAGATAAAACCCAAAAAGATTTTCATACAAAATAAAGAAATATTCCAAGGTTACTATATAAATCAAACAGTGAATTATGATACATTCAATGCAGTGGTCTGCCATTGAATTTTTAAAAAGAATTCTCTGAAAATTTAAGGAAAATAGAGGGACTTAAGGTTAGCTATGACCTATTTATTTATAGTTATTTATTTGACTTTGAAGGTTTCTGCCCTCTGAATGAAAAGAAACTCAATTTCATTTAATCTCTAATAAATTGGGCATCCCATGATTGGCAACTGTAGTTTTTTTATTCTTTGAATTTCCAAAGACAAGAAAATGACCCTGACCTGATTCCTTAAATCAAATGGTCAAATTTAATTAGATTATATCTAACTGATACCACCGCTTAGTGATATTGATTTATAGAAACTGTGAAAAGTCTTAAGAATTTTTAAATTTAACAAACATGAGAAGAATCTCTCCTTAAGTATTGTGTAAAATAATATTTCACTTTTAAACTGCAGTAAGATTATAGTCAAAAGTATTATTTAAAATTTGTGTATTGAGTGCGACTCTTTAGTTCCCATATGATAACACTTTAGAAAGGATGAACTTATTTAAAAATTTAATACTTCACTCTAAGTGGCAATTCATCTGAGAGACCTGTTTCAATTCACAGATTCTAAGGCAACCTACCATATCTCCCATTCCAACATGTTAAAGAAATTGAATTCTTTTCCCTTCAAATCAAGAAGTGTCTAAAGAATTTAACGATATATAGGCATACATTAACAGTACTTTTAATACTTTAAACTATAAGTATACTGATGTTCTATTTGAAGTACAAATGATATAAGAGTACATGAACATTGATTTCTAAAGTATAAGAGTCACTTGTACGGTTTCTAAACTATAAGAGTCACTTGTACGGTTATTATACATGTATTTTTGAAAACAAAAACGTGCTTATAAATGATTAAATTTCAAAAAATACTTCATTGATGATTTTTTTTTTACTTTGGTGAATTTGTACAACAAATACAGAAAAAAAACTTGGTAGCTAAGCTGATGTGTATTCTGAAATGTACATGCCAAAAGCATGATTATCCCTGCGTTCATTGTACCAAAGTAGGAGATACATTTTTAGCTCACCTGAGATGAAAGCTCCAGGAAGCTTTTCTGGCCGGGGGGCCATAACACTTAGATGAGCTCACTTTTGATCTCAGTCTCACTTCACTATTAAATCCTTTGATCACCTATTGTCCTTCTATCTAGCTGCCTAGCTGTCCGTCCATCTGTCTGCATGTAAACTTTTCACTTTCAACTTTCAACAACTACATGTGTATACTGGGCAAATTAAAAAAAAAGTTTGTACAAAGAATCCTTGTGAAAAGGTAGTTTACATATAAAGCAATATGAGCTGCATTTTTGAAAATTTTATTTATCTATTAAAATGTGTTATTAATTATTATGAAAAATATTTATGTAATTTTAACCTTTATGGTCAATTAGACTAAAATTAAGTACTAAACCATTTCAGAACTGAGAAGAAAAGACTTTTGTACAATCAAATATGTAGGATTATTAAAGAAGTCAATATTGTACAGGACGACAATAATGTAATCTTGCTTCAAACAAAGCTTATAAATAGTTCTTCTACTGCAAATATGAGCAACAAAAGTTTATAAATATTCTTTTTCTCTGTCCTTGAAATAGTTAAGTACAATTCTTCAATTCTGATCAAAATTGCTCATATTGCTTTAAATTGTTAAAATGAAGGGTGAAATCCTCTTACAAGAGGAGAAAATCAAGAAAAGCCAAAAATGGGTGGGATATTTAAACAATTTTCTCAAGAACCACTAGGCCAGAAAAGTTGGACGCAATCCGGAATAGCGTAAATTCTATTGTTGGAATTGGAGGAAGGTCTCTCTTCAATATAAAGTGTAGTGGGGTATTATTTTGTGGAGCGATTATTTGGGGGTTTTGGCAATTTTTTCCTGTTGTACACATGATGAATAAGTGCAATAAATAAAATATATTTATTATTCCAGACAGAAATGTTATTAAACAGATCATATAATAGTTATTAACAAGGTGTGATATAATAGTATAGTATTCAGCATATTCCTAGTACATGTATATACTAATCAATTTACACATGGTTCATAAGTTGAGATAATTGCTAACATGTGAAATTTAAATAGTCATATTTAGATGGGGGTTCTATCCACAAGTCATTCTTCCACGGTTTTTTTTGTATGAACTATACACTCATTTTGTGCACATACACTCACATGTATATGAAAAAAAAAACTTTCTTCAAATCCAATAAATATTTTTTAGCGTTTCTTGAAAGTATAATTTTATTGGAATAAAGATCTGAAAGATTTCAGTCACTGATTTCGAATATAAGATCATGCACAGCAAGTTCGAAGTAGATTCCTTCTTATAAAGTAGAAGTCACTCAACAAAGAATTTTCTTTTCTTCATTTGATATAACAGGTTTTGGAAGCAAGTTTACATCTATGTCCAAATCTATTCTCACAGAATTATGTCTCAGATCCGCTCCCTTATCTACAAATGTAAATTGAGACACTGAAGTATAATGTTACAAGATCAACTAAATAATGAATACTTGTATTATTAAAAACACCTGCACGCATGTTGATTAATACTAAAATTTCGAAATTTATCATTTGATGAAATCACTTCTCTGTTAATGTCCTTTACAAAAAAATCTATTTCTTTTGCTAAATTTGGCATAAAAATATTTCTTTGGTAAAGGACACTACCACTCCATCCAAAGTTGACCCTCCCCAGTACCCTTTACTTACCATTCAAATTAATCCTCCTAAATCGTTCGTATTCTTTGTTGAGTTTTGCTGCCAGATGAGGCTGAGTCCCGTTTCTGAGTATCGCGTCCACTAACGCTTTGAAGCAGGTCGGTCCTTTGAGGAGGAGTATGTCTAGAAATCTCTCTGCCCTCTGTCTGCGAGTTCTCAAAGACTTTATTTCCTCTTCGTCCTCAGCAGTCATCACGTGCTTGGACCGTAAATAGGCGTAGTAATTCTGAGGTTCCATATATTTACACAAATAAAATCTCTGATCTTCCAGAATTTGTAGAATCTGAAAAATGTTATTTTTGAATGTTTTTGTTCTTAAATCTTTCTAAAAAGTGTCAGAATTACAAGAAATGTAAAATCTTAAATTATTTGAAGCTTTCACTCAATTGAATTATTTTCAAAAGTGGAATTAAGACTGATGCCAAGTATATTTTTTTCTTTCTAATTGTATATTTTCTCCTGACTAAGCTAGACCTATAAAGCTAAATGCCTTAGCGTCAATAGAGGTCTGGCTTTATATTCAGCTTGATTTTTCTTTCATAAATAAAATTAACTGAAAAGGAATTTGCACATGGAAGTTTAGTTATAGATTTATTTTTATTCTCATGTGAAGCAGAATTTGTGCAAAATCTTATGCGTGAAAAGAAGAAAACACTTGTTGTGGCCTTCAACTCGACATTTAGATACCGGTATATCGACGTATTGTCAATTAACAATAGTGATGTCCACTCCTACGTCGATACGATATACCCTGGTGATTTTGAGATAAAAGATACCACAGAGTCTGACACATCTGTTTCATACTTGGATATTTTACTTGAAAAAGACGTTAATGGTAATTTAACAACCAAGCTATATGATAAACGTGATGACTTTAACTTTTCTATCGTCAACTTTCCTTACTTATGCAGCAATATACCTTCATCACCTGCATACGGAGTATATATCTCAGTTGATTCGATACGCAAGAGCATGCTCTACGTATGAATCATTTCTAAAACGAGGTAAATTATTGACAAGCAAGTTGATGAAACAAAGAATATCAGCAGTCTCGTTTAAATTTCATCATTTCGTAGTTCTATGGTCGATACAATGACCTTGTCAGCAAATGCAATTTATTATTTAGTCAAATGCTGACTTATGTTTTTCATACTAATCGTTAGTCCATTATTTATACACTGAATTGACGACGGATTTTTCCGTTATTTCCTGGTCATGACAAGGAGCACACGGCGGGTGTGACTGGTCAGCAGGGGATGCTCACTCCTCCATGGCACCTGATCCCACCTCTGATGTTTCGGATGTCCTTCTTTGCTCTGCTCCTATTTTGTATTTGTTTTATTGACTTTGAGATATTGAATACTGTTCGTTTTCTCCATATCCTTCTTACACTAAACAGTATAAGTGCAACCTTTGACGTGACTCTCGATTCAAATCTAAATACTCTGTAGAAAATGACCTAATAACATTAACATACTAGTATAGCGAAGCAGATGTCATGTTTTGCATTTACATAGATAAGAAAATATCCAATAATATACTATGGTATATATATTTTGAAAAAACATGTATAAATGGAAATGGTAACTTTAAAGAATTATTTTTTGCGAAAATGTTCATACCTCCATATCCAACTCCTCGCTGGTGATGCTGTTGCTTTTCATCATATTAGACTATATTTCTCTACCGTTACATCTGCTGGCCCCTCGCCACTCTTTCCTCCCCGACGTTTAATAGTGATTTCCCTATTAGGCTGATCTCCACACTTTTACACTTCCTCTTGTGTAGGACGATTGTTCACATTAAAAGCCTTCGTATAAACAAGACTTGTTCCGGGATTTTTTAACAACGTGATCCTTTGATCTTAGTATAATCTTTTTGTACCATATAACTGTGTACCAATGTAATCTTTCAATCATCGTTTAACGATTGTTTTGTTTATCTGTGCTGATGGCGTCTGGGTTCATAAGATTTTATATTTCTACTTGTATGTTACATTAACCTACTTTAAAAGACATGGAATACAGGTAATGCTTTTTATTCCCCTCTTTTCGGACCATGTTTTAAAATTCATTTTTAAAGATTTATTGAGACTTTCCAAAACCAAAAAGAAACAAAAAAAAATAATAAGCGAACAGATATCAAATCTTAATCAAAAAGAATGTGAATTGAATTAACCTGATAAACGATTTACGAAAATTTCCATTTCTAGCATTTAACAAAAAATATTATTCTGTTTTATATATTTTATAATATAATAATAATTTTAATTTAATGATAAAGCCTTTTGTGTAAGTGTTGAATCAGTTTTTCTTAATTTGCTTTTTCATTCAGTCAAAAATCCAAGCTCCTTTCATATAG
The DNA here is from genome assembly GCF_032062105.1 of Saccostrea cuccullata. NCBI lineage: Eukaryota > Metazoa > Mollusca > Bivalvia > Ostreida > Ostreidae > Saccostrea > Saccostrea cuccullata. The sequence goes on along the minus strand of NW_026925998.1, from coordinate 773,981 downwards.
AAATGAATTAGTCGTATTGCGCTAGAAACAGCTTCCTCGTTTGAGGGATACTGTTTAAAATCAGAACTGACCACCAATCCCTCATTCAGTCTGGGAATATATATTTTAACTATCGATACTAGAATATAAATATTTTTCCGGTAAGGAAAAAGCGGACCGCGACACTATCACAGGATAACAGGCAGGTCTTTAATGTTAATCTATTTAAGTTTATTGTTGAAATTTAGTCATGTAGGTTACATCGCATGGTTTCTATAACCATTTTAAAGTTTGTTCGTTTATTGGGTTCATCATTCTTAAGATTCGTAAAGCCTAAAACTTTCAGCCATTGTTTAAACAAGAGTAGAAGACATAGGCGTCAGAAGCAAATTGAAAGAGGGAGGGCTAAACCAACAAAAAAAGGTAAACCCCAATTTTCAATACATGCCTATATTATGTATATATTTGCAAAAAAAAGGGGGGGAGGCTAATTTAAGCTCCCCTAGGCCCCCTCCCTCGTTCCGACGCTTATGTAAGAAGACGTATAACTATAACTGCAGCACGAAAAACATAATTATGTGTGCTATGCAGCAACTTTTTTTTCTATCCAGATCGTTTCTCAACAATGATATACATATAGATCTGCTGTCAACCCCCTGATGATATACATATAGATCTGCTGTCAAACCCCTTAGTTCCCATCATTCTTAGTTTCTTGTGTAATTTCCTTTTCTTTCTTTTCGCGTTAGAATTTTGCCTGTAACGAAGTTTATTTTTTTTTTAAATTAGTGGAAAGACACTATAGTAGAGTATTTTAAAACTTGGGGAGGGGGTAATTAGAGTTTATTATTACACAGCATATAATTACTGCACCTCTACTACATGTACCAGACAAATCTACAAATACTCCAACATGATCTCTATATCGAGTTAACCATCATATAAAACTATACACTGATAATTATTTACTAATTGTAGTATATGACCTTAAAGTTTCAAAATTTAGTCGATTCATTAAAAGGTCATGGACACAGTTTAAACTGATTTTTTTAAAACAAATTTTGATGTTTAAATTTCTAAATAAGGCAATAAAATGATCAACAAAAATTTGAACCTTATTGAATTACAAAGGAGATACAGAACTTAAATTTCTTCGTAATGTAAACAAGGTTCGCGCCTTGTTTTTGTTTACATAGAGAAAATAACAAGACGAGATTCAGCAAATAATCAAAAGCTGTCTAATCGTATTAAGAATTAACTTCTTTATCAGAAAAAAAAGAAAGAAACTGTTTTAACGAACATACATCAATATATTTAACCCATAAACAAAAACATTGCACGGGCCTTGTTTACATAACAAAGGTCTTGTATTTCGACAACTAAAATTCAAATTTTTGAAAATCATAAAAGATGCCTAAGTTAAGTATTTGTAAACCTAAAAAAAACATGGAAAAATAAATTTGAACATTTTAGCAGTAATTGTGTCCATATCCCTATAATCACTCAAAATATAGTTTACAAGTTCGCCAAGATATGCCTACATCAAACTCAGTTAACGATAAACACTACATTAAGGTAGGACAAAACACCCGTGGATTCTATTTTAACCCATTTCTTAAAAAGTACCGGAGAAAAGAAGAATAATATTACTATATTGACAACAATGAATGATCCCTGTAAGAAAAATAATAAGGTTTGGTATGTTTTAACATATTTTGTAAAAAATCAAATTTTATATGTTTAAATTTTGGAATGTTTTTATGCTAACTAAGTGTAATAAACAAGCATGTGACAGTCTGTTATAAACTGCAGTGTAACTTTTGTTCCATACATAGTACAGGAATGATATTTGGACACATATATAACAAGTCTCCATTCCTTATGTACTACTAAGGGCAAGGTCATATCAAGAGGTCAAAGGTCAAATATTGTGACGTTATCTACTGAATCTGTTCGTTTTTTTGCCATTAAAATTTTTTTGATCCCATAAATTTTTGAAACCATCGGTTCAATTTTCTTTATTTTTACACATTTTATTCTAGGATCCATTAGAATCATTCTGTTGATTTTTTGTAAAAATTGAATTATACATTTTTTTCTTAGGAAAACTTAAACTGTCGGATATTACATGTGAATTTTCAATTCCGATGCTACGTATGTTCTATTTTTACTTAATATTTTACTCAAATTTTCCATTCAAATTTTTGCAAAAAAAGGATATCATAAAAGTATTATACAAATTTGCAATAGATCAATTGATAATTCTAAAAAAAACATTCTCAAGTCATAAAATAATTTCACAATTTTCTTACAGGGGTCTGATAGGCCATATTTCAGATCATGTGGGCAAAATTTGTTTTTCATATCATATATAAGGAGAGATTTTGCATCCTAGGAAAACTGAATTTGAGGAAAAATTTGGCCTATCTATTGTGTCCTACCTTAAATATCGATTTTACAAGACATGCCAGGGAGAAAGCTATTTCCTTACACATTTAAATTTTATATCCCCGAATGCAATCATTTTAATATTAATTTAGAGTGCTTCTTAAATGACCGATATCTGCAGCTTTGTTTGTAATACCTGTCATTTCCTCGTGAATGTTTTAAATGTCTGCATGCACTGTTAAAGTAGGACTGAGGTTTGGTTTTCATACTTCCTATTTTGCGTTCTGAAATAGCCATTTGGCTGAGATAGTAGGAAATAAAAATTCTAAGAAAGGAAGTAAAGAATATCATTTCTGATTAAAGTCGGTGCTTTTTGGTGTCTCCATGATATTTAGACATAGTGGACAACTGTTCTTCAGTATAGAACTCTTGAATTTACAAACTTTGTCATTATTGGTCATTTGAAAAATTATTTTGTTTAAAACATTCTAATTCTATAAAAGAGTATATGTATGCTGATTTTTTTTAAAAAGTTTCTAACTGACAATATCTGTGTAGATTTTGGAGATCAGATACTAATACTAGTATTCCAAAAAATGTTCCCATGTTCCCATGGGTACCAATTGCATCCAGTTAATAGCAGACCTATTTTTGTATTTATGAAGCAGAATTTATTCAAAAGACAAGTAGATCTAGAGAACAATGGCTGTGACCCTCAACTCGTCATTTAGATAATTAATTATATATACGATGTATTATCAATTACCATTGATTATTAATTTCTATTCTTATACCGATTCGATATATTCCAATGAACTTGGATTAAATGATACCAAAGAGTAAGACACGTATACATATTTCATGTATGGATATTTTATTGGAAAAAAGTTAATAGTAATCTAACTACAAATCTTTATGGTAAACGTGTAGACTTCAAATTTCTCTTGCAAACATCCCTATTAATATTTACTTATGTAGCAATATGCCTTTGTCACATACAATATGGAATTTATTTCTCTCAATTCATTTGATACTCAGAAGCATGTCCTGCGCATGAACAATTTATAAAATGAGGGAAGATAAGCCAATGGAGTTCCTGAAATAATATTTTCAACAGTTTCATTTGAAGTAATAATTTCTTTAATTCGATGATCGATACAGTGACTTTGTCAGTAAGTACCGGGTATAAGAAGATGGGGGGATAAGGTGGGCGAAGTGCCTATAGTGCGACAGATAAGAAGTGAAAATTTCAATCTCAATTAAATCCAAATTTTATTTGATATTTCATCTTATATTAAAGTATTCTTTATGTAAAATCTCTTCAATTTACAAAAATCTCACAAAAACAGAAAATATTTGCCTATGAAAAAGCTTACACACACTAAAAAGAACAAAAACGATCATTTTCTCGTACTTCAACAAAATTTTTCAATATGAGTGGGTATTCGTTCCATTTTTTCGAAAGATGATCCTAAAAGTTTGCAATAGAATACACATTTTTTGATTTACAAAAATATGGAGCGATGACCCACTATACCTTTAAAGTACACTTTTATAACACAACATTCGCATCTTTCCGAGAAATACTTCAAGCCCATTAAGTCGCGGGTCATATCACAAACATGATTTAAATGTCCAAAATCACCAAAAGTGATGTAGCAAAGTGGTTAATGCATTAGTCTGAAAGCATTATGCTATTGATACGTCGGATTTTTATTGCTAGTGTTCGAATCCCACGAAAAACATCTTTTAATTTTATGAAAGAAAATTATTTTACGAGATTTTTTTTCTCTTAGAAAAGTCTTTTTTGCTCATAATTTCAAAAATTTTAATAACTAGATGTTAATTGAAATACTAAATTCACATATTGAATATGATTTCTTAATATCAGACGCTATAGGCATTCCCCACCTTGTTCCCCCATCTTCTTTATCATTAATGTGTTTCATACCAATTTTTACACCATTATTTACCCACTAAATTGTCTACGGATTTTTCAGTCTGCTCATCATGATAAGGATCACTCGAAATGTGACCGGTCTACGGATTTTTTTTTGGTTATTTTTTGTTATTCTACTCCCGATTTGTGCTATCAAATTGGAATTGAAAGCTCAAATACTGTTTCTTATCTCCATATTTCATTTCATGTAAATGAATACCATACGTTCTAGAGGGAAGGGAAGGCGGAAATGTCCGGCTATAATCAAATATTAATTGTGGATCATCCTTCTCTATAATGGGGAGAAAAAACCTAATAGTGTATAAAAGCGTCAATTCTTATAATACATTTTACGTCAAATATAATCTTACAGTGATTAGGCCAACATTTTTTATTTACTGTTTTACGGCAGCGCCGACCCTACTTTGTTTTAAAAGATAATTTGTGTAAAAGATTTAACAAGCCTTTCAAAACGTGAATTGTCATTGGCTATTTAAGTAAATATATCCATCCAATCACAGTTGGCAAAACTAATTGTGCTATCAAATTTAGCGGCAAAATATCAGAATCGTAGAGTAATTTTTTAAATGCACCCAGTCATTTTAAAAAGTGACATGACATTTATTAGAAAAAAGCATTAATTTTAGATTAACTTTTAATGAAAGACCATATTTCATTTCATGGAATAAATGAATTCTGTCAACCCCTTGTTTTGGGAGGTTTTAAGAACGTATTATCTTTGAAAATTGTTTAAAAGCATTGAAATACGGCTTGAAGATTATTCTTAAACTTATTTTTAATACAGTAGTGTTTTCTTTTACTTGTAGAAAGAGAATAGAACACTGTAGAGTAGAAAGTGACGTGACTGAGGAAATTCGAGTCACAACTTCCACTCGTTATTATAATGTTAATCAAACTTATTACGATTCAAAATGGAATTTTACTTGCTATGTAAATATTAATTGTGGATCATCAACCTTTTTACCACTCTACTATAACAAATATGACTTCTTTTTTTATTAAAAAATTGTGGATTAGAACCAGCTTTTAGAAATATAAAACCTAATATACTTATGTATAATAGAAAGTTATAGCAAATATTTTCTTGTTTTCAACAGACAAGATACATTTTATCCACCTACCGGTACAATTCCATTCTTAATTCAAAAAATAAAAAAAAATGGTACATTTGTTTATTTTATTTTTATTTTTCTGACCGACTGCTTGAATTTGAAGATTTTATTTTTATTTCGACCCCCCGACTCAAATTTTTGAAAAAAATTACCGTAAAACAGGAAATAAAAAAATGTTGGCCTTAGTACAAGTTCACGACCGACTGGCTAAAATCGTCCTACTGAAAACTTTCTTTTACATGTAACCAGGATGCAATTTAACTATTTTTAATGCATTTGTTAAGATATATTTTGAAAATTCTGCACTGGAAACATTTTCTGGAAAAATTCTCACCTACTACTGATCCAATTCTTATATATACCCCCGCTTGAAAAGCGAGAGGGTATTAATGATCGGGAAGTCCGTACGTCCGTCTGTCCAGCTGTACGTCCGTCTATTACGCTTTGGGGTACCTATCTCTTATCCGCAACTCCTCTTTTACCACTGAATAAATGAGACTTTCACAGAATTTTTGTTATATAGTGCCATTGTGACCTCCTATTTTACTTTTTGATCGGACACACATTTTGGGTTTCCCAGTGCAAAACATGAGTATGGCTAATGTTTTTTTAAATATATTATTGAAGGGTACCTATATCTTTTATTCGCAACTCCTCCAATACCACTGAATAAGATTAAGTTGAATGATACTTTAACAGATTGTTTATTACATAATACCATTGTTCACCTTCTATTTTTACTTTTTGATCTGACGCTTTATTTCAGGTCTCCCATTGCAAAACATGGACTTTGCCATTATAATCATATGGGAGGCGCGGGGGTATCATTTAAGTACGTCTAGTTTATCCTGAATCAAAAGAGGACAAAGAAATATAATTAGAATTTTGCCCTTACAGCAACTTTTCTGAAATTTCGATATAATCATTTTGCCAAGTAAAACTATAGTATTGGCAATTTCTTTTTCAGAATTTATCTATATCAAAGTTTTAAAGTACAAATAGTCAGAATACAAGTCTGAAATAAAACTTGAGGCTGTATACTTTTGTACTAGTATAACAACCGTCAGTACTTTAGGGTCTCCGCCTTGGTGTTTGTAAGGGAATTAACACAACACTCGAAACAATTTCCGCTTACGTTGTAAATTCACACAATGAGTTTCTTTTATATTTTGATATTCTTTAAATTTCGTGCTCAATGACAGTGCAATCCTCATGACAATGACCAGGCAAGCTTGCACTACACTCACAAGTTTGACTTTTTATTAAGAGAAGACGGATGTGATCGTATTTACCCAGAAGAAGGACTGAATTGTTATCACTTAAAATGGCGAACCCAAGTACTAAAACTCTAACAAACAATTCAATGAGAAAAACACAACACTCTCGTCTTTTTTTGTAAGTTACATAAGTGTTTATTCACAACTTAATAGCTTAACAATATAAATTGTAAAATGTTACATCAACTTTTATCTTGAGCTCACGAAATTTGATATTTAAGTAAAACTATAGAGTCTTTTGACTGCATAGTGTCATAATTGAAGAAAATTGTAGAAATACATTGCCATTTTAATCAGTCTAAATAATGAAGAATATTCCACACAAAATTATTTGTCAATCGATAGCTTTTAATGAGAAATTTACATAAACTGAAATCACCCCCATTTACATATAATTGTTAGTGCACTTTTACAGTTACATTAAACAAAAAAAAACTTTACAACCTCTAAACATGTACATGATAAAAAAAATCGTAGTCCTTTCTTTACATGTCTGAGCATCTGTACATGTGTAGATATGCAAATACCGCCCGTAATTTTATTTTTAGACAAATAATGAACACATACACCTACTTACTCTGATTGAGCAGTAATATCTGGCCCAGAATTCCACAAAAAAACGCAGGCTCGGAGCAAAAAAAAAAATTGCGTTTTTGAAAATTAATATCACATGTATCTGATTGAAAAATATGTACACGTATGTCCTGTTTATACATGTACTTCATCACACAACATAAATATGTGACGGTAATAAAACCATCTTCACAATATCAAGATTTGTGATTTCGGAACTCCACACAACGTTTGTGTGAAGTTTCGAGAATCACAAAACCTTGCTTTGTGAGGATGTAATAAATACTTACATAATTGTCATATTACAACTGTAACGGGTAGAGGTCAAATATTGTAATTTGATGATATTTCACTTTAACACGTTAACCGGTGTTTTATGTAGGGATAAAGTGGTCTGATTTCCAGATACCTGCGTATAAAGCAATTGGTGATACACTTTTACAGCTTAGAAAAGCGCTGAACTCGGGACACCTATAATTCATTGATACCAACTTCTGCATTCTTTACTGACACTAAACATGCTAAAGCAAACCTAAAGACTATGTATGATGTTAGCAAGAAAAGTTGAAAATATGTCCACAGATAACCACTGACACATGATAGATTAAGAAAGATTAAAGGAAAACATCCGGCAAGTATTTCCACTGCCCAGGGAAAATTCCCCATTTTTTACACAAACAAAAAGCGGTAATAAAAGGACATCAGACACTAGCAAAACGACCATATTCAATTTAAAAAAGATCTTGGATCTGAAAATTTAAATCCACTAACCCCGAAATAAGAATTTTTTCATTGACCACACTAATATGTTGATTGGAGACAGGCCAGGAAAAATCCCGAATGGCAAGTTTACAATGCAGGGTTTTTAAAAAACCTAAAATTCCCCAATACCAGGGGCAAAAAGTCAAAACAAATAATGAACGAATGTAATATTGAATGTCTAAAAAATACTATTTGTTATGCTTGTGAATCTTCCCTATAGCTTAATTTGTCAGATTCTAAGGAGGATGGTTTGCTTTCTGGGGTTTCCACGGGAATTCTCTCGTTTCTCTTGTAAAGCAATGTCCCTACTTTTGGCTCTGGTAAACAATCTGGATCCACATCTATATTTGCATTTGGGTCTACAGGTTTGCTACCCGTCAGTAAATCTACAAACATGGTAAAATATTAAAGAGTGTATGTCTGATATTTTAACAAAATAAGGGAATATTTACATCCACTGAATATTTTCTCCTTTATTTCTTACCAAAAACCCATTGCGTTAATCACTGCATGAACTACATTAGGCATGTCGCCTGTACAGATTTCTTGATCTGTGGCTGTTCCATCAATGAAACGTATAAAGACGTTCGCATTATTAATACAATAATTAAACTTTTTAATCCTTCTTTAAATGATTATTTAAAAAGATAAAATATAAACAATAAAATGTCTTTCTTTCTTTGTTATTACTGTAATTAACGGTCGCAGCTATTGCAGAAAAAATTTACATAACCCGCTTACGCGGGTTATGTATTTTTTTCTGCAACAGCTGCTTCCATTAATTCTGATTGGTTCGTTTTTAAATCTCATAAAAAAACAACATACCTTTCTCCCCCTCCTATTAATTGTTTTATAGAATAATTCACTCAGTTAATGTATTTTCTAATTAGCACCATTTCCAAAAAATATAGCGATCTTTACATATGAAGACACAGAAATATATTTGGTTTGTTGGTTAACTGTTTTTCTTATTTAAAAAAATTGTCTTTCGTAATTCAGTTTTACAAGTACAGTTGTACTTTAAAGTATCTTGAATACTGATATATCCAATACCATATATATATATATATATATATATATATATATATATATATATATATATATATATATATATATATATATGTCGTCCCAACCTCTTTCTTCTTAAAATATTTTACCCCTGGATATCTCGAATCCTCGGATATCTCGAATTTTTTTCTTGGTCACATCGAGTTCAAGATAACGAAGTTTGATTGTGTATGTATTGACATAATGGTTTACTAGAATTCCATTCATAATGCAAATGGTTCATATCACAGGCCTTTGGATCGCTTAAAAAAAATTTTGTGTATAATTTTTTCAACACCTCAATTTTTTTTTCTAAGCGATCTAAAGGACTGTGGTTCATATAATCCTCACAGGCCTGACTATTGTTATGCTATTAGGATTGAAAGAAGACTTACTGTGTAATTGTATCTTTTTTCGTTCATATTCCTGGTTTAATTTCGTCACTATAAATGTCTGTGTTCCATTTTTTAATATTGCGTCAACTAGTCCCATGTAACACATTGGTCCCTTCTGAAGCAAGATGTCCAAGAATTTCTCGGCTCTCTGTTTTCTCGATATTTGGAATTTGATCACCTCTTCATCCTCGGCCGTTAGGAGATGCTTTGATCTCAGGTAAGCAAAGTGATTCTGGGGTTCCAGGTATTTACAAAGGTAAAATCTCTGTTCTTCTAATATCTGGAATAAGAAAGGGAATGAATCTATTTAAGCTGATATTCATTATATATATTGCTACCATTTTTGAAATTTTGCCCATTGTTGATATTAATACATGTAAATAAACAATACACGTCTGTATACATATTTTCCCGCTTAAAACTTATATAGAAGTGAATGTAACCAGCTGATTAGTAATGTTCAGGGATAAGATCATTATTAAGTTTGCTGTGATAAAATGCTAACATAATTTGGTCCTATTACAAATAAAACATAGATAAATACAAAATATCACAACTGTCAAATCGTTAATTTTCTCGGCCAAATATGGTCAATAACGTACTTTGTTTTTTATGAGAGCTTTTTGATAAATTTTAAGCCCAGTGAGTCTCCATACACAATGTTTTGTACCCCTATGAGATCTAGATAAAGAACTCAAAATCTGAAATGCTAGATACTTACATTTAAGCTGACTTCGTACTGGATCTCTTCTTCTGACACGTTTTTACCATTCATAATGAATGGCATCAATTGTACCTCATTATATGTAATTTTTTCCCAATACGTGAATGAGTGTTCGGTTCCTATTTGTTTACCATGCACTTCCTTGTCAGAAAATGGGGTCATCGAGTAGTAAAATTTAAAATCCCGTTACTGACAAAATGATGTATCTTGAATTCCGAATAAAGGCAAAGTTTTAACTGACTTCACGGGTGTTTGCCCTAATTCTAGTAGCTTTAGGGTTGTTTTTCAACTTGAAAGCAGAGACATAGATAACTTTAATAATAGAAACTGGAAAAACGGTTTTCCCCCGAAATTTTTCACCCTAAAGCACTACAAATATATGATAGAAAATTTTGAAAAGAATGTAAAAAAAACTTATATATACTGTAATTTACAAGTTTTCGAAAAATGAAATATTTAAAATATAAAGTTTATAATCTTTTAATAATTTTTTTTTCAGACAACATACAGCATTATATATATAGGCCCTATATCAGATACACTGTTTTTATGTATCAGTCAAAAATGATTTATTTAAAAACGACTTAGAAAGACAAACGGGTTACATTATCAATATCGAGTAATGCATGCTTATTAGACTACCAAAAATAGGAAAAAGATGCGTCGACCCCCGATTTAAACAGAAAATGAAAACTGGGAAATGAACTCTTAGTTGGTATACGTGATCAAATCTACTGAGAAGCCCTTCGAGCTTCACAGGATTTGATCACGTGAGCAACTAAAAGTTCATTTCCCAGAGAACTTTTTACCATTATTGTTTATTTCTTCATTAAATTTACTTACTAACGCCTGTATCTGACATCGTAGATGCAAGATGCAACATAAATATGTAGACATACGACTTATTTATGTCAACATGCAAGATAATTATGTCAGCATGCAACTTATTTATGTCAACATGCAAGATAATTATGTCAACATGCAACTTATTTATGTCAACATGCAAGATAATTATGTCAACATGCGACTTATTTATGTCAACATGCAAGATAATTATGTCAGCATGCAACTTATTTATGTCAACATGCAAGATAATTATGTCAACACGCGGGTTAATTATATGTACATGCAACTTATCATGTTAACATGCAAGATAATTATGTCAACATGCGACTTATTTATGTCAACATGCAAGATAATAAGTTGCATATCAACATACATATCTTGCATGTTGACATAAATATGTCGCATGTTGACATAATTATCTTGCATGTTGACATAAATAAGTTGAATGTTGACAAAATAATCTTGCAAATTGACATAAATAAGTTGCATATCTACATATTGTTCTTGCATGTTGACAAATAAGTCGCATGTCTACATAATTATGTTACATCTTGTAACTACCACGTCAGATACGGGCGTTAGTAAGTAAATTTAACTACATTCAAATTATATTTTCTTATTACATCTGTAACTTGCATGTCCACATAATTAACTTGGATGTTGACATAAATAAGTTTCATGTCTACAGTTAACATAATTTTTCTTGCATGTAGGGGGCAGTAATATACGGAAACGTATAACCGCCTCGTGTTGTTGTTTTAGAACGCGATATCATGATATAAAAATGTTGCCAAATACAATTACTTCAAGGTTTGGCGATATAATTATGACAACAATCTCTGATGTATGCTACTTTTCTACTATGTTTTAGACGACTTATACGCTTTGATGTATCCAAGTTGAATTCCTAAATGTCGTACCTAAAATAATAAGTAAACATTATGTCGCTAAAACTAGATATCGCAGACATTAGTGCAATATAACATAAATGAAGACTTTGCTTAGACGAGTTGATTTAATCAAAGAGAAAAATTCAACAAAATTCGAACGACTTATAACATCAGATTTATACAAGATACAAGATTTTATCAGTCCAATTTGGGCTCTTGGAGGAGCAAAAAGAAAAAATTGCAACCAAAAGAAGGAGGAGGATCCAATTGATAGAACAAACATGATCTTACATATAATGAGAGCAGTTGATAAAAATGTACTAGTATATAAGAGATATACTGAATATATATACATGAAATGTATATATGTTATAATAGCATTATAAAGTGAAAGGCAAGAATCTGGGAAAAAGTACATATTTGCATATCAAAATATCCTCAATTAAGGTAGATTACCAAGGAATCTAGCAATTGATATAAGGATGTCAGGGTCTTAATTAGTCATGAGCCAATAAAATTGATTATCATAAGATAGAGACTGAACTTTTAACATTTAATTTTACAAATATTTAAAAGTTCAAGTCTTTTTACATTAAGATGAGGACATACAAGGAAAAACTGATTTTCATCCTGAATATAACGTATTGCATTGAATTGATGCCTGATTTAAATAAAATAATTTAAATAGTTATAGGATATCTTGCAGGCTCTTCTCTTCCCTAAAAAATAAATCTTATGAATGTTTCTTCAAAAGACAGTCACTATATTTGGTAATACTTGTCCACTATTTAATGCAAACTATGATAACGATATCTTTAATCATGTTCTTAGCTTGGAGAACATATGCAAACATATAAGCATTTAATATTTTCGTCTGATGTAATATCATGCATTAAATATGCCTTCACATCTGCACTTACTCTATACATGTATTTTAAAATTATGTGTAGACTGATAAAATGAATGAAATAATTTGCACTTTGTCCTCTTTCTTTTTAAAGATAACACACAAGCTCATTAGTTAGTATTGTCACAGACGCAATTCCCCCCCCCCCCCCCCCCCAATAATGTTATGAATCATTTAGTAAATTCAGATTTATGTTATAATTTTAAAAAATCATATACATTTTATGAAGTTGATCTTTGAGAACATTTAAAAAAGCATATACATAAAGAATATTAACACTGTAAAAACTGCAAATGTCCTTTTGTTTATTCTGAGAAAAAAACATTGCAATTACTGACAGCATGAAATTTTAGATTTTTATTTCTAAAAATCATGTATTTTTTAAATAATCAATTTCGGAGAATAAAAATTAGGCACGTAGCTACGGTTTTCAAAGAGTGTCCCGAGTCCTGAGAAAAGCACACACTAGAAAAAAGAGGAAAGCATTGTCTAGACATGCACTACGGGCTTGCAATTACTTTAGTGCTATAATAATTTGAATTATTTTATTTTAATCAGACATCAATTCAATGCAATACGTCATATTAATAAATCTGATGTTACAAGTCGTTCGCATTTTGCTGAATTTCCTCTTTGATTAAATCTAGACGTCTTCGCGAAGTCGTCATATTTGTAATATTGCACTAATGTCTGCCATATTTTAATTTTAGCGGCTTAATTTTTACACATAATTTTAGTGCGACCTTTAGAAACTCAACTTGCAGGGCCGTAACTACCATTGAGGCTACGGAGGCAATTGCCTTCTCTAGATTTTCATTTTTTTTTTTTGGAAATAAGAAACACAACACAAGCAGCTGGATCAAGATTGATCATTTATTTGTTTGATTATAGCCACCTGAGCAATTTTTCAGCAATCCAGTGAGTGTCACCATTACCTATGCTCGGCGTTCAGGGCCTTTAGCATGCAGATAGATTTGTATCCAAACATTCACGTCACCCTCAAGCTGCTCTTAACTCTACCAGTAGGTTCATGTTCTTGCGAGAGATCGTCCTCGGCACTCCGGCGGTTAAAGACATGGTGTAGAGCCACAATGACAGAAGATCGGCTCTGTGGTTTGGCTATGCTCCATGTCCACCGGAACGATCAGGTCGGCCAGGTAAACGCAGAGTCCGTGTTAAGACGGTGGGACATGGGAGGAAGCAGAAAGATCCATCTTGCGTTCTCTGGTGATCAAAGCTAGACGATCACCATTAAGCCTTCAGACAATATTGAAAATGGGAATTACGATTGCAATTTATTTGATCATATCTATCCAAAATAGTACATAAACAGGTAATATAATAAAGTGGTAAGCATCCTCAAAATCAAGGAAATGGTCCAAAATTGAGCCGTTTGAAGCAATTTTCAATCGGCGGCCCCCAAACCCCCGCCTCCTCTATCTTTTACCCCTAGTTACGGCCCTGACTTGGATATATCAAAGTGTATAAGTCGTCTAAAACATATCAGAATAGTATTATTCATCAAAGATTATTGTCATAATTATATCGACAAACCTTGAAATAATTGTATTTGACAACATTTGTATATCATAATATCGCGTTCTAAAACAACAACAGCGGTTATACGTTTCCGTAGTAATATGCCACCATAGTTTATAAGGTGGACATACAAATAAAAAAAAGAATGATGTCCATCTTCAACAACAGTTTGACAATTAATACAGTATCTTTCATCTCTTGGTATAATTAGATTACAATATATTTAAAAGTTCGTTGTTTTTTCCAAGATGGCAAACATTATTTTCAAGTTTGTTTCGAGTTACCTCTCTTTGGTTACAAGGAAACTTCGATTTTCGACGAATATCCTGCTGCAATTTTTTCTCCATTATTTCCCTATCTTTTCCCATAAATTTCGTTTGAGTTGACACCTCTGTATTCTTATTTTAAGAAAATGGTACAATGACTATCATAATTTGGTGAAAATTAGAACTTCGGCTAGTATCTTAACAGACTGTTGATATTTAAGGTAGTCCGATCCTCAGGTTTATAAAATTAGCAGTTAAGTAGTAAAACATACTGTAATATATCACTTGATTTGTAAACGTAATATTATGCGGTCGTCCAGTTCTCATTCTTGTTAAATCTATGTTCAACATGTGCCTGCCAGGAAAGTTGTTCGTTTATGATTTTATTGGAAATAATATGTCAGCTTATCTAGATACGATTTTAGTAATAGCTATTATCATCATAATTTACCTGTTGTCGCTTCATGTAATATCGTAGGAGTTATAATATCGGGGAATAGAGGGTGGATTTTACTTTTCATGTTTTGGAAGCCATCATACTTTACTCGGATCGTCATTTCCGGTTTGGTGACCTATATGTATTTACTAGTAATGCATTGTTCTATTGAAGTTATGAATATGGGATCGTATTCTACTTTTTAGTTTGAGTTGTTTTGTGATTTGAAGCTACAAGTTGTTATTTATTGTTAGCATTCACTTTATAATCAGTCAGCTTTATCGGGACTACATTTGTGTACGCTAGTGTCGGTAGTTACGATATTCCTACGCTACATTGTTCTGCATATATTGTACAGTCTAGGGATGTTTTATAAACATTGAAGGAATTTATTAATTCGTCTAGTCAAGCTTATATTATGTGTTATATTTCCACTTGTCAATTTTACATAGTTTTTCTAGTTACGATGTTGTACGGAAGCTTGTGTGGCAGAAGTAGTTCTGTGTGGGAACTTGTGTGGGAACTCAGCCTCCCGTACAAGCTTTTGATTGGTTAATAGTTCGTACGGCATAATTTTATTGGATAATTCGAGTCATGTGACAGGGAATGGGAGGTTATATAAGAGAGCGCGTACTACGTTACGACAGATTTCAGCTAGTTGTATGGCGGCTATATTTGAAAGTTAAAAGAAAAAAAACCAAAACGGTGAGATACTTATAATGTTATTTACGTATATTTAGCCTAGTTAGCAATCTCCTACCACACTGGACGACCTAAACTTGTGTTTCTGAAGAATCAGCTGTTTTACACTGATGTTTACATATTGTATTGTTATGATTATGAGATGCTGCACATACAATAAATGCTGAGTATGACTGATCAATCATCTTGAGTATCATTCAACAAAGAATCTACACAGAGTGGTGCCTGGTTGTTTAATTTATATTACAACAAATTTAATTACTGGTACATCCTGACAAAAGATGCTTTATTTAGAAGATAAACTATGGCCTATATAGATGCTGAGGATTCAGAAATACTAGCCACCCCTGGGGTAGCTTACAAACTGGTGTCAGAAGTGGGATACTAAATTATTTTAGTGTCCTGATACGAGCCCATGAGCCGTCCAGTGTGGTAGTTTAACATCAACATTACAGTCTTAGAAGATAAGATGACATAGATTTAACATTAGAATTATTGCTGCTTATTTAAGACGACATAAAGAAAATTAAGATGTCAGAATCCGGTGAGTCGGTCGATCATGAAGTCGAAGTACGCGTGCCTCAGTCGGTAATGTTTGACGATGGCGGTCAAGGTGACACGTATGACGAACATCAGAAGTCGAGCAATGAGGTACTTTTAGAAAGATCGTCTCCCAGAGGAAATGAAGACAATCATGGTCCACCTAGTGCCTACAGTGGTTTTTCTGGAAGACCTGCTCCTCAGATATTTTCAAGCCCTATCCAACCTGTAAATTACACGATGAAACCTGAGTCCTATGATGGTACTGTAAGCTGGGAAGAGTACATCTCACATTTCAATGACTGTGCAGAACTAAGCCTATGGACAGAGAGAGATAAGGTTCTGTTCCTTGCTGCAAGCTTAAGAGGCCAAGCCAGGACATTTTACATGAGCTTATCCTTGCTAGAAAGAAGATCCTTTGACACACTTACCAACAAATTTAGTCAGCGATTTGGAAATTCCAGACACCAGAACAAATGGTTAGCTAAGCTTGAATCACGCAGACGACAACAGGGCGAGAGTGCTGCTGCTCTAGGTGATGATATCCGACAAATGGTTCAGAAAGCTTACTGCAATTTAGATGAGCAAGCTCAAGAAATTTTAGCCTTAAATCACCTTTACAAGCTGATAAGTGTCGAGATGAAGTGCAGATGTATTGATAAAGATTGTCAGAGTATTTCAGAAGCCGCAGACATAATTGACAGATATGAAGCCATCCTTGGTGAAAACTACGACAAAAAGAAACAACATGCTAGAGCTGTGAAAACAATTGATGAGGAATTCAATGTTCCCCAAGCTGTGCCAGTGACCAATAAGTTAACATCCCCTGCTGCATCTAGATGCAATGCCCCTGATTCATCTACACTTATTCAAGAAATCAGTAACAGATTGGACCGTTTGGAAAGAGCTAACAAGAAGCTTTCCCCTCAGCTCTGTTTCCATTGCAACTCCCCTAAACATTTCATCAAAGACTGTCCTTATTTGGACAAACCAAGACCTGGGCAGAGAAGAAATCAAGATGTACTAAGGCGACAAAACTACCAACAGGGAAATGGGAGACCATCAGCCTTGTAGGTCGACAGCTGGTGGAGAAGCCAAGACCTAGTCCTGATGACTCAAAGGGGGTGGTTTTAAATAAAGAGAAGAAATTCTTAGACAATGGTTTCCATATTACTGGAACATTGGGTGGGTTGGATGTTAATTTTTTACTAGACAGTGGTTCTACTGCATCACTTTTGTCACATGTTGAATTTCTGAAGATCCCAGAGGAGTCCTGTCCTGTCCTTCAACCCTCAAACATATGTGTGCAAGATTTGAATGGTCACGCATTGTCTGTCCATGGTATAGGAAAGTTTTACATTTATCTAGAAGATGTTCCACATACAATTGACTTGGTGGTGGTTGACATGGATCTTCCTGCTATACTCGGACAAGACTTCCTCTTGCAGTATTGTCGTCACATCGACTACAAAACAAAAACATTACAAACTGAGATGACAACTGTTCAATGCTGGATTGCCAATGATCAAACGGGTACAAATGTAGAGGTCAAGAGAACAGTTTCCATACCTGCAAATTGTGGCATCTGGGTTCCAGTAGCTCTGACCGAGAATGATGACCTCACAGACATAGGGTTCCTAGAGCAACTTAACACCTTCAGCGATGACATACAAGTTTTGGATGGTTTGATAGAGACCCAGTCTGATCAGATACATGTAAACATTGTAAACTTTGGAGAAGTACCTGTAAAACTACAAGCAAGAACTACAATTGGTAAATGCAGGAACACATATTTAGTAGACCAGGGTACCTTACCACAGAGAGTCTTAGTTCTTCAGGGAACCAAAGAAAATACAACTCCTGAAAAAGATTTACCAGAACATCTCCTGGACATGTTTGAAAGAAGTTCGATAAATCTAGACCGAGAACAGAAAGATGCTTTCTTCAAACTACTCCTACAGCACAAAGATGTATTTTCCAAGACACCAGATGATCTTGGCTGCACTGGTATAATAAAACACAGGATAGATACAGAAAATGAAAAGCCTGTGAGACAGCCCCTAAGAAGACAGCCTATAGCAAAAAGAGATATTGAAAGAAGTGAAGTACAGAACATGTTACAAAAAGGTGTAATTGAACCATCCACCAGTGCCTGGGCATCAAATCTAGTTTTAGTAGCTAAACCGAACGGAGCCACTAGAGCATGTGTCGACTACAGACAGTTGAATGCGAAAACTGTGAAAGACGCCTATCCGTTGCCTCGTATTGACGAGTGCCTTGATTCACTTTCTGGTGCCAAATGGTTTTCAACAATGGACCTAAATTCAGGCTTCTGGCAAATCGAGATGGCTGAAAAGGACAAAGAGAAGACTGCCTTTGTTACAACATTAGGACTTTTCCAATTTCGAGTCATGCCGTTTGGTCTGGTTAATGCTCCGTCTACATTTGAGCGACTGATGGAGAATGTACTGAAGGGTCTACAGTGGACTGAATGCTTAGTCTATATGGATGACATAATTTCCCACAGTTCAACTTTTGATGAAGGCCTTCAGCGCTTAGCCAATATTTTCACAAGACTCCAAGAAGCAAATCTGAAGCTCAAGCCATCAAAATGTATATTCTTCCAAAATCAGGTCAAATTCCTAGGCCATGTAGTTTCTTCACAAGGTATCCAGACAGATACAGAGAAAACATCTGCTGTCAAAAACTGGCCAATCCCCAAGAATGAAAGACAAATTCGATCATTCCTTGGACTTTGTTCTTACTACAGAAGATTTGTGAAGAATTTTGCAGAGATAGCAAAGCCCCTCCATGACTTGTACAAGAAAAAGACGAAGTTCATATGGACCCCTGAATGTCAGAATGCATTTGACACCCTCAAAACAGCTCTTACAACTTCACCAATACTTGGATTTCCATTACCAGGACTACCAATTACTCTAGATACAGATGCCAGCGATAAAGCTGTTGGCGCAGTTTTGTCACAAAATCAAGAGGGCAAGGAAAGAGTTATCGCCTATATGAGTAAAACAATGAATCGCCATGAGCATTCCTATTGTGTCACACATAAAGAGTTGCTAGCTGTTGTCACTGCCCTTCGGAAGTTTCATCCCTACCTTTATGGCCAGAAGGTTATACTTCGCACTGATAATGCCGCTGTCAGCTGGGTCAGAAGCTTGAAAAACCCCACCGGTCAAACAGTACGATGGCTTCAAGAGATCGAGACTTATGATCTTACTGTTACTCACCGCCCAGGGCGTAGTCATCAAAATGCAGACGCTTTGTCGAGAAATCCTTGCAAACCCTGTCTAAGGCAACAACAAAACAAAGATGACAGTGATGATAGTGATACTGAAAAATCTCATGAAAATGAAGACCAGGAATCCCTGCAAACAGTCAGAGTGACAACTAGAAGTAAAGAAACAGCTCAATGCCAATTCAGGAACCAAGTAATACTAGAGGGATGGGAAGTGGATGAAATTCGACAGATGCAACTGGAAGACCAATCCATGGGTATGCTTTTGCTAGCCTTGACAGATGATTCTGATAGACCAAAATGGGATGTCATATCACACAATTCTGAAGCATTCAAAACCTTATGGAGACAATGGGATAGACTGAAAGTCATCAATGGTCTGTTATACAGAGAGTTCCAAGAGGGTGGATACAAACAAGGTCATATTACAATTGGTTGTACCAAAACAGAAGAGGTCAGAGGTTATTCATTACTTTCATGATGTCCCCACAGGAGGTCACCTTGGTGCTGAGAAGACCACATCACGTATCAAAAATTCATTTTATTGGCCATCAATGTCAAAAGAAATTGCTAGATATTGTAAAAGATGTGATTCCTGTGCTGCTCGTAAATCCAGTCAAAAGCAGAACAGAGCACCACTAGGGCAGTACACAGTTGGAGAGCCAATGGAAAGAATAGCTCTAGACATTCTGGGACCCCTTCCTGAGTCTACAAAAGGTAACAGATACATACTGGTTATGATTGATTGCTTCACGAAATGGACCGAGGCTATAGCTATCCCAGATCAAGAAGCTGAGACTGTCATAACAACATTTGTCAATGAAGTAGTCTGTCGTTTTGGTACACCTTTACAAGTCCACTCAGATGAGGGAAGAAACTTCGAGTCAAAAGCCTTTAAAGAGATGTGTGAACTCCTCCATATTGACAAAACTAGGACAAGTAGTATGCATCCTCAAGCTAATGGCAGTGTCGAACGCTTTAATCGCACCCTAGCTACTATGTTGACTATGTACTGTGAGCACAACCAGAAAACATGGGATAAGTATCTCCCACAAGTCATGATGGCATACCGAGCTTCCATACATTCAAGTATCAATACAACACCAAATCTCATGATGTTAGGCAGAAATGTTACTCTACCCCTAGAAGCAGTTGTTGGCAAACCTCCAAATCAGACAGATGATGGCATAGAACCAAATGAGTATATTGATGAGCTGCAAAGAATTTTGACAGATGTTCATGCCCTGGCCAGGAAACACCTGAAAAAGAGCACAGAATACAATAAACGTCACTATGATCTCAAAGCAAAGAAACAATTGTTTGAAAGAGGTCAACCTGTCTGGCTGTATGACGATACCAGGAAAGTTGGAGTGTGTCCAAAACTAACTTCTAAATGGAAAGGTCCTTATCTCATCACTAAGCGAATAGATGATTTGAACTACCTCGTGCAAAGGACATTCCGAAAACCCGCAAAAGTTTATCATGTTGATAGATTGATGTCTTACAAAGGGAAAACCCTCCCCAACTGGTTTAAGAAAATTTTGAATAAACCATAGAAGTTTCTTCAGATGTTGTTTTGTATTCTTATGTTTCATGTTAGTTTAAGAAGTCATACTTAGATGTTTATGTAGACGATAGATGTGAGATTGGTGCACCACTGAGGTTGGGATAGAGCTGGCCTGATCACCCAGAACTCTTCTCCCAAAGATGTTGATAGAGATGGTTAACAAGTCGTTTATAAGACAGTATTATAGACGTGGACCTACTACCTGGTACACATCACGCACTGAATCTAATAGATGTTTGATGTCTTGTTCTAACCAGTCTCTTAGAGATTTAGATGTAGATGTTAGTACATGAAGTAGCTAACTTTAGAAGTAGAAGTATGAGATGACAGATGTTATGATTTCGTATTTAGTTTAAACAACAAAGAAACTCTCTTAGAAGCTAAGACAATAAGATGACGCATAAAGATGATAAGATGACGCATAAACCCCTTTAACAACCAATTAATTTAATTTTAGACTGTGGATATGGAATGTTGGGTGTGCCATCTGAAGTTTCCCTCCAGCAGAGATTTGAAAAATCACATGATGCCAGCCCATGGAACTATGCGAGTTATTTGCCCCTGGTGTCCTGATGAAAGGACTTACAAGAGAGTGACCGACCTCAGGAGCCATATTAAAACCACCCACCCTACTCAACTTGCTAAATATCCGTCAGATTTGATTTCGGAGAACAACGGAGTGTGGTTTAGCCTCGATCCAGAAGGGTACAGTCGCCTGGTGAATGGGACGGATTGGGGAAGTACGTCTGCCACCCACGCAAGAGTGCTAGTTTTAGAGTGGTTGTCAACAGCAAGGAGAATGTCAAGAAAGAAGGACGACTGGCAGAGAGGCTGGGACCAGCTCAAGAAGAGCGGCAAAGCAAGGGCGCCAACCCCAGAATCACTCTTCCAGCCCGACTATGAGGAGGAGCTGAATACAGTATGCTACACCCCCACTGCCCCAGAGGTAGAAGAGCTCGAGATTTTGTATGTCTCCCTCGTCTTGGGGAACATATGTGTGTTTGTGGGCCAGGGCAGACAAGTGTACAAGATCATCTTGAAGGAAGCAATTTTATCAGATGCCAAGGGTATTGCCAGCCTGTCAAGGAAAATGTCTGTCCAGAAGAGGGTTGAAGCTCCTCAGTCCAATCTACAGAAAATGAGACCGGTAACATCACCAACCATTCAGAATAGGTTGATTAAGTTTGTTGGCGTTGAACGTACTCATCTGGACCTGATTTACTCCTCCCAAGAGACAGAGGCCAGTCCTGCCATTCCTCCAACTAAGAAGATAAGGCTGAGCCCCGCCCCTGCTCTCTCTGCACCACCCACAGAGGAAGTTTTGTTTGAGCTGGCCTCACAGAAAGAACCTAATGAAAAACCCAGGGCTAGTATGTCGGAGAGGGCCCTCAACCTATTAAAGCGAGGATGCCTCCCACTATTCCCCCCAGCCAGAAGGGATTGGAGTTCCACACAAATAACGCTTAAATACAAGGATGTTAGCATTACATGGCCCCCTACAGAGTGGCAGGCGATGTCTGCAGACAGGAAACTCTTAGCGTGGGAATACACATCAATGATGCTACAACAGAGGATGGACCCGACAAAAAGTTCCACCATCGAACGAATAGATCTTCTAGACAAGTTCAACTTCTTGGCACTTCCAGGCACAGTAGAGAAACAGGGGAAGAAGGAAGCGCACATTGTTCGCAAGGCTCGGTATTACATCTACGAACAGCTCAAGACCATTGTAAGTGAAGACAAGGGAGATCTCACCTGGATAAGGATGCTGGAGAGATCATGTGCCCTCAGAGACCGTTCCACTGATGACTTCCTCTCCACCATTGACTCTAAGGACATTCCTATTAGATTGTGAAAGTGTTAAAGACTGTAAAGAGCTATATTCTGTACATGTTAAATTCAGGAGAATTTTGTTATTAAGTTGTGGGGAGTGTAATATATCACTTGATTTGTAAACGTAATATTATGCGGTCGTCCAGTTCTCATTCTTGTTAAATCTATGTTCAACATGTGCCTGCCAGGAAAGTTGTTCGTTTATGATTTTATTGGAAATAATATGTCAGCTTATCTAGATACGATTTTAGTAATAGCTATTATCATCATAATTTACCTGTTGTCGCTTCATGTAATATCGTAGGAGTTATAATATCGGGGAATAGAGGGTGGATTTTACTTTTCATGTTTTGGAAGCCATCATACTTTACTCGGATCGTCATTTCCGGTTTGGTGACCTATATGTATTTACTAGTAATGCATTGTTCTATTGAAGTTATGAATATGGGATCGTATTCTACTTTTTAGTTTGAGTTGTTTTGTGATTTGAAGCTACAAGTTGTTATTTATTGTTAGCATTCACTTTATAATCAGTCAGCTTTATCGGGACTACATTTGTGTACGCTAGTGTCGGTAGTTACGATATTCCTACGCTACATTGTTCTGCATATATTGTACAGTCTAGGGATGTTTTATAAACATTGAAGGAATTTATTAATTCGTCTAGTCAAGCTTATATTATGTGTTATATTTCCACTTGTCAATTTTACATAGTTTTTCTAGTTACGATGTTGTACGGAAGCTTGTGTGGCAGAAGTAGTTCTGTGTGGGAACTTGTGTGGGAACTCAGCCTCCCGTACAAGCTTTTGATTGGTTAATAGTTCGTACGGCATAATTTTATTGGATAATTCGAGTCATGTGACAGGGAATGGGAGGTTATATAAGAGAGCGCGTACTACGTTACGACAGATTTCAGCTAGTTGTATGGCGGCTATATTTGAAAGTTAAAAGAAAGAAAACCAAAACGGTGAGATACTTATAATGTTATTTACGTATATTTAGCCTAGTTAGAAATCTCCTACCACACTGGACGACCTAAACTTGTGTTTCTGAAGAATCAGCTGTTTTATATTGATGTTTACATATTGTATTGTTATGATTATGAGATGCTGCACATACAATAAATGCTGAGTATGACTGATCAATCATCTTGAGTATCATACAAAACAAAGAATCTACACAGAGTGGTGCCTGGTTGTTTAATTTACATAGGAACAAATTTAATTACTGGTACATCCTGACAAAAGATGAATTATTTAGATGATAAACTATGGCCTATATAGATGCTGAGGATTCAGAAATACTAGCCACCCCTGGGGTAGCTTACAATACTCATAAAAGTATCTCTGAATCCACAAAGTTATGTAAATTTATCCACAGTATTTCTTTAAAGTTAAAGATTAAAGTTAATCATATAATATAGGGAAATTTCTCAAATCTCCAATATTTACGCAGAAAAAGCGTATTTTGAATTGGAATATCAGCAATGCATTTTCTAATTGCAAATTGATCAACAAATATATTTTGGGTTAAAAAAAAGATTGGCATCCAGGCATTCAGAGATATTGTCATGATTTTTATACTTATTTCAATTGGTATTTTTTGTCTTCTATTTCCGTCATGTGTTCTATAATACATAGTGTAAAAGGCTTTTGCTATCATTGCAAGACACCAGAAATCATTTCTTATTTCATATCATGCTAATAAGCATTGGTATCTGAGGCTGGATTCAAGGAACTCTTATTTCCCTAAAACTATATTTTTTTCCCTTTTATAGGGTGGAAATGTCAACTTTTATAAAACCTTTTCTAAGACTTTAAAAAACCTTTAATCTAATAAAGATGAATAAAATGAAAATTGTTGCATGAAAAAATTTCATTTTCAAGCTTCATTTTGATGCATTTCAAATTAAATATTAATTTTTGGAGTTATCCTTCCTGGCTGAATATCGGATATCCTTAAAGGACATCTGGAAAGAGAAACTTCTGAATTAAGGTATTCTGTCTTAAATACCAATCTGCTGAGATGCATACTTTAATATCCGAAAACTGTTGAGATGCAAAGTCTCACTCTCTACCCAGAGTTGTCTTCCGCTACGCTCTCAACACCCTTCCAATTCTCATTGTACATGTACAAATTTAGAATGGCAACTATCTTAAATAAATGTACATGTATGTATGTATAGTTAAATATATTTATCATTTATTTCAAAAATCATTAAAACAATTTCTTTTCTTGGTTTCAAATTAAGGAACTATATTCTAGGGAGTACATAAAAAATATATTTTTTAAATGAAAAAAAAAATCCTTCAAGAGGACTATGAAACAGTCTTTTTTTTCGCTGATAAAGGATATGAATTATAGCTATTATTAATTATAATGTTTCATTAAAGAATCTTGGATACTACGGGTTGACAAAGGTGTGTGGGTGTAGCCAGAAGGACAACTCTGGATAGAGAATGCGAAAGTAGATTTTTACAAGAAAATTCGCTATGCAATAAATATCAGAAGCATATTTAAAAAGTGCTATATTTAATTGATATTTAAGGAATATTCCAAATCTTTGCGATTATTCCAAAAATTGATAATAAAATGTGACTCGTGTCGGCCATTGGAGTGAAACAACACCAAGTCAAATGACGTCGAAGAAGCAATTTTTATTTTCAAATTGCTGGAAAAATTTGGAATATATTTACTTCATACTTCGAATTCGTAAATTTAACCATTTGTCAGATACTGAGACACTAATACCAGCAGAAAATGTCACAAATTGTTGTCAGAGTCAAACAGAAAAAGGGTCAAACATTAACAGTGATAAAATACCTGTCGTGCGGGGAATCTGGTGATAAGCATCCTGCAGCACAACAACAGATTGTTTCCCTTTACAAAAAGGATTCCATATATATATTTCCTTGTATTGCACAATATGTGACCAACACGAGCACATGTATAGTTCCTGACAACGTACAATTAATTCCTATCCAGTGGCGGATAAAAAAAATCTTAAAGGAGGGCACTTTGGGGTCCGGGCAAGGACCCAAAGCCACACCAAAAAAAAAAAAAGATTTTTTAAAATCTTGGGTATATTTTGGACACAAAAGGGGGTCCTGGGCTCCCCTCTTAATCCCAGTGCTATCTGTCTTATGTTGATGCTTCTCATTTGAAATATCCATGCTTCAGCTTTTTTTTTTTAAATTTAGTAGTGATCTTTAAGTATGCAATTTTCATATAAAAGGATACCGACCCAAATATATATTCTGCATATAACGTGGTGAATACTAATTGTCCTTTTCATTTTGAGAACTCTCGAATTTTTCCTTTGAATTTTCATGTAAAATTTCATTCCTTGACATTACCACAATGAGCCCAAGACCACTACTTGAACAGTAAACCTATAGGTGCTAGTGTAAATTAAAATGGGATGCTTACTATCTGATTTTGAAAAGTTATAATTATTACAGAAATATAGCAGAAAGTCATGTAGTTGAAGGACAAAGTCCATCAGAGATCTGGGTGAAGTGGGATTAAAATTCATTTACATTTTTTATGTCCTACATGTATGAGGGTTTATTCAAAAGGAATATCATAGCTTTTTTTTGTAATGGGATGTTATCAACAAAATGATACATCGTGCATGGTCATGTTTTGACCATTGACTCAAGAATAGTACTTAGTACAAACATGCATAGTCAATTAGTCATCACTCAGGCACATTGCTATTTGATTCTTTTTTCAGTGCATTATATAAAGAATAACTCGGACCCTTTTCCATATCACATCCTGTATCAGCTCGAGACACTTAAATCAGCCAGAGGGCTAAGTCCGAGGGCTGATAATGGTTGAGGACTTACATATATAGGATGTGATGTGGAAAAGGGTTTGTTTTATTATGTTTATTACAAAGCTAATAAAATACAGTTCACATATTGACTTGAGAAAATTTAAATAAATATTCGTGCAGTGACTACTGGCACATATATCATCCATATCGACCTTATAGGATCAGTGTCAGCACTGGAAGCTGATGGCTATTGTGACGTCAGGCATATCGCTAATGGAACAAGAGGTGCATGGGCCACATTGCTCACCTGAGTAGCTTTGACTATGCTGTTCTTTACCAGAATTCCCCTTGTAGAAGAATTACACGCTTAGTTTGGACTTTCAGTAAGGCGTGGCATTCTCGACGTTGCCTAATTAGCTTCTGAAATTTACACAGCTTTCCTTCACTGTTGAAATATACATATGATAGAAATGCGGCCGAATATCAACTGGAGTAGTGAATAGCCAAAGTTTTCTCACGCCACAGAGGTGGGACATAAGTCGTCTCATCGTTATCAACAACAATTTTAATTTCCTGATGTTATTAATTTCGTAACCAATGAGAATCTACTAGTATTCGCCATTACGTAGCGCCGAGAAAGTCACGCCCTACTGAAAGTCCAAAGTAGGGGTAAAATCATCCTAATACCTATTGTGACCCCGACCTACCCCACGGGTCATAATTTTGACAATTGAAAATCTACACTACCCCGCAATGCTTTCAAATAAGTTTCAGTTTTTTTAGCCCAGTGGTTCTTGAGAAGATTTTAAAGTTTATCTTTTATATTTCAATGTAAAAACTTGGATTCCAAGTTGTGGCCCGCCCTACCCTGGGGGTCAGAATTTGAACAATTTAGAATCTACACTACCCCAGGATATTTCCACATAAGTTTCAGCTTTCCTGACCCAGTGGTTCCTGAGAAAAAAATTTATTGATGACCCCATCCTTTTTTTGTCTTTTCTTGATTATCTCCCCTTGTGAGAGACTTGACCCTTCATTTTAACCCCCCTTAACCAAAGAATGCTTTGTACCAAGTTTGGTTAAAATTGGCTCAGTGGTTCTTGAGAAGAGGTCGAAAATGTGAAAAGTTTACAGACGGACGGATGACGGACAAAATGTGATCAGCAAAGCTCACTTGAACCTTCGGCTCAGGTGTGCTAAAAAGCCGATATTTATTACTAAGCAAATGTAGATAATAAATTTATTTATTTTCATGGACATCTGTTATTATTGATGATATTTGAGTGTAATAATTCACCGTTGAAATGATACATGACTACAAAAATTTTATTCACGAATATCGATGTATATTGAATGTTCACAACAATTTCTATTTTAAGTAACATGACCTGAAAAGCACTCACACTGTATAACACGTATCCTTTCTTTGTTCAAGTCTGATAGTTTGTAAAAATAAGGGACATTTATAGTTGTGTCACACCGGTAAAGGAGCTCTTCAGTTTAAACTTTACTTATATTTCTATCGAGCAACGTTTGCAAGGAAAAAAAAAAAACCAGTGTTTAGTAACACAATAAACAACAGTCAATAAAACACTCTCTGGTAGAAACGTCGTCGATGTGCCTTCTGTGCTTGTATCGACGGCTTCTCTATAAAGGGCATTCATGTGAAGGTCAGATACATATAACATAACATTAGAACACATGTAATCAGTTTCCATCAGTATATTTAGGGACTGTATTTGATACATGTACCCCATGACGTAATTATCACGTGGCGGATTCTTCCTTTGGCGAGAGGGTGTTTTTGTTCAATAAATTTTTGTTCACTGAGGAAATATCGCCAGTCTCGTTCTCTTTAGGGGATGAAACGTCACTTCCGTTCGACACGGGAGATAAATCTGTCATGACAGGAGATTCCGGTGGTGAAACGGCATTTTTAATGTTCGAAGAATTCAGAGGACGCGGCCTTCGTTTGGCCTCGTCCTTTTTCCATTTCATCCGTCTATTCTGAAACCAAATTTTTATATGGCGTTCAGTAAGGTTCAACATTGCAGCCAACTCTATTCTTCTCGGTCGGGAAATGTATTTGTTAAAATGGAATTCTTTTTCCAATTCCAGTAGCTGGCCTCTAGTGTACGCTGTGCGCGTGCGTTTGTTGTCGTCCTCCAATGGAAACTGAGCACCTTCAAAACACAAAAATAAGTAACAAGGTAAATAACAGAAGAAAATATTTAAAAAAAATCTCCTTTACAGGTAGAATAAATTCTCTTAAATTACGCGTTAAATTTTACATATGTTTAACATGCGAATTACTGATTCATTTCCAAACAGATGCATATTCATATTTTTTAAAAATTTGATTATGTTAAAGTTTAAAGACTGATTTTAATAAATAATAGAAGAAAAAAATTCTACCCCCTCCCCTGCACATCCACCCTTAATGAAAAGTGTTGCAGGAAAAGAGAAATTCAAAGTTTTGACACTGGTTTAAAATTATCAATCTGTTATCACTTGCTAATAATTTTATTCTTGTTTGCATTGAAACAAATTATAACGAAAAGCTTGATAGAAATGCCTTTACATGACTGATAAGGCGAAAATAACACAAGGCGAAAATTATACAAGTGAAATTAAATCAAAATAAGATTATAGCTGCAGAACTAGCTTTTAATATGGTTTTATGTTTTAGTATGTGACCATGACGCAAAGTTGTAATGTAGTTCTGTGCCCTGTAGTGGAGAATTTCTCCATTTCCCAGCGTTGGTCAATGAACACCTTTCATTTCCTAACTCTAGACACATTTTTAACCAACCGAACCCTTTATAAATATAGTCGTCTCTTCAAACCAATTTTATAAACTCGCTTGTTTTGAATTTGTCGGGAAGTTAAGAAATGCGTCAAAATATTAATAACGATTTCAAAGTGCGAGTTAGTGAAAGAGAGCTCATAATGATGATGGAAGACAGTCACATCATATGGAGGTATCCTGTACTTAAAATGCTTATAAAATAACATTATTTGACACATTAACTAAATAATGCTACCTCAACGAACTTACATTTTATTATTTTTTTTTAAAAATATGACATATTTTTATATATACATGAAAATTCGTCAACCTTTTAAACTGAAGCATTTACATCTAGTTTGAAAGCGTCACCTTTCTTCGCGGACACCCTGTACATGTACAAAGCACCATCTCCTTTAACCACAAGATCGATAACTCAATTTACTTCAAGATCGTGTATTTTGAAAAATCAAAAGTGGTTGCACCATCCATATGTTAAAATGGTGACACTGTAGTATAATTTGATTATCAATTATTATATATTATGATTTTTTTTATTTTTTGATTATTGTATTGTTCTTCGAGCTTCTTTCTCCCATCTCAAAAATATGGGGGATTCTTTTCATAACATTAAATATTGCAGGGCCTTCTGGCTTTATTGAATTCAATCCCATGACCATGACTATACATTACTATAAAGTTTTAAAATGACACCTTATTTCTTTTATCAAAAAAACATCTTCGCTAGCCAAGTGTCTCATTTCAGATGAGGGAAACGAATCGGACACTTGGCTAGCGAAGAAGTTAAAAAAATTGCAAGGGGGGGGGGGTTACACATGTTCTGCCTTTTATTCAAGGACAAATTATTAAGAAGCTGTTTTCTAAAGTAAATATTCAAAATATTTCAGCAAAAATTTTGGGGGACAGCCAAGGGCTAGTAACCACCCCCCTTCCTTTTCCGGTTGCTACGGCCATGTTAGTTAATGTACTAAATAGATAAATGCAACTTTAAAATAGAACTTTATTCAATGTTTATTGATATGAATTATTTTGATTTTTGTATACAGCAAGTTTCACAATATCGCAACATGCTTTTATTTTTTTTTTAATTTTTGATGTTGTCTTTCTGAACACAACTATAAATACAATATTTTTACATTCTAACAGACATAGTTCAGTCAACCAGTGTCTTTCGGAATTTTACCAATTTTACATACTGGCATGCATGGTTCAGGGTCTTTCGGAATTTTACCGATTGTCCTAATGATTTATTCTCTGAAAAGCCATTGACCTGCAACAATCACAACTTCCACATGGTCTTGTACATTCAATGCTATCCATGTTGTCGTGAAGAAAGAAAATATGCTGATTTTGTTCTGCCCAAACAGAAAATTCATCAAAGGTAAATTCATTTTTAATAAATGATTTCACAAAATCCCTCGCACGTAACTCAAATTCGAATTTCCTCTGGTGTTCCTGTGCTTCGATTTCAATGACGTCACTAACAGGTGCGTTATACTCATGTGGTAACGTTGTCTCGGAATTTGAGCTCAGGACAGTCATATTCTCGGACGACAAGGAATGGCTTTTAATTTTCTTGGATTTCTCCAGGTCCGCGTAGTTCGCTCGTTTTACTCGTCCTACTTTTGTTCTTGTCAGTCTACCCTCAGATTCTTTACTGGACAGAGCAGATATTTCGGCCACTTCCTTGTGAAAATTGGACACTGCCCGCACTGGTTTACTAAAGGATTTACGCCGGGTTTGTATGTTGCACAGCAAATCATACTGTCCATACTGAAAACATTGATGAGAAAATTCGAATGTGTGCGAAAGTTTTTCAGAACGGTCAATAATCTCCCAGTCAAAGCCATACTCTCTAAACAAACGCCTGAAGTTAGCAAAACTCGAAATTTGTACAAACCCCGGATAACATCTCATAACTTTCCTTTCGAATTCCTTTTCGTTCACAACAACACCATCTCCACAGCCGTTCCATGTTACAAGATAACCATCATTTGCAACATCGTACAGTTTCTCTGGAAATCTTTCCTTGGGATCCATGCGTAGTCGAACACGCAATTTTTCCGAACTATTATTGTTCAGGTTCATAATTAAAGTTGTATATATTCCAGTGTTCGAGTTATGCTACTGAGATCTTCTACTGTCAGGTTCGTCAACACTTGTATTTGAATATGTGCATGTTGATGTTTGCATCACGCTCGCGTCATATATGTGACGTCATAATACAAACAGCTGTTAGCTCTAATTTCAGAAATGAACATAGGTAAAGATGTATCTATTAGATGAAACGTTTCAAGTGTTTTTTCTCCTTTTATTTTTGGTTTTGGTCATCAATGCATTTAAGACGGAAACTAGAAATTTCCCATTTGCCCCTTTCAAAGATTTGGGGGAAAAGGGTGGGGGGGGGGGAGTATGATAAACCATGAAAAAAGGCGCGAATTACCGCATGTTACTTCCAGTCAAAATACCGCATGCCAGCTATGGCTCCCTTTCATGCAGTTTCTTTTCAATATCTTTTTCTTATCGATGTAGTCAATTGTAAGTTACAGTAGCAACAAAAAGTTCTTTATCAGCAAATATGTTTTTCATGTTATATTAAAAAAAAGAAGCAAATACAATCATGAAACTCTATTTAAAAATGATTAACAATAACCTATAATTTATTTAAAATTTAAAAAAAGACTAAAGATGCATAATCATAATACGCGAATTCGAAATACATGATTAACACCTCCCCCTATTCCAAATTCTGTAGCTAGCTCCACTTTTTTAAAATTTTCCCTTTTGCTTACTTTATACATGTAATATTTTACTACTGAAGCAATACAAACCACCAATTTATATTTTATCAAGAAATTCCAGACTTTCTAAGGATGTTTGCTACTCGACAGATCTCCCGTGAAAAGTTGATCTCTCTCCTGAAGAAAACATTAAAACCGAGTGACGGGTATGAAAATCCGGCAAGTAAAAAAATCCATACCCCCGTCATCCATGGCAGTCCACCTTTTTTACCCGCTAAGATTACCGCCATATCCATTGCTTACCTAAATCCTGGGATTAGCATTGTAGATTTCGAACATAATGAGCGAAACCCTCAACATGTTTTAATTATATTCATTGGATTTCAACATTTTATAGTTAATTTCAAAAACAAATATACACCCTATCACACACACACCCTCCCTCACACACACAAAAATAAAATTAAAATAAAAAAATTAAAGAAAGAAAGAAAGAATATATGAACTAAATATTAAATAATTTAACGAACTTGAATAAACCCCTTACTCCCAATTTCAATGTCATTCGTTGCTAAATTCAATACAGTATAAAATAAATTTTTTACAGAATTTTTAAAATTAAAAAAGAAAAAAATATTTATTTTTGTATATTTTTATATAAAAAATATAATGGAAAAAAAACAGTAATGTCACCACGATGAGTTTGGGAATAAAAAAATATCCGTGTACTTATTTACATGTTCAAAATGGCAAGATGTCAAGGGGAAGGAAATAATTAATTTCAGTCAATTAAGTATCGTAGATATTTTTAATGAAAATGTCATAATCAATGAATATAGCATTAATACCAACTAATCAAGATTTGTTTTGAAGACCCATTTGTTGAGGGCCAGTTTCTAATATTGAATATATGTAACGCGTTTCCTGTTCTGGGCGCGAAGGAGTTCAATCGGGATTAATCTTAATATTTATTTAGAATTCATTCAACTGTCAAAACACGTTGAGATCGATAATCCTCAATCAGACGGGGTAAAACCAGGTGTTCCTGGCCCCTAATACACACTTTGTCGTTCTTTAGCGGGCCTCGGTACAGTGCCGCTCGCGGTGGGAACCCACACCGACACAACATTGCAATTACGCCAGCATGTTAGAGAGCCAAGAGTGGGCTCAAGTAAACATGCCACCCGCCAACATTTCTCAACAAGTTTTTTGTCAAGCAGTTTTGAACGAATTGTGAAAATTAGCGCATATAAAATCTTCTAAAGGGCTCAAGTACTATTAAATTCTCGTTGAAAAAAATTTTGGTATTGATTTGAAATTTCATGTCAATTTTTTTGACGTGGGAATCCTAATTCAATTTAATACGTGTATAAACGAGTTTAATCCATGATGAACACATGGTTACTGCTATATTTTTACTTTAAAAAGGTAAAGTATATTGCAAAAAGAAATTGTACCCTTAAAATTTTCTACTCGCTAAAATTTTTCCGGGTGTTCTTTGCATCTTCAGATTTTTCCCCATGAATTATGACCCTTGCGTTAAACACACTCACTGACTCGTTTTATTTTAAGGAAGATCTTTCAGCATTTATTTCTATTTTAAGAACAAAATATGTGGCAAGGATAATTATTTATAATTCATCATTTCTATTCATTTGTTAATGCATATAATATTTATTAAAATATTTGTACCTGTAATGGGCACTTCTCAAAAATGTAACTCTGACAAGAATTCCAAACAATTGCTCTAAGATATCTTTTTTTTGAATTCATCATGATGGACATTTTTCTTACAAGAGAAAAAGTCAACGACAAAGGAATTCTCAAACAAGAAAAAAGAAAGATAAGAAGCGAATGTTAGCAAATAAACGATTACGGAAAAAAAATCCTCCGCGAAGTTTCTCCCAAAGGGATGCCGAGCGGGAACCCCAATTTCTGCGTGTGTTACGCAATAGTCTTAATTTATATTTGTACATAGTTTTTAAAAAAGTAGCAATTTAACGAATCTCTGATAAAACTTTTTACTTTAATAGTTTTAATTTTTTTTTTACAGCTAATTCCTTGATTCCATTTAAAATGTTCCCAGAGGTCTTTGGCTGAGCTTCTTTCCGGTGTTTTGGCACTTGCTTGCTCAATCCTTCCAGATTTCAATAAATCTACTTACTTTGTTCATATAAACACTCATATCTAAAAATTCTCTGATAGTAAACTTATGCTTGTAAGCAGTAATTCCAAATCTTTTATCATGCCAACCCTTATATAACTCGTAAGATGTTTTACTTAGTATTTATTTTTTTAAGTTATGTAAAATATAGCATTGCATTTCGAAGCCGAAACTTTCATTTGTTGAGAAAGTACTAAAAATGAATTATTTATCTTAATCAACGAATTTGAACTCTATTGCATAAACATAATCAAAAAGGCTAGTTGCCAAAAACGTCTGTCTATCCCCTGCTTTAAATGAAGGACTTTTATCATGGAATACACTGCAACAGAAAAAAAGGGGAAATCGACCTTCCCAGTATATGATTCTATAATTCTACAACTTTGAAATGAATTTAAGGTTGCGAAAAAAAAAATTAAAAAACTTAACTTTATTTATGACAATTGTAGGATTGTAAAATAAAAATAGAATCATCCCTTTAAAAAAAAGTAGTTGTCCCATAAATAAAAAAAAAAACTAGCAATCCTTGGTAATCAAATCGATAATCAATAGAAGAAATTCTTTTAAAAATATCGATACTTTGAAATGTTGGCATCTAAATATCTTTGGAAATAAAATCACTATATATAGACGCACAATCCTAAATGTAATGCACTTATTCTCAAAGGAATTTTATTTTGTCCATGTTTTTAGTCATTTTTTCTTTATTTGTTTTGGTATGCCACCTTTAATTATTTGTTTGGGTTTAAGACTCTGTTCTACTTATATCTAGATAAAGCATTTTGTCACCGGACTACGGGTTCAAACACCTTCTGGAGTAACGATATACAATGACGTTAGGGGTATTCTGTGACTAAGCACCCTCCCTTCCTAAAATCACGTAACCGGCTGTCTGATCATAGGTCTGTCGTCATTTTTACCAGTTACATTATACCTATTGACCACTAAATCGATATAGGCATCCTCTCCCATCTTCACGGTACAGTAATGAGGTGTTGGAGGCTAGCACTAATGAGGTAATGGGGGTTATTTTTCAGCGATAATTTTTTTAAGAAAACAGGCTCCACAATGTTAATGGAAGAAAGTGCTGTATTTCATTTCGACACCTCTTGCACTCTTATTTTTGATGAAAAACTTCACAGTTTAGAATACAGCAGCTCTTAATAAAGGTTTAAGTTAAGGATACTCTAAATCGAGAAAAAGATACACTGAATATCTTGAGTGTGTATGGTTTTTTCACTATCAATGATCAGTTGGGTCGACTACGGAGTAACGCAGCGCCTTCCCCCATGAATCAGCGACACCAAACCTGCCATAAGTAAGGATGTTTGATGTTGACTACACGGATTACCCGTGTTTATGCATTTCAATCAACTTTCACCTCTAATATTACAATTTAAAAGCGTTTTATTTCATTTTGATATCTAAACAAATACCTTGGGTTGTGACCCCTTTATAGGGGATTTCTAGCTCTTTAAAATATAAGATTTACGGTTTTATATCATCGCTGCATGTTTACAGAATGCTCCTACAAGTAAGTATGGGTATTCTTTACAAGATGCATTCTTTTGGTGTACGTGGAGAGAAGCTTGGTGCATCTCTTAGCAAACTTGGCACGAGATTTGAGATGTAAGGAAATCTCGCGACATTTCGCTGTGGTTTCCAGAACTCTTAGTCCGTTGTCTGCACCTATCTTAAGCTGAGGCACAGAATCTTGGGACGTTGCCCCAGAAACAAAGAATTAGGTATCTTTTTTATAAACACCACGTTAATATTGATACAATATATGAACTTTATGAACTTAAAACCATTTATGTACATGTATTTACCATACGTATTTAATAAATGGACTCTATTTTTATACCGGGTTTTTTCTCTCTTGACCTATGTACCAATTAAAACAGAATGTTGCAGAAATGTAGATCCAGTTTCATGTAGGAAGTACATAATTTTGCTATTTTTATGTCCCGTCTCTTCGTAAAATTACCGTCCAATTTGCATATTTAGTAGACATTAGACAAGGAAGAACAAGGTGTTCTATATTGAAATTAATCTCTTTCTCCTGAAATGAACAGCCACATGGACAACCATAAAAACCGATCATTGTATTCAAGATATGCATGTAATTAAGCAATTAAGAAGGAGGAATCGTTCTTTTATCAATTTATATTTTTTGAATTAAATATTTATATTTTAAATGAGATATATATGTCTTAATAAATATTTCCTGTAAATTATACATATTTCATTTGATTGAACAATTTAATCGGTATTGCTAGCAACATAGACTACAAGTAACAGTTATTAGCAATTTTATCCAGATAAGTTATTGTGCAGTCATAAAAATATCTTAAATCGTTTCTTCAAATAATGAAATAAACATGTCAAATTCTATTTTTCAGATAAGAAGCTTAATGAAGGAAGAAAAATAACTTAACACGTTTCTATCAGTGGACAAATCTATTCCAGTGGAACACGAGCGTGTACAGAAAGAAAATTCATTGCCAGAGGAGTATAAACAATACCATAACGAAACTTAAACTTGTGCAGGTAATGTATACACGCCTATTAAAACATAGACAGATAAAAGGCACTACTAGAATTTGGCTTTGAAGCTCCCACAAACATCTTCGTATCCCGAACCCGAGAGCGAAGCCTGTTTATACCGCTAATATGGACGTGTCAAGGGGACGGGGAATTCGTGTAGGTAGTGTTCTTATTACTGGTAGCACACAAATCAAACAAATCAATTAAAATGGATATTTTCTATGTGTTTTTTGCATTTAAAAGTAAAAATGTGGATTGAGAGACGATTTCAAAATGTAAGAGCACAAATTTTCTTTTCAAAGATTACTTCCCAGTCCCCGGCGGCCTGGAATCGAGTAACATTCCAATATCATTTTCTCTTTTGGCTTCAAAGGGATTCTTTGCGGCTTTTATCATCTTTTTGATTATTATCTGTTATAACAGACAAACATTCCACTACACTAGTCCACAACTGTTAACAAATACCCGATAGCTGGCAAAATCCGGAATACTTTACACAGCGTGTTGCCCTCCATTACGGATGACCGAGGGGCACATTATACTAGTCACCACTTCAAATGATATCATACCATTAATGAAGAATACTTGTAAAATAATCACTCCATTGTTACACTTTACATGTACCGTGAAAGGGTGGATACCAAAGTTAGAACAGTCCATTCTAGGAAAAACATCGTTGTAATTTTTCTCCATATTTTAAAAACATTTTAGTCATTTAAAAACTGTGTGATTCAAAATTTTATCAGTAAATAACAATGTACATGTATTAGTTTACCTGTATTTTTAAAGACTTTTTATGATCATGAAATCGCTTAACTTTGTTTGCTTGCTTATTTAAAAAAAAGTGAAGGAACTAAAGACTTGTCTTTCCAGTAAAGAAAGCAACCAACTTCAAAGGAACCAAGTTCAAGAAGTGCAGGTATCAAATTCAAGACCAATATCTCCCACAAATGTCTTGTCGATTGAAAAAAGGTGAAAAACTGTTTAATTTTAAAAATAATTTTTTCAGATTTATAATACTTAGTTTTAAAAATATCATATTTCAACTAACAATATTCACCTGTTAAATTTAGAGAATTGGACCAGACATAAGTAAGTATTTCACCCAGTCTTCTATTTACTTAATGGGCTAGTACAATATTGCTTTAAGTTTAAATGTCTAAGAATATTTTGGAGGTCCAATATCAGATTTATTTTGCATTGCTCCAAAAATCCCTCTTCTCTGTTTATGTTCCCCTTTTTACTTTTTTCCCTACCCATACCTTTTTTTCTTTCCTTTTTTCCTTTCTATTGTTCATTTCCTTTTTTTAATCTTTTACTCTGTAACCTCCTTAAAAATGTTTCAAATACATGTCTTTAAACAACTTCAAGTAAATACCATTGTTTCCATTGGACCTTAATCTCTAATGAAGAGGATTGATAAAACTTTAGGCCATTTTTCCCGCTCTTCAACTCATGAGTTTATATGTCTATGCATATCATGAAATAAAATACATTTACTTCTTAATCTAAATGGTTTATATTGATATATACGAGGGTTGTCCCATAAAATCGTGGACAAAGCGCTTTTCTCGAAAAGTAATGGGCGCACTAAGCTGAAATTTTCAGTAAATGTTTATTCATCATATTTAAGTGTATCATAATGTTTTTGATTATATATATGCAAAAATAAAGATTTTATTCTGCTTGAATATGCACAGGGTACGGTCCTACGGCGCACGGTAAAAATAACAAGGTTTTATTAGAGAATATACAAGTATTATTTCGTAATAAAAGTTTTCAATACATAAGACTAGGATGAAAATTGTCCTAATTAGATTCCTTAATCAATTCTGTCTTCTTTTTGAAAATTTCAAGGCATTTGGTTAATTTTTGGCATTTTCCCGAGCATTCGAAATGGGAAAGTGATAAAAACAATACACGAAAAATTGCGACGTTTTTTGACGTTACGGCGCACCGGAGAACAGTTAAGTTAGATTAGGATGTTGTAATGACACCTCAAGAGACTTTAAATAAATACAGAGGAAAGAAAATATGACAAATATCACCAGATCTTTAAAATATAAATTAAATGGAAGTTTTCTTAGCGAAGTTCTCTTTATCGAGTCCCCAGGTAGTACAAAACATACGGACAGACTGCGATTGTAGTAGCAAAAGACGCTGTCACTGTCGACCGTCGATATGAGATTCTCTGTTAGTTGAATGATGGTGAGAATACTGTCCGTAACTTGCTAATAAATCTTCAGTAGATCGCAAAGTGTGCCACATTGGTTCCTTAACTGGATATAAACACTCACGTATGTAAATCAGTAAAATTTCTAAATTTAAGTGGGACTTATCCAACTTTATTTTTAGCAAACATGAAACGTGACGTTGTTTTAGACAACTTGACGTTATAATCCGTGCGCCGTAGGGCGATACAGTACATAACATAAAATATCAAAAATTGTTTATTTATGCATGTATCTATTTGAAATTTGCTATATATATTCATATTATAAGTACTAAAAAGTAGTGAAAATTTCAGAACGCAGTGATGATTATTCTTCAAACTAGACAACTTGTCCACGATTTTACGGGACAACCCTCGTATTTATTATACTCCATATATAGCTTTGCAATTAGATCTAACTTGTATACAACAAAGTGAATGGAACTAATGCACAAAAACCCTTGAAATAATTAAACATCCTTGGAATGCTGAGTATAAAGTTATGTGTAAATATGTTTATTACATTTTTACCCGTGAAATACTGTAATTTATTCATTGAATAAAAATGATATCCTGTCACAGTGTGAAAGGATATCAAAATGATATCCTGTCACAGTGTGACGAATATCAGAAGTGCGGGAAAACTCTCGATTTCCTTCCCATAACGAAGATTGTTGTAAAAAAATCTTCCTTGACCTAATATAAGATAGATGAAAATAAATAAGCCATTCTGACAGCTAATAAAACTGTCAAAATTACCAAAAATATGTTGGCCAAGTTCATGTTTACAGTATTTTCACCTCACTTAGCTATGACGTCTCAGCCGCTCAACTATGACGTCATGTAGCCTATGACTGTATTACAAAAAGACAGAAGGAAAAAATGTAATAAACAGAAAATTCAATGTTTTGTAGTTGAATATGGAATTTATTTCACTCGTGAGACAGGATTTTTTGATATTTTCACTCGTGCTTCGCACTTGTGAAAATATCAAAAATCCTGTCCCACTCGTGAAATAAATTCCATATTCAACTACAAAACATTAAATATCCTCTATGTCTATTTTTTTTTTTTGTTATTAATTAATTATAAGAAATTCAAAAATAAAAATACATATCGCTTATGATGGTTATGTATTCATTACAATTCATTAGTTAGTATAAAAATACCTTTTTTCAATCATGAAATTCAGATATTGTATTTTTTAAATGTACTAGAACATTATCACTTATCAAATAGATTTTGCAACATCAGAAAAATGATGCACAAATTTAAATTCCTCACAGAAGAGAAACATCTTATTTGAAAGGTTTCTTACTTTAAATGTATTGTTTAAAATGCTTCTTGAATATCTTCATATAAGATTTTTTGTGATTGTTGTTTTGTACCAAACATAACGTTATATGTTTGGAATACCGCAATACAGTGGACAAGGAATAAGTAAGCAGTGGAAGTAAGTAATAAAGCAAGAGGCTTACATGACTAAACTTTATATCAAGGTTTTTCAGAAACACCAATGTGTGAAAACTGCAAGCTTGACATTGCTTTTATTCCTTGTCCAAAATATACATCTTCTAGACATACCTTTTTAAATAATCCAAAATATTATTGGGATCACATCTATCAACTTGAATTGATAAATTATATGGTCGTCCTAGACATGGTATTTATATCTATCTTCAAATATTTGAAGCAGTGCATAAATATTATCAGCAACAAAATGTTTGATTTGAACAGTGTCATACATGTATCTTTTGACAATATTTCCAAATCGATAATGCACTGTATTTTATTTCTTTTTTTTTTTTTTTTTTTTTTTTTTTGCTTTCTTGTACAATGTTTGTTTCATTAATATTATATTAAATTGTGTATTCACAATGACCTGTTGTAGGGAGATGTCTAAAAAAAAAAGTCTATACCTGCAATTAAATACCATTCAGGTTTTGAGACCAAAATTATGCATAAATATAAATAAAATATTACAAATCTCAGAATCTTATTTTATTTGTCATCTTACTGACGAATATGTCCATAAGGATGCTTGCTTATTTTGTATGTCACACATTTCTCGTAAAGCACTTTCTCGACCCGTACGTACTATTATTGATAAATTGTGATCATCTCTCAGAACATAAATTACTAGTATTATCTTATAGTTCTAATCAATCATAGGTATTTGATGCAGCATATATTCGTACATTTTTATATGCAATGTATATTTATAGCAGCAATAAAAGCAATACAAACAGACAGATTTGTTTTTTGTCAACCTTTCAGCTCGTTTTGTGTTACTTTATCTTGCTTTTTATTTAATGATAAAATTTTTATGTACATTATAAACTCGACTTATATACATCCTATTTGGAATAAGATGTTTCCATTAAATAAATAAAATAAATTATTAAACAGCTTGCAAACTTTATCTGCGGTTATATCAATGACATGATTATACAATTTAATAAAATATTCCGAGACAAACGTTGTAATAATTCACGTTGAAATAATGTAATAGATGAAACACTTCATTACTTCATTTAGATCAGGCATTTTATTGATATCCTAGATATTGAAGAATAAAGATTCAGCGTGAAAAAGCCGTTGTTAGGTATAATCAAATTTGAAAGATGTGAAAATATATTTTAATTTGTTAAATGAATCATTGGGTATATTTCATATTGCATTTTAAAATAAATAGAATATTTAACCAGAAAGGATTAAGTAACAGGTATACAATGCCTATAAATACCCCATCCATACAGGAAGTCAAGGTTACAAATACAATGAACTGAGTGAATATTTATATATACCCGGTATCACAATGTACATATATTCTCTATTGTGATGTGATAATCTTTAAACATTAAAGAAAAAAGTTAAACCTCTATATATCGTATACTAGTAAGTAGTAACACATAAAACTGTAATATACCATTTACTTACAAACAATTCTGAATTCATAAAATATATTGCATTGATTAACAAACAAGTTTCTTTACTTTTATCTCAACATAGTCAAAAGATTTATTTTTCTCTTTTAGTTTTCATCCTTGTTTCTCTGGCTTTAGTGCAAAAGTAAAAAAAAATATTAAACAATAGTCCCTTTTTTTGTTTGCGGATTAAAGCAAAACACAATGGAGGTTTCTCTTTTCGTGTAGACTTAAAATAAAAACAAACGTTGCTTGTTGTATTTTTTTTAACCTCTTGTTTTTTAAACCATAACAAAAAAGTTCCGAAAAGAAAGTTAATTGTCTTGAAGATAAACAAAGAACCGGAAATAATTTCCTGCAAAACTCACATATAATCCATTGATTTTAATTTAATTATCCATTTAGTCTAGTTTTGTTCTTTTTGTTGATTCTAAATTAAATTCAATGATATCGTCATTGATAATTCAAATACTTGTTTTGGTCAACTTTATACTTGCATTCACTTTTATTTTAAATTAAATAGAAAAAGATTTTCACAACGTAAAAAAAAATGTTTATTCAGTAATTTACCATTTAATATCTTCTAGTTTAAAGATAAAGGAACATTTCAATGATTTAAACATATTTTTAAGTATAAACTCTAAATGTAACCAGTTATTGTTTGACTTTCGGAAATATTGGTTTTATTAATTTTCCTAAAAGAAATCTATTTGAATGTCTTACACCTTGCTCGTAATTTTAGAATACGAATATTTTGATGCCTTTAATTTAAGTAATGACACTCCGTCTGGCCGGTTTACAAGGAAGACTCCCAGTCATGTAAATATTTATTACATTTAAACACCTGCTTCAATATGCATTGACGTTTTGTTTTACATGCTTGACATTGTTTAAATAGAACATAATAATTCCATATTATCTGTTTTTGGAATTGACTTTTCTACACTTCTTTTCCTTATTTATTCATATCCACTTTCAATGAATATTTAATGCATATTTATTAATCTAGATCTCTCATAATCAATTAACAAAATAACATAAAATAATAACATCAAGTTTTAAAATTTTATTTATTTTTTAATGGGAAAAGTTTAATGTCACCAAAATATGTTTCTATTTTAAATGCCATAGATAAAAAATAAAATATATTTTATTGTCAACTTAGCAAGAGGAGATGTCAGTTTATAGATTTCCTTTTTCAATATAGTTTCCTTAATTATAAACATCTGTGCACATTTAGTAGAATTCAAGCAGCTATCACAACATTCAAACCAGGAAATAGAAGATGGATAGAGAAATCGCATTTAAAACCACTGCTTGCACAAAAGTATTTTTTCAGTAATTCAAAATAAAGAAAGTTTTCCTTTCATATTTAAAATAGTTTTACTCTTATCACAGAAACTTTTCAAAACTGAAATAAAATACCACAAAAACAACCAAAGTCCAAACTCATAGCTTTGATCGTTTATGTTAAGAAAGCTAAAATCAAATCTAAGCTTCAAAAATATTAATGATTTGTTTAAAGCTGTTTTTCTTTTTCTTTCTTTTTTTATTATATATATTTTAATTCAAGGAAAAAAGAAAGTTGACCCAGCGCACTGAGCGGGTGCTTAACATGGATTTACTTAGTCGCCAAAACTCTTCAAAGGTAATCATTTAGTAATCTTCCTAATGATTTCAAATGCTGGTACTCTTGCTTTCCCTCTCCAGATAATTAATTAAATTCTTGTGGGCCCTGGTAATACAGAAATGTCCGCATGAAAATTGACATACAGGTAATTTCTTTATGTAAATACAACAATAATAAATGTTTTGTTTCGCCGAGCTTCAGTGATTGACATTCGATGTAACAAAAGGACGGTCATTCTTGGGTGCCAGATTCCGGGTTCTTAGAATGATATACACAATATTTCCCCGTCCTTATTGCCAATATTCCATTTATCGCCCGTATTCCCTATGACAGACCGCCACGACACAGAATACGACTAGATGTAATAAATTTCATTCCGATTAATGAAATCGACAGACTCATTCGTTTCTTATCTAGTCTAAGGAAAAGTCGCTAGGAAACACAAACTCATGTAAAGAACCGGCGATTGAGCTCTATTGTCTTCACGGACAGTCGCACAAAAAGTAAAATCGAGGCGGGTGATAAATGAGGCCTGGGTGATGGTCGGTTGAAGTCTCGCCTTATGCAGCAAATCAACCAACATAACCATTGACCTTAAAGGTATTGTACTCTCTAGAATTGCGTCTCAAAAAGTATTCCTCAAATTATAAAAAAAAACTTCCGTCTTTCTGGCTTTGTTTTTTGAATATAAAATAATTTATGTTAAAAAGTCGCGGAAAATTATCTACAAGGAATAATTCATTAATTCAACATTTGTTCCCAAAGTATGGGATTAAACAACAGGTACCTGTACAACCTATCAAAACTTTCTGTCTATACCGAGTACAAGTAAAAGCATACATTAACTTTAATTATAATATTTCCGGGAAGATTATAGAAAAGATTACAAGGAAAATAAAAATAAGTATCACTTTGGAAATACTGACAGAAATTACACATCTGAAAACAACTTTTCATTTCTGCCATAAAGCATTGTTCTACCTCAAATAGTTATTCCAAAGTAAGGAGAACTAAATAATAATTATTCATCATTTGTTTGAATATTTTGTGTGGATCGAAAAAAAAAATACTTTCTTGAATATTCATGTAATTATAACGTATATAATAATAATAATGTTAGATTTTGCTAATAATAATAACAAATA
Organism: Saccostrea cuccullata; assembly: GCF_032062105.1. Lineage (NCBI taxonomy): Eukaryota > Metazoa > Mollusca > Bivalvia > Ostreida > Ostreidae > Saccostrea > Saccostrea cuccullata. The sequence goes on along the minus strand of NW_026925998.1, from coordinate 729,026 downwards.
GAAATAATACTACAAACTGAGAGAAATAGTATAATTCGATAGAAATGATAATTTAGAGATCTGTTGCAACAAAATTGCATTATAAATTATTTCCCTCATAAAACATGGGTTCTGAGAAGTATTAAATAAAAATGTTTTAAAAGTCACCATTTTTATGTTTATTTTCTTTTTAACTTATCTACTTTTGTTAATAAAAATTGCAATACAGACCAAACGCATACGTTTTTTCTTTAATGTACTTTTTCATACTATATATATTTTTGTCATTCAATTCCACACGGAAAAGCTTTCGTCTTGTGTATGTTGTATATATTTGAGATACAAGAATCAGTAAAATCGTCCTCATGTTCAACGACACAACGAAAAAATCAAATTTATTTAAAGGTATTTTTAAATTATTGTTATGTTTGAAATTAATAAAAATCAGATATTAAAGAAATAAAATTAATAAAATATGATAAAGACGTCATAATAAAATATTTGAATCAATTCTTTTTTATTCAATCAGCTCTTTAGAAATACATGTGACTCCTACCCACACCGTTTATACTCTGGTTTTGTCCCTGTATAAAGATAAATACTACAAAGGCCATTTGTCTCTTTATGCTTTATTGATAGAAAAATTGGGGTACTTTATAATAATCAAATGCTCACTATCGAAGATTAAGTCACAGTTATAATTAATTATCTGCCGAGCGTTTAGAAACATTGCGCCGTCGGGGTGTGAATAGAGATTTAGTGTGACAAAACAAATTGTGCCTCGATGTTTACATCAAGAGTTCTTCAAAGGCCTCAGCCATCTTGACCGCCATCATTAAGTCGTTATTAGTAATTTATCACAGTACCTACTTTTAAATGACTCTCTTTAAGTTTGCGGTTTTAAACCTACCTGGCCATTGAGCCTTCCATTGGTGAGCGTGTGATTTTGTTGTTTTCATCCAAGGGAACTGTAGGTGGGTTTGATTTGAATTTCCTCCACTTTGGTTTCCGTTTCCATTTCCACTTGTTGTGGTGGTAGAAGGGGGCATTGTCTGAGAATGAGCCGGTGGGGGCTGAGATACGGTAGGTAAGATTCCTGGGGTCAGTTGCATGGGATTTTGCATATGAGCAGGCGTGGTATTAGCAATGGGAGAATGCCCAGTCCCTTGTGTTGTCTGTAGATTTTGTTGTGGTGCCATTTGATGATTTACATTATTAGAAGAGTCAAGAGAAGTTTGTTCTACAACTTGCATTGGGTGTCCTCCATAGCCAAGGTTTGAATTTCTTTGGTAGATACACGCCGGAGGTGGAGGTTGTCCGGATGTGCCATAGGGTCCCGGAACAGATGCAGAAATGCCATAATTATCCCGCTGGTACATCGATTGGGAATAATATGCACCATCCATCTTCACTTAATTGCCTGCAAATAATCAAATAATTGTTTTCAAGTATTGTATATTCCTAAACGGGTAATTTGTCAATGTCACACTTGCATCAGAGACAACTAGACCACGTGACCAGATTCTCTCATCGCCTTACCTTTTTTATCTACCAATTCTTTCAAGTCTCTCTCTTGCTCTCTCTTTCAAATCTCCAGATATTTATCAAAATAATTTGCACATTGAACAGTTTTACCACTAGAAATGAGGGCTTGGATGACAGATATAGTATAAGATTAGGCTGTCGTTGCGATATCGACAAATCATGTGTTAAGATGGGCGCAAGAGTCAGAGAGCACTGGGGTTTACCTGCGGGCCTCTGTCATTAGCCTTCTCGACTTGCCTTGTCACTAACACCTCTTCATCTAATCTTCAGATATGATATAAGAAATCCTTCAAGGATCAGACTTTACCTTTTTATAGTCCCATGCAGATGTCAGAATACAATTTCTTTATGCCACTGTGTGGTATATTTTCACGTTTGGAAAATTTAGAAAATCAGTGCATTGCTGTCTTGGAATTTAAATTTGTCAGGAATGGATTTACATCGCAGATCTTTCAATACACACGGGGATTCTAAAAACACGATAGAAGAAGCAGGAACAGGTACTTAAGTGGCGATTTTAAAGTTTTAAATGCACGAACTGGAGAAACTCACCTGTGCTGACTATTATCAGAAGAAATTCCATCTTCACGCTGTTTTGTGAGCTACCTCTTGTGACCTACAGTATAGCGACAGAGGACACGCTTTAATAAGAAAGCCAATGTAGAAGAGTGAGAGATATAACACGATAGTAATCCGGGATGTGGACCATACTCGTCTGGAATTCACTTTGCATATTTTCTACAATCAGTCCATCAGACCAAAAACATGGTGCAAGACATTTTTGAAAATTTTAACATGGGACTTGTATCGTGTCTCATTCGAACATTTCCCACAGATGAAATAATTCCTACTTCTATTGGTTTTTCTACTATTTAAATTTTGTAAACATTGTGTCAGGTTCTTATCTGGCGACAAGTTTTGTGAGCCTAGATATATGAGAATTTGTCCGGGCCCTTCTGAATACCACTTTAATCAATACAAGAGTCCACCAGCGTAGGTTAATGTCGAAATGAAAGGACTCAATGATAACAGTGGTCGGAAATCTTCAGGAGTGTCGTTTCACATTTGCTTTGTATTCAAATGTAAAATGTTTCTTGTCAAATTTCTGATTGTTTAATCAGCTAAAATAAATCCTGTCATCACTTTCAATATTGTAATTTTCAGTTTAGACATCTTTTTTGAAAAATAATTAGTTCACTTTAAAAATTCATGTAATATAAATTAAGTTAACAATAATTCCATATGCAAAATTCTTTTATTTAATTTACAATATCTTATTTTAAAATTTCTTCCCTATATTACTAAAACAAAAAACAAGAATCTGTTACAAAATGTATTAATATTATTTATGAAAATTACTTTCATTTATTAATTGTTTGCATTATTCAATCTATTGTTTTTTATTTTGTCGGTCTTAAGTGAATAGTCAATACACCCTGGGTTTTGTTTTTTTAAAACAATTTTACAAGAAACATATTTGTTTTCGATTTTTATTACACATTCAAAGTGCGCATGATAAAAAATATTTATGTAGCAAATTCAGTGTTCATTTGTAATAATTTTTTGTCGACAAATAAAACGTATCAGCGGTTTTATTGACATAATGAATTATTTCCTTTAACGTGTTGCAGATTCAACAGAAGAACAACAGCTGAGCGAATAATCTACCATTTTCACTTGAACTCAAGGGGTGTCAACATTTTATTGTTCACATCTTTTATTTAACAAAGATATTGAATTTTTAAACATGATCTTTAACCATCTTTTATTTACAAATAAATGATATCTGACTTCGTATATATAACATCATTACTAATACTAGATCAAGTACAATTTCCTTAAATGAAATTGTTTTTTTTTCTTCGAACGATGTATAAATAGCAAAAAGGAACATGTTATAGATCAAATTAGATCCTATATATACCAAAGGGAGTGAGTGCTCACTCTTTGAAAAAAAACTCTCTGTAAATTATTCAGTGAATGATAAAGTTTTATTGTTATCCCCACAAATTTGCATTACTTTTAATGAATACTAAAATTTTGAAAAAGACAAAGTGTTTTACATTGTAGTAAGGTTTCGGTTTTGCTTAGATTCCTGTAATTTACGTTATCTGTATTTTATCAATTTTATTGTAAATTTATTTTTAAAATAGTTCCATAAACATGGTTTTAAAGTCAAAAAATAATGTCTAAGCGACTTGTATAATTTTAAAAAAAAAAAATAGTCATAGTTTTACTTTCAGCACGCTAAGGGAATTCACCACATATACATGTAGTTGTTAATATGCAGATTTAGTTATTTTCAATATCATCGTATATATTATGTACATGTAAAAGTATTCGTCTTGAGGAAGTTGTATTGATTTCCAGCCCGCCTGTTTTTCATCTCCGAAACGACTTTCCCTGCGTAAAGGAATAAAATATAAAGATAACAGTTTTCAAGGTCAAAAGTACAATAATACAAATTTAGAACAGAGCAAACGTGGACCTCTCAAATATAAGATTTAGAATTTGAATGGAATCAGGTGCCATTACAAGCGTATGCATCCTCTCAAACCGTCCCAATCGCCGTGTGCTCCTTGTCAAGATCGGGTAGACGGACAAATCTCTAGACTATTCGGTATAAAAAGTAAAGTATTGCAAAGAAGCAAATCGATGACCGTCTTCTATTTCTTCCTTCTTACATGACAATATTTCGTCATAATAAAAGTAGACGTGTGAATATGTATGAAATAGCAAACTTTGTCAAGATGTTAGTACACCTTAACGCGATGAAGCCCAAGATGAAGACTCTATAGGTGTGAGTAAATTGATCAATTTATGTAATCATCTTTTAGGGTTTTAATCAAAACATTCTCCCATCAAAAAAGTTGTCAGCTATTGTTGGTTTGTGTTTTGTATCATTTACTTGAGCTGACACAGGCGCCTATTAAGAAATTATAATTTTTATTGTAAGGGAAGATAAGAGTTTGCGACATGCATGGTCAAAGAATGTAGAATATTTCTTCTAAAAGTGATATTTTACAGAAACTAAAATATTTCGACATATTCAATTGTATATGGTAATGATTTTTACAAGGATATTTATTTAGATTTTGAATCATTTAAAAAAAGAAGTGTTATATGAATGAAAAAATACTAATATACGTTGTTATAAAATAATCACTGAAATAAACATGAAAAGATATTTTTAAAAAATATTTTTAAGACACGAGTAAATAACATTGATTTGACCAAGATACAAAAAAAAACCCTTAGCTACGCATTTAACATTGTGCTAAAGGACAGATAGCTTTATTTTGCAATAAATACAGAGGGAATCTTTTCCTAAACCAATAAGATTCGTGAAGAATTTTTATTATCAGAACAGCACAAATGAATATGTCATAACTCTTCAACCTTTTTTTCAGTGGTTTTTATGGTGCAATACTTTTATCAGATTATGTTCTTTCTAATCGACAAACCCACGAAACATACTTTAAATTTCAAAATAACCTACGATTTTTTTTAATCTACAACAGTAAAAATGACTTTAGTAAACCTTTTTTCCAAATTCAAGAAAAATAGAAACATGATGTAACTTAAGCAAAAAATTTAAAATCATTCATTTTACTTTTCAATAATTATATTGTAGATGAGTTGATTACTATGTGAGTATGATAAATGTTTGTTAACTTCATATTTTCATTCAACTATAACCCTGTATATTTATTATTTTGTTTTTTTTTCTATATTTTCACCGTCTTTGCAATTAAGCAACTAAAACTTTTCATTGCTGCTCTAAATGATTGTTACGTCCACGCCGTTTGATGCAATTAAGCAAAGGGTAAACCTATTTGAATATTGTTTATTATTTCATTATTATGAACCTAACACTTAAGTGCGAAACAGAAGGACCAGTTACAATAATAACAATGCTTAAAGTGTCATTTAGTAACATATTTAGTGTCCTTAAGCTGGTGAAAATCCTGCTGGCGACATGATGATCTCCGCGGACAGGTTCATTGACTAAGCAGAGACTCAACGGATATACTAGTTGACAATTTTATTTAAGAATCATTTCAATAGATTATATTCCAGTTTAGGTTTTAGGTTTTGTTCGGAGCCTGGAGATCGACGTATGTTTTTGCGCTACCAGTTTATATGCTGTGGTGTCAAATCCCCGCGATAAACGATATGAGTCATTTATTACGTGGATTCCATGTCTTGGAATGGTCACCTATATAACCAATTATCTTATCGTCACGAACGATGAAAGTATCATATAAACGTTCCATACTCAGAACAGTTTAGGTATCTTAATATATTCCTTTTAGTCATTATTTATTCTAAATCACTAAACTAGGAAGGCAAATAAGGATTCAAAACCATAATTTAATTATGTAATTATTTATTAATTTATAATTATATCATTCATGCAATTATGATTGATATTTTTGAAACTACTGGAAGAATTTTTGAATATATAGATATATATGCTGTGTAAGAAAATAAAAAGCCCCAGGTTTAATTTGAACTCGTTAGGATTATAAAGAGAACATTGGAATGAAACATATGGAGATAATGAACAGTATTCAAGATCAAAGTCCATGAAACAATACAAAATAGGAGCAGAACAAACACGGACCTCAAAAACATCAGAGATGGGATCAGGTGCCATGGAAGAGTGAGCATCCCCTGCCGACCAGTCCAGCTGCCGTGTGCTCCTTTTCATGATCGGTAAATAACGGAAAAATCCGTCGTCAATTCAGTGTTTAAATAATGGATAGTTAGTATGAAAAACGTCAGTCAGCATTTTACTCAATGATAAATTGTATTTCTTTACAAGGTCATTGTACATACCGACCATAGAACGTTTGAAATGATGACTTTAAACGAGACTGCTAATATTCTTGTTTTATCGACATGTTTGTCAATAATGTACTTCGTTTTAGATTATTCATACGTAGAACATGCTATTGCGGATCGAATCAACTGAGATATATAATATAAACTCCGTATGCAGGTGGTGAAAATGTATTGCTGCATAAGAAGAAAAGTTGACGATAGAAAAGTTAAAGTCATCACGTTTATTATAGAGCTTGGTTGTTAGATAACTATTAACGTTTTTTCAAGTAAAATATCCAAATATGAAACAGATGTGTCAGATGTGGTATCTTTTATCAAGTTTTTTCTTCTTTTCACGCATCAGATTTTGCACAAATTCTGCTTCATATGAATACAAAAATAATACAAATAAAAGGGCGCAATCGGTATCCATGGAAATTCCAATAGATTGTTGAGAAGATCTGGTTTCCAAAAACAACATAAATATTGTCGATCAGAAACTCAATCAACTTTTTGATGTCAACTTCAGAGTACTTGTGTGTACAATCAGAATGTTTGTTAACAAAATAATTTTGCAAATGACCAATGAGCAAGGTAAGTAAATTTACGAGTTTAACACTAAACATTAAAAAATACTAACATAATAAATACATCACTTTCAGTGCAATAGTAATAAAGATATCTTTGCAGTGAAAATAATTTATAAACTTGCTCTACATACAATGAGTATCTATAAAATATGCGATTATGAGAAAGCCTAGTCAAAAACTACATTGTGTAGTCAAAAACAAGGAGTACATGTATAACTTTTTCATTATAATCATCACAAACATGTGGAGGTAAAAAATAACAATGCATTCAACAATTATGGCTTACTATAGTTTTATACAGTAAAGTTTGTATGAGCAACTTTAGTTAACTTTTGTCTAAAAGTAAATTCTTGTCAACTTTAGATTCGACCGAATTGAGCTCACTCCTCCATGGCACCCTTTCCCACCTCTGATGTTATAGAGGTCCGTGTTACTCTGCTCCTAATTTGTATTGTTTCATTTGTTAAAGTGGAGTAAAAACTTTCATACTTTATTTATCTATATCCAAAATTAAAACGTCTTTAAAGAAAACAATTGACTTTGATTCAGTGAAGTAGAAGTTTTTGTTTCTTTTACTTTTGGAAGTTAATTAACTTTACTTAGTTATAACAAACAATTGAGAATAATAGTAAACTACTTTAAATTGAGATAGGTATATGCTTAGTATGTTTTGAACACTCATTAGATTAAATTTCATGCATTTTTTGATTTTTATAAACAAAATAAAATTTTGATTACCTCTTGAAAAAATCTTGATACTTCGATTTCTTAAAATACAATTTATTGCAATGTTAGGTTATGCCATAAATCTTTGATTTACCTTTATAGACGTGTTGATATATTTTTTGTTAATAAAATTTAATATCAAAATAATCTACTTACTGACATTGACAATATCAGGTCTTCCAGTGGACCGTTGAAGTTACCATGGGTAGTAAGTGTGCCCCTTTATTAGCTGACCTGTTTTGTATTCCTGTGGGGAAGATTTCAATCTCAAATCTTCTACACAGGCAATAGAAGGTGTTTGCTGTAGCCTTTGGATCCATATTGAAATATGTCGACGATGCATAATCAGTGGTTTCTTTTATTCATGTGTCAAATATACTTGAGGGTACTTGAGATTGGGCAGTCCACAAAGTTTCAATTTAAATGTTTTAATTAATATAACCCATACATAAAACTTCTAGTATTTTGTATGACAAACGAGACGTGGCCAATTTTTCCATTGTGAACTTTCCTTACATATATAGTAACATCCCGATATCACCTGCATATGATGATTGGGTCTCCCACCTTATTAAATACTGAATAGCATTCTCCGGATACGAACAATGTTTAACCATTCAAGACAGACTACTGACAGATAAGCGGGTGTTACAGGAATTTTGACGTCACATCTTCGTTTGAAGTCGACATTTTGTAAATTGTAAGGTCGTTGCACTGGCACTGGTAAATATCATTTTGTTATATGAACGAATTTTCACATTTTGACGCTTTATGTGGATTAAAAGAAAATAAAGGCAAACATGCCATACATCGATGTGTTCTTTAAAGACTATGGAAGAAAAAAAACATTCTGCAAGACTACTACTCTGATAATCGGAGTTGGATACTTTGTGTTATTATTATACCGTGCAAAAAAAATTATTATAGAGAAAAAGTTCTAATGAGTCCTTATAATTAAATTGTTAGGAAATAATAAAACCTAACATTGGGTCGTATTTTGATAGAGTTGTTTCATACTAATTGTAAAGCCTTTGTTTTTATACCGAATTTGGCAAAGGAATACTCTGTCTACCTGATTAAAACAAAGGGCTCACGGTGCTTTTAATCGTTCAACAGGGGATGCTTACGCCTCATGGGCCACTGACCCCATCGTTAAAATTTCCTGGGGTCCATGTTATGCCCTATTCACAGATTTGTATTCTTTATCGATATTTTCAGATCGATAACTTGAACATTATTTTTTCCGCCCTTTTACATGTACAAAAAATTACGATAGATATATCCCATTAATAGAATATTAAAATTTCAGTCACTGTTTTACCTCATAAAAACGTGGTTGGGATATTTAAAATAATCACTGATACATAATGTACATATATTAGAATTTCCTTAACGAATTAGGGCCAAAATAGACATATGCATAAATAAATTTTAAAAAGTTAACTCAAACGTGTATCTGAAGTACGCATAACGGTAACAATGGTATTCATATTCAATATGAAAGAAATACAAAGTGCATGCATACAGAGAAACAAAATTTATAACGTAAGGAGTACAAAAGGATTTATATACATGTTATCTGATATAACTGGTTCTTCCATCACAATTGAAACATGTTTTACCTAGACATTCAACTTTAAACAATACATTTATTCAGTACATATTTATGAATCTTTCAAAAATACATTTTTGTTCCCACGCAGATAATAACTTTTGATAAATACATTAGTGTTTTTTCAAAAACTTCAAAGAACTTGAAAAAAAAAAATGAATAAACACCTTTTTTTCTTTTTTCTTTTTACAAAATCAATAACAGTATGACTTTTCATAATTATTTCTCACAGAATATCAAAAACCTGCATTTTGGCTGGTTGTCATGGAGCTTGTCCCCTTGTATACTTAAACATTACACAGAAATAATTTGTGTTCTTTTTTATATTAAACAATATCAAACAATCGGGGCTAAAATTTATAAAAGGTAATTATTCAACAATCACTTGCATATGGTACTTTTGTCTCATAATGAAAGTCATTTGGTACCTATGAGTACTTTGCATAGCTTTAAACCAAGGTTACTGACAATCAAGTTGATGTTATAGGTCTCCAACAATCCCTTTTAAAGTCAACATTTTGCTAAATTCTACTGTTGTTATAATGATCTTGTTTTCAAAAGTATATCTATCAATTCCGATCGTATTATGACGGTTATCTAGATTACTGAATACTTTCAATGTACAGAATAAATTGTTCAAAGTTCTGAAGATCCAGAATTCATCAAACTTACTTTTAACAATATAACATTACCTCATTTTTGTATCTTATATCCACATATTCCGTGTAAAAAATGTTGCAATATAGTCATTAAAAAGTAATTTGTTGTTTCGACAATGTGGTTTTTTTTTTCATACAAAATTTCACCATTAAAAAGATTTGTAAATATAAAAACAAAATTGATTACAATATTAAAAGTTCAAATTTTCCGCATCACTCTTTCAAAACCAGATTTAATTTACAATATGGATAAAACAAAATCAAACAATGCTTGATCCTCTCACTGATTCTTGTTTTGAGTGAATAATGTTACATCTTAAGCATTTTATTATAATGAAATGCTAGTATACAACATGGGTCCACTTTTTCTAAAGTTATCAACATCAATTGCAGAAATAAGTATGCTTCACTGATATATTTAAAAAAAAAATCCTAGACAACACTATGAAATATATTTCTCATAAATTAAAGAATTGAATTAATTTTTCTAAACAAATCAGTCACTGTAACTTATTCAGATAAATAAGGTATATTTTAACTTTCCTTATTTTTATATTGGATATATTTAATTGTTAACGTTGACTGTATTTCTCCTACAAGACTGATATCAAGTGTTGCTTACGGAATTCAAACATTCATTTCAAATGGCTAAAAATCATTCTGGGCTTTAGAGCATTTTATTAAAATTTAATAAATGCATATTTGTGTAGCCTGCCATCACTTCCTGCTGTGTTCTCTCCGTGTTATTCTTAGATTAAGGGACCTGCATGGAGACTGAAAGTAAATTGGAAAATAATAGAGCTGTAAAAATTTCTGGGAGATTTATCTGAGGATAAAGAGGCAGACTTAGTCATATTTACAGTTTAAGATGCTAATCCAACAGTTTGTATAGTCTAACGTACAAATGGTAAACACACAAATCCTCAGGGATTAAGTAACCTCGATACACTTGCGACTAAAAGAAAGTGAATTAGCACTAATTACATAATTTGTCTTCTTAAACACGGCGATGCAGACGGCGATAGCTTTTCCCGCCAAAATATCTCTTAAAATGTTTAGATTCGAAGTTTCCCTAATATATAGGTGATTGTGATAGTATTAGCTTTGAAGGGGTATAAACAAGGCAATGATTTTTCAAACAATTTAATGTAGATGTCCATACATGAAAGAACATCTAAGACTGCGATGCATTTGTTTTTCTTACAAAAAATCCTGGAGTCTCTTAGCGCATCTCCTGTCTGCCATATCTAAATCAAGCAATGCAAGTGTGTTGTTCCGTAATATTTTAGCTGTAGGGAGAAAGATGAATATTTGATTTTAAGGTATGTTATTTTTTATTTTGGTAACTTTTGTAAAAGTAGGTTGTTATCTTATCGTCATTAGTAACACTTTATGCTATACAACAAATCTTCCATAAAAGTAGGCCGGAAGTTAAAAATTTATTCCTTTCTATTATTTTGCAAGTACTTTGTTAGAAAACAAATATATTTTTTTAAATAAAATAATTTCTTATTAAGCATATAAATTAAAAATTTGACTGCAGTAAAAAAAATGAGTACATTTTATGTAAATACAAACAATGCATGGTTTAATTCAATTCATACTACTGTTCTATCATTTGATACATTTTTTTAAAAAAACATCTCAAGTTAAGTTCATTTAAAGGATGTGACAAAACAAGATTTTTTAACAGTAACTCTATTTTTTTTTTTACATGCAATTTGAATATAGAATTTACATCAAAACTAATTTTCTTGTTCATTATATAACTGAAAGCTGAACATCAAAATTGCTGTGGTTATTAATTTACTTTTACATTTCTAACCTTCGAAACAATATTATTATTAGTAATAATATATCTAAAACTAAGTACCTGACTGGTATAAGAAATGCACTTTATTATGTTCCCCAAACGAAGTTGGGGAACATATTGTTTTTACTCTGTTTCTTATTATTAGGGTCTTCCGCTTCCTTCGGAAGACCCTACTGTTATTCTACTGTTTCTTATTATTATTTTATTTTTTTTTTCCCGCTCGATTTTTGACAGGCGATTTCTCAAAGACCTTTGGACTGATTTTTATGAAACTTTCAGGTTAGATACCTTGTAATTAAACCTATTTACACCTGTTTTCAATTTTTTGATGCATGCCTTTAATTGTGAGTTATTGCCCTTTAATTGAAAATTTTGATGTCTCGTTTCCACTAAAAATCTCAAGAACGACGTAAGATATTTACACGAAAGTTGGAGAACTTGTAGCCAATACATTGTAGATGTGCAGAACGATAAAATTATAAGCTGATTTCCTAAAGTTTGGAAGCTATAAAACGGCAAATTTTAGTAATTTTTTTTTCTTGAATTTTTGCTACTTTTTGTGTAATAACTTTTGAACCGAGAATAATTTGGTAAGAAATATATAACAAAAGTTGTGTGTAATTACGAGAGCTTTCATATTAGATTAATTAAAAGGGGCTGGCCCCTATAATTAGGGGGTTAATAGCTCATACACGTTTTTTTCTGATAGCTAAAATATTGGTATATTATGAAAAAGTTTGACTGAAATAATTTCGAACTTATTAAATCTTGTCATTTGATATAAAAAGAAATAAACTTCCAGCTATATTTAATTGTTTTTTTATATAAAACAAGTATGTGAGAAACCTTTCAGGAACAAGTTGTCTACTATAGCCAGCCAAGCCTTTACTGCATGTGCACATTTTTAGTTGATGCATCTAAAAGATATAGTTTTGATTCGGTGTTTCTTTGTTTTCTTTTTATTCAAATAATTTTAAAATGTGATGATGTACACAACAATAAGTACCTAGTTTAGAGGATTTTTGTTTGTAAACAACGCGCGGCATTGTGGGAAATAGGAAGGTACTAAAGACGCGATGTACTAAACACTGATTTGACCTGATTCAAATTTGTCTGTGAATGTTCCAAACAATTGAATTTTTGTATAGCATATGCCTCGAAGTCATAAAGTCTGTATATAAGTAAGTTAAAATACTCAATATTACCATTTAATTAAAAATCAAAACGTCAGGTAAATATCAGGTCTCTAGTATATCCCGTTTTTAGTGTGCCCCTTCGAGTCGATGTCGGACACATGTTTACAAACTGAAAATAGAATGATTTGTGAAGTTGAACGTTTTCTCACCAAAGAATACGTATGTAGACATGCACACTCATTTAATCTGCAGCTACGAAGTACTTTGTCACTCCTCTGGAACATTATTCTAAGCAGAATTATTCAGATTCATATATTCTAAGAAACTTGTGTGAATTGTTTACGAGGAAATTCCAACTGTCACATTAACAAGGATGAGCACTCTTGACTCTGCTTGGGATTTCCTAGTGATAATTGCATCGAGTGATGAAAGAGCTGACGGCGACATTTTAATGTGTGATTGGCTTGGACCATTGGAATGAAGGTTAGAATATTTTTTTATTACTTAAAATACATGACAGTGACATACATTGATATTATTAGAAATACACAGACACACCGATATATTATCTGTTTTACAGTTCAGACGCTCCCTGTTTGGCTTGTAAATCCCCACAGCTTTATATTATACTTTTTTTTTAATTTGAGAATGTAATTTCAACAAGTCTTACTCACTCAGTCACTGTTACTTTCAAAACCAAAAATGCAAAAATTCCAACACAACAGTCCTACTATCTATCATAGTGATCATACCCTATAATTCAAACTGCACTTAGTGTTACAGAATATATTCAACTAATTATATATTGACAGTGTGACTGTTAGGGTGAAGGCAGATACTTATTTAGTTTTAATTTAGATTGTGCTTGTCAAGCCGCATTTGACATAATGGTGCATCCATGCACAGTGTTCACACTGAGAGTTTATTCAAATGTTTAATTCGAATGATTTCACTGCTCGTTAAATTACTTCCCATTAGCTCCATGTGAACATGACTAAGGATAGCTAATTCAAATTGAAATGAATTTTGAATGTAGCTTAAACATGTTAAAGAAGCTAAGCACTGTGGGTCCAAAGTATACTGCGGAAAAATTGTGTGGAGCAATGTGCAAGTCAAATCTTCTTTTGCCGAGGTGTTATCATAAGAGCTCGCATTATGGGCAGGGATTTGTGCTGCTGTCTGGACTCGCTATAAATAGATGTTTTCAAAAAGTCTGAATTTTTTTAATATCATACTTTACTGACAAAAAAGGACAAATATTGCTCAGTTAAATTGCAAAAGAAATTTGTTTAAAAAAAATTGTAATAATAGAAAGTTTGCTTTTTTGTTTGATAAGACTGCTGTAATGGTTTAATGTTTGTTTATTTGCCTTAATCATACATTTTTCAGTCATTTCATGGTGCCACCACTTGGGATGGTATTAGCTGCAAATATAGACTTGTACTTAGCACTTATTCAATATTGCCTTTAAGAAGTATGAGATCCATTTTGTGCTAACACCTACCATGACACAGAATCTTGGTTTATGCAGTCTCATAGGAGTAACATGTCTAAAGCATTTAGCAATGGGATTGGAGCCTGAGACGTAAGGTTCAATTTCTTATTGATACTTTGATTGATAATATTTATGTAACCAGGGTTATGTATTATTTAATGCCTTTAATTACTATACTAGCGCTGCGTATATGTGAGAATGTGGTGTGAAAAACTTTGTGTGAATGAGGTTGTTGTTATTTTTAGACACTAGACGGACAGTCACATGACTTTATCCTATTCACCAAATTCCCGCTTTCACGCACTAACATCGGGCACTCTGAGCCTAGCCGTTGAATTGGTTAGAAGAATAGTCCAGAGATCAAGCCATCAACAGAGTTCTACAGATCCTGAAAAGCGATTTCCGACCCAGGGGAGGAAATATACGGAAAGAATCTCCAGATGTTCAGAGGTACATGAGAATTTTGAAGAAGCTGCAAGTGGTAGATGGAGTTCTTTGTAAAACCGCTTTCCAGGATGGTAAGAGATCTTATCAGTTAGTAGTCCCAGAGAGTTTTCGATCAGTCGCATTACAGGGAATACATGATGATGTCGGACATCCAGGAAAAGATAAAACCCTTTGGTTAGCCAGACAGAGATTTTATTGGCCAGGCATAGAGAACGACATCACTAGGAAGATAGAGACCTGTAATAGATGTATATGTAGTAAAACACCTGTGAGACCTGCAGCAGAACTTATACCGATTGTGACAACAAGACCCATGGAGTTAGTTTGCATAGATTTTCTGAGTTTAGAACAATCCAAAGGAGGCTTCGAGAGTATTTTAGTCATAACGGATCACTTTACCAGATTCGCTCAAGCCATTCCATGTAAAAATCAAACTGCTCATACTACAGCTAAAGCTTTATTTGATAACTTCTTTCTACATTACATCTTTCCTGAGAAATTACACAGTGACCAAGGACGTAACTTTGAGTCAAAAGTAATCCAAGAACTCTGCAAACTCCTAGGAATAAAGAAAACAAGGACTACGCCGTACCACCCGATGGGAAATGGCTCAGCTGAGCGATTCAACCAAACATTCATCAAAATCCTCTCAACACTCAACGAGAAGCAGAAGTCAGACTGGAAATCCCATGTTGCTCCACTTGTTCAAGCCTACAATGCGACCAGAAATGATGCAACGGGATACACTCCACACTACCTGATGTTCGGTTGGCATCCTAAGCTTCCCATAGATGTATTCTTTGGTATGGACTTGGAACACGAGAAAGGAGATCACCATGGTTATGTTGAGAAACTTAAGGACAGGATGGTGTCAGCATATAGACATGCCTCTCAAGAAGCTAGGAGAATATCTGACAAGAACAAGAATAAGTATGACCAGAGAGTGAGGTTCTGTAAGCTGGAGATTGGAGACAGAGTCCTTGTGCGGAAAGTAGGATTAAAGGGAAAGAATAAACTAGCAGACAGATGGGATTCAGAAGTTTATGTTATCACAGAAATTCCCAATCCCGAGATCCCTGTTTTCAGAGTGAAGAGTACATCAGGACGAGCCACAAAGACACTGCACAGAAATATGCTGCTACCATTTAACCAGATACCAGCATGTGACATTGATGAACCTGTTGTTTATAGGACACCTGTGACAAGGAGGAACAAGAAGCCTAAGAATTCTGATGAACTTCCGGAGTCCGATTCTGAGAGTTCGGATGATGAAGTAACAATTGAAGTGAAATCAAGGATACCCAGAAATAGAGATGAGTTCAGCAAAGAATCATCAGATCAACACAGTGTATCAAGATCTAAAGTTTCTAGTGTATCAGATGGTACTAATCAAAATATTTCTTCATTTCAGAATTCAAGTCCTTCCTTTCAGAGTGTGAGTTCTCCCAGACAGTCAGGTTACACCAGTGAGTCAGACAGCAGTAGTACCAGAGCTTCTGTGAGCGGTCCACATAGTCAGTTTATTTCAGACCAATCACAGTCGCCTTTACCGATTTTGCCGAGACGGTCGACCAGAATGAAAAAATTCCCAGATCGGTATGGGGAATGGATAATGTAAACGGTTTTTTATGATATTGCTTTATGCCGAGAACCGATTTTTATGCTGAAAACTGCTTTTATGCCGAAATGTTTTTATGATGCAGTTTACCCGGGATTTTAATAAATTAAAATAAAAATTTAAAAAAAAAATATTATAATAATGACCATATTCATTATTCCCCTAATCCTTAAACTCATTGTATATAATAATTTGTGTCTAGTGTTTATGGGATTAGCTCTTAAAAGTTGTAAAACTTTAATGAGGTGTATTGAGGTACGTGTAAATAGTTTCATGACTTGTGTGTCATATGGAGTATGGAGGAATTCATTGGTCAGGTATTCCTACATTGATTGGTACATTTGTATATTATGTGTCTTGTTGATGTTTGAAGTTTGATGGTCATTGATGAGGTTTTAATTTAATTACTTGATTTCATTGTGGTGAGTTGTATCAGGTAAATTGGTTTTTATTTATATTTCATGGTTACTATTATTGTACATACTTCTTTGGAAATGTCAGGAGCCATTTCAACGAAGAGGGGGAGTATGTAACCAGGGTTATGTATTATTTAATGCCTTTAATTACTATACTAGCGCTGCGTATATGTGAGAATGTGGTGTGAAAAACTTTGTGTGAATGAGGTTGTTGTTATTTTTAGACACTAGACGGACAGTCACATGACTTTATCCTATTCACCAAATTCCCGCTTTCACGCACTAACATCGGGCACTCTGAGCCTAGCCGTTGAATTGGTTAGATGTGTACTCTACTCTATAGTCAATAACAGATAGTAATATTTGTAATTCCTGTGTGTGTCCCGGTAAGAATCTATTCTAAAGTAAAGTCTATTATGTTTTAATTATCTGTCTAAATGTCTGTCTATGTGTCGTCTATATGTTGTGTGTAATTGTAATATTTCAGGTTTTTGACGTCTTATTTCAACATTAATAAATATAATATTGAACCTGAACCAGATTGTTAGTTCTGATGTTTTACCACTGGCTACATTTATATGAGAATTTCTCTTATTCACATACTTAGAGATGTTGATATATACTGTTGAATAGCATCACATAGACCTTTACTTAGCTAACTTAAGTAAACATGTACTGTGAGGTTTTTAAGGTCTCATTCATTTTATATGCCGGATGCATGTTAAGGAACATTACTGCATAAATGTTTTTGTCTTAAATTTGAAGCTCTTTACTAATGCCCTGTTCACACGGAGAGTTTAATTCGAATTAAACATAAGTTTACTGCGAATCAGCTTCGCTTAGCGTTCACACGGAGAATTTAATGCAAATTAGTTTACTTCGCATTAGTTTACTGCGCATTAAATTACTTCGCATTAGCTCCGTGTGAACGCTAAGCGAAGCTAATTCGAATTAAATTTTGGGGCATGCGTAATGGCAAAATTAAGTAAAATGCGTCATGTCGGTGGTCAGCTTGAAGTGCTTGTGCTATTTTTGTGTGAAAATTTAAGAAAAAATGTGTTAATCACTAAAATATGTCTCCAGACACTGTGACATTATGTCAAATGCATCTGCTTCTGCATAAGGTGACGTGATTTGCAAATGACGTCATAATAGCCTTCCTCACGCCTGACTGTCGAAGTAAAATTTTAATTCGCATTAGTTTACTTCGCATTAGCTGTCGTGTGAACGCAATTTAATTCGCATTAGTTTGATTCGCATTAGTTTACTTCGCATTAATTTACTGCGAATTAAATTCTCCGTGTGAACAGGGCATTATATAGAGATATGTTACCATATAGTGTTAAACGTCTTCAAATTAGGGTAGACCTTTACTTTAAACTCAGCAATGTGAGTGTGTTGTGTGAACTTGTGTTAGCAAGACAGTGTGTTGTATGAAATTGTGTTAGTCTGACAGTGGGTTGTGTGAATACTTGTTAGCTGTTGCGTAAACTAGTGTAAGCGAGACAGCGTGTTGTGTGAAATCGTGTATAAAGTGTAAGTGTGACAGTGTGTTGTGTAAACTCGTGTTAGCTAGACAGAGTGTTGATTGAACTCGTATTAGCGAGACTTCGTGTTGTGTAAACTTGTGTTAGTGAGACTACGTGTTGTGTAAACTCGGGTTAGCGAGACTGCGTGTTGTGTAAACTCATGTTAGCGAGACAGCGTGTTGTGTGAACTCTTATTAACGAACAGCATGTTGTGTGAATTTGTGCTAGCGTGTCAGTGTGTTGTGTGAACTTGTGTTATCCTGAAAAGAACTATATGCGGTATATTGCATATGTTTGCCCCCACAAAAGTCAAATTTTGAAAACTTCCTGAAATGTGCTGAATTCAATAAATTGTACGAGAAATTTAAGTTAACAGGAAATATTATAGTTCCAGAGCAGTGTATTCACAATTTCTGTTTTTATGACGTCACAAACTAGTCCAATTTTATATCCTTTTTCAGAAAGAGGACAAAATGGACAAAATTTCAACAATTTAAGCTTTAAAATTTATAGAGCGCATGTGTGTTCAGCAACAATATTGACATATTTCATTGATATTATCATTCTACACATTATATCAAAATATTTATCCTGAACACACATGCGCTCGGTGACTTTTATTTAAAATATCGACGAAATATGTACATTTTTCTGCAAAATTCATAAAAAACTGAAATTTACGTCATATTTGTGACGTCATTACGTACATATGACGTCATTACTTATGAAATTATTCAGTGCTTTGAAGTCAGCATATACTCCTCTGTTTAAGGACTTAATTAAATATTACTCCATCAAAGTTTGATTTTGGGGGGCAAATGTTGGTTAATACCGCATATAGTTCTTTGTCGTGTGAACTGGTGTTAGAGAGACAGTGTGTTGTGTGAACTTGTGTTAGCGATATTGCATATTGTGTGAACTCTTGTTAGCGAGACTGTGTGTTATGTAAACTCGTGTTAGAGAGACAGCGTGTTGTGTGAACTCGTGTTAGCGATATTGCATGTATTTTGAATTTGTGTTAGCGTGACAGTGTGTTGTGTAAACTCGTGTTAGCCTGACAGTGTGTTTTGTAAAATGGTATTAAGATTACAGTGTGTTGTGTGAAATGGTATTAGAATGACAGTGTGTTATCGCAACAGCGTTTGGTGCGAACTTGTGTAAGTGAATAGTGAGACAGCCTGTTTTGTGAATTTGTGTTAGCGTGACAGTGTGTTGTGTGAACTCGTGTTAGCCTGACAGTGTGTTGTGTGAAATGGTATTAGGATGACAGTGTGTTGTGTGAAAATGGTTTTAGGATGACAGTGTGTTATCGCTACAGCGTTTGGTGTGAACTTGTGTTAGTGAATAGTGAGACAGCCTGTTTTGTGACTTTGTGTTAGCGTGACAGTGTATTGTGTAAACTCGTGTTAGCGTGACAGTGTATTGTGTAATTTCATGTTAGTGAGATTGCGTGTTGTGTAAACTCATGTTAGCGTGACAGTGTGTTGTGTGAATTCATCTAAGCGTGACAGTGTGTTGTGTGAACTTGTGTTAGCTAGACAGTGTGTTGTATGAACTCATATTAGCGAGACTGCGTGTTGTGTAAACTTGTGTTAGCCAGACAGCGTGTTGTGTAACTTGTGTTAGCAAGACAGCGTGTTTGTGAATTCGTGTTAGCATGATAGTGTGTTTTGTGAACTTGTGTTAGCCTGATATTTTGTTGTGTGAAATTGTATTAGCGTCACAGTGTGTTGTGTGTTAGTGTGACAGCGTGTGGTGCAAACTTGTGTTAGTGCGAAAGTGTTTTTCAGTGTTGTGATGGCGAGCTGTGTGATAGCCTAATGGCATCTTTTGTGTCAGTAAGATGGCACGTTTTTATGAAAGTGCTATTGAGCTTTAGCAAGTGGCCCTATCTGGACACACCTTATTATGATTGATCAGTTCTCAGATATACAGTGAATTACCGGTATTATTGTCAACATGAAATCAGCATTTACAGTTGCAATTACCTAGTTAGTAATCATAAGATATTGGTTTGCCAGTTATTAAAATTATGGTGTTCCAATGATGTGAAGTTGCAGTGTGTTAGCATGTTACCACTCCAATGCAGCTTTAAACAACAGGCTGCTGTGTTAACACAAAACAAAATATCATGCAAACACAACTCTAAACAATCTGTTGAGCGTTAGCTTCACTGCGTGTTGGATTCAGTGTGCTGGCATATTATCACTGACGTACATGCTAGCACATTGTCACCTCGTGCTAGTATGTTGTCATAAATACTCTAGCACATTATCCTAGACCCGCTAGTGCATTATTACTTTGCACTTGTATGTTGTCTTATTAGGGAATAGCATAAATGACTGCCTTGATTGGTGTAAACTTCTTTTAATTGATGAAAGAGTACATTAAAATTTACAAATTATACAGGAAAAATGTGACAATATCTTAGAACTCAATTTTATAATCTAATTTATAATCTCATGAATTGCATGTTTTATTGATAAAAGAATTATAAATTAAAAAATTTCAATTTCTTTTTGATAGGTGTGACTCATCTGAATACTGAATTTTGATACCAAGCATGACCGTGATTTGCCAGAAGATCATCTGTTTGGATGTGACATGGAATAAACAGCATAGTGAAAATAAGTCAAGTTTTGGTTTGTGACGACAACTTTTAAACACACTGTGTATCATTTTTAAATTTTGATTTCACAACATAAATCCACAAATATGAGCATATCAATTGCTCTCGGTTTTTCAAGTGAAATAGTTTTTGTAACAGAAATACATGTACCAGTAATTACATTGGACAAAATGTTATTTTTAAATATAATAATATTTTGTTTGTGTTGCATGTTGACCTCTTTATTAAGGTCTTCCCTTTCAAAGTTTAGACTTACTTATTCTAATGATCTAGATAGATCCTCTGTCTTCAGCAGGAATATAAGATCTTGTAATACATGTATGTGTATTTTTACAGTATAATGTAAAAAAAAAAATTATTTTGGCACATACAATTAAATAAAGTCATATACATGTGTATTATTCCAAGGAATTCAATACATAGGGCATGTACATGTAGTTTTCTAAAACAAGATTAAAGAGATGTCCAGTCACATTTCAATGTCAACTGCAAAACTGTGCCTGTTGCATACTTATCTTATTAGCCCATCTGAGCTAAAGGAACAAGTAAATTTTTTAAAAACATAATTTTATCCATTATCATCATTGTCTAAAATTTCACAATATCATTTTCCAGAACCAAAGTGAAACTTGGCATAGAGCATCCTTAGTGTAGGGGATTCAAATTGTTCTTATGCAGGGCAATACTTTCAAAGAGATTTGTTTCTTTAATGCTGTAAATGTATTATATTTAGCTTGTACAATATTTGGTGGAAATTGACTTTTGAATAAGTTAGCGTAGATATTCTTATTTATATTTATGTACAAAACTTTTAGCTTTGTACTTGATTTAGTGATTGCTGCATTCCGCAAAAGCCGCTAAAAAAGAATACACAGCCATATGTAATATGTTTACAATAAACCTTTCAGAGAATTTTACACTCCTTTTGAGGTACCACCAGTTGCTAGTGGAAAGCTGCAAATTCGAAATATACACAACACATTTCTGTGCGTTTATTATAAAAGTATTGTTCTACTTACTGATTGCAACTAATGAAGATTGTTCATCATTATTGTAAATACATTTGGATTTTTTGATTTATTATATAAAAATTTGTTTATTTTATTTACCTAGTTATATTGTATATTAAATGATTCTTAAGCCATTTTTAAGATGGTAATGTAGCAAAACACTTATGTTTCTGTAGTATGACACGTTTCACAAACATAATTGTAACAAAGATGATATATCCGATATCAAAAGTCATAATATTGGAAGTTTAACTGTTGTGGATACGATTTCAAGAATGCTGTTAGAGAGAGTACCCTTTAGACCTCATGCTCACACCAAATTAAAGAATTCAAGTAAGGGTTTTTGAGACAAATCGAAAAAGAGAATGTTAGCAAAGTTGACAATCTAGACAGAAACATTTAATCGTTTGCTGATCGCTTGGAAGGAAGACCCACTCGTTGCTTTGCAACGAGCTTTGCTCTAGTTATTATTATTTTTCTTCTCGGGAAAATTTTGTCCGCGAATGATCTTGTAAAGTACACATCCGATTAAGGGGAAATCTTTTTAGGGTAAGTAGGCATGTTATGTAGATTTGCGGAACGAAGGTCATTTTGCGCGCACGTGCTTGCAAGAGCGCGCACGTGCAACACGTGAAATGACCAATATACTTGAAATTGTCGTAACTTTTACATTTTTCGATGTAATGCTATGATATTTAGAATATATAGACATATCATAAATGTAGATAAGATGACATTGTCAACATGCCATTTTGTGTGCACGTGCTTGCAAGAGCGCGCACGAGCAACACGTGAAATGACCGATTTAATTGATATAGGCGTAAATTTTTACCTTTTTGATGAAATGCTTTGAAATTCATAATATAAGGATATAGTAGTAGCATAGACAATATGACATGGTCAAAATAGCAAGATCTCACGCGCATGCACGTGCGCTTTGCTCTGAATGGCTGAAACTAAAGTCTCAATATCTTTCTTGTTTTTTGATGAAATCCTTTGAAATTTTGAACATAGCCATGCATTAGGATATCCTACAACAAGATATATAACAATTATCAAGAAAACACGTGCATGCACATGCGCTGCAATCTGATTGGCTGAAACTTTAAATAGCTATAACTCCCTTGGTTTTCAACCAAACAGAATGGGATTTGGAACATCGATAGATATAATGGACTTCTACAAGAAGGTATGGTCACCATGCACATCTATACACGTGCGTGTACGTGCGCTACAATCTGATTGGCTTAAACTTTAAATAGTTATAACTCTCTTAGTTTTCAACCAAACAGGATGAGATTTGGAACATAGATAGATATAATAGACTTCTACAAGAATGTATGATCAACATGCACATCCAAACACGTGCGTGGACGTACGCTGCAATCCGATTGGCTGAAACTTTAATCAGCTATAACTCCCTTGGTTTTCAACCAAACGGAGTGGGATTTAGAACATAGATAGATGTAAAGGACTTCTACAAGAAGTAATGTCACCATGCTCATGTATGCACTGCGTGCACATGAAATGAGTAAAACCAAAAATACACTTGAATGAGCGTATTTTTAAATACTTTTGGATTAAATACTTTAATATTTAGTATATTAAAGTATATAGATTGTGTAGACAAGATGATATGGTCATTACGCACATGCATTCACATGTGCACGCGTGCAATGCATAAATTTGAATGAACTTGGTACCCTTCTGCGTAAACGTTGTTAAAGTCTCAAATGCATAAAGTTTGTCTTATTTAATGAAGCTAACAGGGAATATGGCACCAAAAGGGAGATGGGGAGCGTTTGGGGAACATCTGTAACGGTCCCCGTTACAATTAGCACTAGTTAAATTCGCATTAATTTATATTTTTCTGGTGATAGAAATGTTCTTCTCAAGAGTTAGTTATAAATGGTCATACATGTATTCGTAAAATATACATTACACACTTCACTGTTAAATGATACTTGTATTTGTCAAACACTTGACATTTTCTCTTTTTATGACTCGGTTATTCTAGTTTGATAAATGATTATCAACATTTTATCAACATCTTAATATTAAAAAAAGATTTAATAAAAGAACTTACTTTAAATTCAAGAGAGTGTTTTACTATATTCTTCCCTAGCAAACGCATTGCAGCATTACATAAAAGGTACTTAGACACAGATTTGAAGTTAATATGTTCTCTATAGTATTACGACTTATATATTTTAATAGCATTTCACACAAAAATTAATTAAAAATCTTATTTCATTTAAAAGTTATTAAAACTTCAATTTTTTTGGCGGGTTTGATTGAACACATCCTTGCACTTTCAAAAATTTTAATTTTACTCTTAATATTTAGGAAAAGTGGCAATCTTGTTGTGTAAAAATAAAAAAAAATAATAATACTATAATCCAGAAAATTCAGAGTAGACATGTTCGAAAGCAAAACAAACACACAATATATTGTCAGTCCGTGCAGTTGTAATGAGCAGACTTTGACGATTTAACGCACCAGGTGAATCGTAAACATCAACAATAACAGAGCTCGTGCCCTTTTACAAAAACTGTGTACATAACACGAGTGTGATCGATTTGCTAAACTCTGTACACAACACTTAGCTCGGAATGACGATACTTGTGAAGAAATTTTGATTTCCAAAATTTCTAATCTGAATAAAATTATTTTTCTGGATTAAAGTTTTAATATTTCTCATTAATACACTACAACATTGCCACTTTTCCTAAGGGTTAAGAATAAAGTTAAAATTTGTGAAGGTGCAAGGATGTGTCAATCTCTAAATGAAATAAGATTTTTAGTTAATTTTTGTGTGAAATGCTATTAAAATATATAATTCGTGATATTATAGAGAAAATATTAACTACAAATCTGTGTCCAAGTACCTTTAAAGACAGTTGATGTTTTATAGAGAAGTGTGATATTCTGCTCTTAAACAAGAAAAATAAATCTTTATCTGGCCATTCTCATTTCTTTCTTTTTATATTAAAATTTTATTATAATCTGCCTTATTCGTATAAATGATAGAGAACATTTAACACAAAGAGATAACAGAAAAGTTAATTGATTTAAATATATATCATTCACATGTTGGGAAATCTAAAGGTTGAATATCAAATTCATCCCCTGTTATCTAGAGAATTACGGTGATAAATATATCATTTTCCCTTTTACATTTGCGTTAGCAGAATTACTATAATTGTATAATGTTTTCTCATCGTATATGTCCTTGTTTAATCTATGATTTACTTTCACAGAAGAAATCAGTTTGATAAAAGCATCTGTTAGATTTTTTTCGTATGCCTGGAGTTATTCCGTACATAGCATGGGGAGTTAAACAACATACAAACAAAATAGCATCACAATAGTATAAATTATTCATTTCTTTGTTTTATTGTGAATAAAATGTTTCACTTTCCATCTACATATCATGTTTAGCTTAACTACATAAATATAAGAAAGTATACAGTAGAGTTGTTACGTATATGTAAATCAGGCTTCCGTTGATTACGTAATGTCCATAAAATAAATGATCCCAAAAAATGATTATTAAAAACATTAAATGTGTGAATGGCGTTTGTCTAGCTAAAGATGATCAATATAACATCGTTATAAACTTGATTTAGATTTAGCTGCAGGAATGAGCCGGGAATCAGATGATTTTGCTCCAATGCAAAGTGTATTTGTAAGTCATTTGGGTTGACCGATTACAATATATCATTAATATATATGTAACTTCAGTCTTCCCTCATATCGTGTAATGCAAACAAACAAATGATAAAAATCTTCTTTACTAAGTGATACACTAATTAATGACCGTGCATTTTTAAAATTTACACCTGTTGACGTTAAAAAGCGTTATTTCTAATCCCAGGAGGTGGTCATTTATAAAAGTGACGCATGGGCTTTTAAAAACAACTTTTTCATCTTTATCTTTAGAAAGGGTGTACCCTAAATGCTTGTTTAATCAAATTCCTAGCTTTCCCGTCAGGATGGAAAGTTGACATTTGGGGTTATCTCAATTTGTTCAAACCGCGGTTATGAGCGTGTACCCCGTGGAGCGCGTAACTTACTTTTTTTCTTCAATAGTGTGTTTCTGGCGAGGATGTCACATCTTTGGTTTAGCACAGATTAGCAATGTACAAATTGACTTAGCGATTAACTTAATCCATAGGACAATGCTTAGTGTTAAAAGTCAGGAGCCGCAGAGTATCAGTCTCCGAACAGAAATTACAATGTATCATATTTCATTTTGTCTGTTTTAAATAAATTGAACTAAATCCATTCTTACTATCAATCATACTTTGTCTTTATGGTACCACACAATTCTGTCAGCTTTCACATGGCATTTGGAAAACTAGAAAAGTATTTCTTTTTGATACTTTAAGAATAAATTATATCGGATTCCTAAACCCGTGCATATGGTTGTGATTTATGTTTTAAAATCTATTCGTAATTTTGGGTAGGTATGACTAAGAATATTATTCCAACGAAGGATCAGGGCCGCATGCCGTTCGCAGGGTTGCGCCGTGAGACAGTAGGAATTATCTCAGCGTTTGATCCCCTGGGATCAGCCCTTTTGTCGGGGTACCTTCTGCAAGAAATAGATCGAAGGGACTCTTTTATTAAGAACGATCACATAGATTGACATGGGATATTCTAGTCTATTTATCTTGCACCTGCTAATATATCACGTCTTTATAGCAGGGATTTATATCAAAATATTTTCCATCTAATATTTACTTTTGTTAGGTTTTTATTTGTGTTCGTTAATCTCTTAAACTAGAGATATGTCTAACATGAATCTGGACTGTTCTTTTGTCATGTATATGGGAAAATTGAATCTCTGGCAGAGAAAGAGGTCCCTTAAAAATTGACAGGTCTCTAAGGTAGTCTATAAAAATCAATACAGAACATAAAGACCGAAATCAAAAAAGTCCAAACCTCTTCAAAGTAATTGTAATAATTAAAAAGAATTATAAATTATTCAAAGAAGGATCCCCAACCTGTAATAATTGCATGTGCTTGAGAAGGAATTATTCATCCTTTATACCAAACTGCACTATACGTAAAACCCGGTTATCTTTAATTTATTTTTATACCCCCCGCAAACGAAGTTTGGGGGGGAGGGGTATATAGGAATCACCTTGTCCGTCCGTCCGTCCGTCTGTCTGTGCAAACATCCGGTCCAATTATTCATCCTTTCTACCAAACTGCACTAAACGTAAAGCCCAGTTATCTTAAATTAATTTTTTCTATTAATTTATTTGGAGGAAGAAAATCCTTTTGTCATTTTCAACAATTTTGTTTCGCTACTTGTACAAATATGCTACCGGGAGTATCTCTCTTCACTTATACTCTGCCAAGAAAAAAAAACGGTTGTCTCTTGAAACACCAGAACTTGAATTAATTTCAAAGAATTATTTATCTCTACTATGTACATTTCAGAGGTAACTCATTTAGAGCGGTTATCTGTAGTGACTTGTCTTTTTTTCATTTCAGTCTAAAAACTTGAGAGACTGTAAGTAAATGAATTATCTTTCAGAAAATATGTACAAGTAACACATAAACATAGTAACACATAAAGAAATAGCATTCTAAATCGCACAGAATGCATAAAAACGAAACAGTTAAGTTTACATAAGCAAAGTACAAGACCAAAAATGCATGTTACAGTCAACATTAATCTAACAATAGTTATTTGCATACAAATTCATCTAAATGATCACAAAGCGACATCTAATGAGATTAATACCACCTCCGTAACAGTAACGTTTTTGTCAGTCACCTACTTCGGTTTAATACTTGATCGTATGTAGGGCATGCTCTGCTGTATCCATTCAACAGAAAAACGTAATCACCGTATTCTGAAGTCAATGCGTTATACAATAAAATAGGAAAAGATACAACCCAAAAACTACAAATCTGTGAAAAAGGTATACAACACATAAAATCCCTAACAACTTTTGTATCAGTTGCCAATGACGATTAAAAACTGAACTTTATTATCGGAAAGTGTTTTTTTTATTTATACTCATGTGGAGCTTATAAACGAATAGTACAACAGTAAAAAATGCAGTTGGCGATGAATTAAAAAGCTTAAAGTGAGCCATTTGTCACATAGTTTATTTTTAGTTGACCCTTATTTTTCACAGTAGGTATAACATCTAAGCAGATGTAGTATATAGTTTATTTCGAGTTCCCTAGAATATATTGTCAACATATGAATTGAAATAACTTAAAAAAAAACATCGTCGATATATATGAATGTCGAATTGAAAGCCATTGATAGTGTTTCTTCTATGACGTCTCTGTTTTTCCTTCGTTAGGTTTAGGCTGGCCAGAATCCTAAAGTTATAGGCGACACTCTCACGTGCAACTACAGCCGTGAACGGTATGCACGGTAACCTAAGATTCAGACTTTATCGCGTCTGCTGTAGTTTCGCGAAGAAAGGACTCGACCCTTATGTCGCGGGAGGAACCCCACTGTGGGACGTGGAGAACGGTCTTTCGGATAAAAACGTATAAACCGACTCCCCTTGTCACAGAAGTGCTGGCATGAAATAGATCCCTCACTGCTCAATGACCCTAGGTGCCAAGTAGAGGACGAAATTTGTAGTTGTCCACCGACAAGTGTTGGCGACCTCAATTAAGTAAAAAATCTCGAGATAGACGTTTAACAACAGGTAATCAATCAATCATCATTATATTGAGTCTAAGCCAAAACGGCTTTTTTCAATTATATCATTCTTCTCTGTGTGAAATTATTACAGCTAAAATTATTAAACTTTGAATTTATTTAAATAACTGTAGTGTAATGTATGTTTTTATT
The DNA here is from genome assembly GCF_032062105.1 of Saccostrea cuccullata. Taxonomy (NCBI): domain Eukaryota; kingdom Metazoa; phylum Mollusca; class Bivalvia; order Ostreida; family Ostreidae; genus Saccostrea; species Saccostrea cuccullata. The sequence goes on along the minus strand of NW_026925998.1, from coordinate 700,160 downwards.
TAAATGAATTTTTTTCAAATTTATAAATTACTACAACTATTTTATTTAGCAATTGATTACAACCTTGATCTAACAATCACACAAAATTCATCAAGCACAAGATTTTTACAGAAAATCTTCCTTACGAAAAGTATAAAGTCTTTAGTAAACTGAATACCAAAAGCAATGAAAATCAAGGATAGTCAAACAGTTTTAAAAGTATATACACTTTATTTATCAAAATTCCGATCAAATATTTAAAAAACAGTTACCGAGGTATGCAATATACACTGTACGTACATGTTGTTTTGAAAGAAGTATTCTACAAATAAAAAACATGGCAATTATAAAGCCATTAAAGTGATTCAAAAAATGAAAAAAAGATATCTAAAGGCGAAAAAAATCCATTAAGGTGTTGATATATTTTCTCTGTAATTTTTTGAATTAATGTTTGTCAATCAGCTGGTAATATAATCCATACAAAATAGTTTTACTTAGTTCTATTAGAACATTAAAATTTCAATGGGGAATCAAAGTCACACTTACCTTCTTTGGCAATCTCATTGAATTTCTTCTTTTGTAAATATTTCTTAATGAAAATATCTATAAAATAATTGAATTTATCCATCTGCTATTGAAATAAATTGTTAGATTTAAAACATTTCCATTTAAAATAAAAATAAAAATTAAAGTCTGTTTGACAACTATTATATCATAAATTTAGCCGTGTCAAACAATATAGTTTGAGGATATTTAGACTGTATTGCATGAATCATCAACTAAAACTATGATTTGTTTAGATTAAATTTACATGTTACAGTACCTGTATATGTCATCTTCTTCAGATATTAAATGTTGTTCTTTAAATCATCGCCAACTTGAAATGAAAAAAAATCAAATTTATTCATTTAGCTGTAATTTAAAAAGGTCATGCATAAAATGAAAGTTTCTATAGCATGTATGTCGAAACGTTGAATTGTTTTTTGAACAAATTTTGTCGTCATTTTGATGACGGCTGTATTTTGTAAACTTCTATCATACATACATTATTTGTGGAAAATATGTTGCGATATTTCGTTTCCGCGATGAGTGTCTTGTACAACAATAAACAGCTAAAGCGACCAGACGAGGAGACACAACTCTCAGTGAATTTTCTACTCTATTAAAAAATCGTCGTTGCACTGTTTGAATGTAATAGAAATATCTTGTTCACTTTCAGCTGAATTCATTGCTCTCTAAGACATACACTGTAAGGTATGTTTATTTCCATTTCAATAAAAGTAAATTAAATGCAGCTTTCCCTGTTTTTGGTAAAAAGAAAGTATTGAATCCTAACTGATATGAAATATCATTCTCATGTAGTCTTATAGAAATTGGCCTATTAAAAAAACAAACCATGCGTATTTTGTAACACTGTTTAGAGCTACATTTTATTTTTCATTTTTAAAGGGGCATGGACACAGTTTCAGCTAAAATTTCAAAGTGTATTATTCCATTTTTACAAATATTTAACTAAGGTCTTTCTAATGATCATCAAAAATTTGAACGCCAGTTGTCCAGATACAAGACAGATTTAGAGCTCCTACCTTTGTTATGTAAACAAGGCTACCGTCATGTTTTTGTTTACACATGTTAATATACTAATATATGTTCGTTCAAAGTAGATAGTTTCAAATAAAAATTAATTCTAAATACAACTTGATAGTTACTATTTATTTGCTGAACTTCATGTTGTTATAAATATGATATTTTCTATATGTGTAAAAAACCAGGCTCGAGCCTTGTTTACCTTAGGAAGAACTTAAAGTTCTGTATATTGTTTGTTAATAAACAAATGATGTTCAAATGTTAAATATTTAAATGTAGCAATTTTTTAAGAGTGATAAATAAATGTACAATTCATGCACAGAAAATATTGATATATCAAAAAAAAAAATATCTAATTGTAGCAATTTTTTATAGTATATCTAAGTTTTTAATATAGTAATTATTGGTTTCAACTATAGTTAATTCTTCATAGATCGAAATGATATACCCAATTGGGCCAGAAATAAAAGATTCCACAGAGTCTGACAGATCTGTTTTATATTTGGATATTTTACTAGAAAAAAACATTAATGGTAATTTAACAACAAAGCCTTTTGATAAACGTGATTTCTTTAACTTTTCAATCGTCAACTTCCCTTACTTATGCTGCAATGTACTTTTCATTATGCATATGGGGTTTATATCTCTCAATTGATTCGATTCGCAAAAGCATGATCTCAAATATGAACATGTTTTAAACGAGGTAAATTATTGACAGACAAGTTCATGACACAAGAGTAGCAACAATTTCGTTTAAAGTCATCATTTTGTAGGCTCTATGGTCTGTACAATAACCTTGTCAGCAAATAAAATCTATCAATAAGTCACTTGGCGTTTTACAAACCAGTTGTTAGACCATTATTTACAAACTGAATTTCCCGCTCATGACAAGAAGAACAAGATCGGTGTGTCCGGTTGGCAAGTAATGCTCACTGCTTCATTGTACCTGATCCAGCCCTTGATAATTTAGAGGTGCCTGTTTGCCCTGCTCTTAATTTGTACTATTTGAATGGACTTTTAAGAACAACTTTGGACTTTTGATATCGAAAGGAGTTTATCTGCATGGTTAATGTCTGATGAAGACTAATTATTATAAAGCTAAGTGAATATCTTGTCAAAGCTTTCAAAATAAGGCATACTGCCATGAGTTTAAACAAATGAATAATTTTTTTTAATACTTATAAATCTGTATTGTATTTATTTTACTTATTTTATAATAATACATGACAATTATTCTTGCACAAACCATGCTATATTAAATCTTGTATTTATTAAATATACAGTATCAATGAAAATTGTGTTCTTTTGTTTGTTTTTAACTGCATCTTTTCTTTTTCCTTATTCAAAGATCATAACAGAATTATTTTAACGGTATATAAAAGTGCAAGAGCACTTTATAAATTTATATTTAGCCTTATATCAGTTCCTGATCTGATTGATCGCAACAATCAAATTTTCTCATGAAAATGGCAAGCTGAAGAAAACTCCTTACTATTGTCCCTCTTAATGACGTGGCCAGCTGTAATAATTAATACATAACCTATTTAGAATGAAATTTTATTTTTTTAAATTTAGCCGAAAATTTCATGATTAGTTATTCATTAATATCATTTTCAATAATCAGCTGATTGTAACTTTTCAATCAAATACAATTTTCGAATCATGAAGTCAAAGAATGGGCCAGATTTATGCGGGCACTCGACAAATTTTAATGTTGTTTAATGTTAGGCTGGAAAATGTTCTATAATACCCGTTTAAGGTCGCAATTATGAGAAAACGCCGTGCAATTGACACGCATAATGAAACAATTCAGACACCTAATTTAGAACCAGTATTTTCTCTTGGTCAAAATATCTTTCTTATCAATTAATAACATGTTATGAGACGGTTTTCTCGGTGGACACGCGCGTGAATATTTGATTATAACTCACAATCCCAAATGCGTTTTATTTGGCCTTTTAACCTGATAGTTAACGTTGTCAAAAAGTCATGTTTGCAGCATTTTATTTTCTTTTGTTGTGCAGATGAAGATCAAGGGGCGTGGCCTTTGTCGCGTGACCAAGACTTGTTTTTATACAAGATACGTTGATCCCCTTGCCTGCTTCCTCGCCTTCTTTGTGACCCGGTGCTGGTAGGGACCGAGATATGGCCATTTGATTGTACCTTGTATAAGAAAATTACTTTTTTAAAGACATTCGCCAATTTATCATTCTTTTATTTAACCCAACATCGCTACAAATAAGAGCAAATTTAAAAGACATATTTCTTAATTTTTTAGATATTAGCCCAAGATATTATCCTAACCATGTGATTGCAGTGCCTTTTCAGATGATTAGAAAGTGTCTCCAACATTTTTTCCCCAAAATCAACTCAAATGTTTTCAAAATTCTCCAATACAGTATATATTTTTGCATCATAATTTATGGTCACAAAAAGATTTAATCAGGAATGTATTTAAATTTGTTGCTTTTAATTTTCATTTTAGGTAGTTCGAGCATAAACTAATATTTAGCATTCTACAAGCCCCTAGACAAATGGTGACGAGAAGCGGAAAAAGGGAGGTCAATATTTATGATTATCAGTATATCTAGTGAAAGAAATTGAATGTCTATGAAATAAAATTAAAAAATATGAAATAAAAGAGAATGTTTTAAAATTTTACTTGTGGCTAAACATGGAATTTAATTCATGGACGTACATGAATTACTTGCACGGGGAATAGAACCCAACTACCACCTTTCATTCTTTTTAACAAATTTTTTTTATATAAATCTGTGAAATATTGGACAATGACTGTGTTTGATTTACCCATCCATTTTCTTATTCTCATCCTTTTTTTCAAAAATGATTAAACTTTTTTTGTAATAATTTTTTTTGTTATTGAGAATTTTTTTAAGATCGATTTTCAAAACCAGCATGAGTTGTATAAAGTTTTGTATCTATTTGTTATGCATAACTGTTTTGTGAAATATTGACTGATGATATTATTAACTTTAAACCCCTTTAAGAAAAGTCTTTTATATCAAATTACCCCTCAACATAAAGAATGAAAGATCCGTGCACCGTGTGTCGACAGGTAGAGCGGGCATGTTAATCAAGGTAAAATGAATTAATGCAACACGATATGATTGGTGGATCAATTCCACATCTATTTGTTACAAGTGCCCCTTTATAAACAAGGAAACGTAGAAAAGCCTACACGTCTCAATTCAAATAACGGCCCCTTTATCGACCATTCTCAACGTAAAAAAGGGGCGTAACTGGGGGTGACTGCAACTGGTCTTATTAAAATGATCACATCACCAATAGGGGATGTATGCAGGTGCGAGCTCGAGGACAAAAGAGCATGACAGATAGTGTATGCTAGGACCTTCCATCTCCAAGACATTCCATAATTTCTGTTAAAGAAGGATTTACTTTAATGATATATGTGCAGCATATCATGACGGGCTACCAGAAAAATTGCAACACATTGTAAAAGATAAATAAAAAGGTGCATTGAGAATTGTATATCATCATAGTAAAACAAGACACAGTTTTGAAGATCGTAAAGAACTTCAAAATTACCTTTCGGGGATCGATATGACAATAAGTAAATAATAATGCTTAGTCTTAGTGGAATAGTTGAAAAAGAGCGATACAATTAACATTACAGTGATCATTCTTAAATTGACATGTAAAAAAGGGGGGAATCTTGTAATTCTGCACTCGTATAAAATCTTAGGAATAACATCCACTGTAACAATTTAAACTTTAGCAGTTTCGTGGGATCAACAATTCAAGAATCCGTAGACTTGAAATGAATTCAATTTAGGAATTTCAATGTTCCTAAAGTTACCAGAGGTAGAATAGAAATGTAATGAATTAATAAGCAGTAAACAAGTCACAACTAATGAGGAATGGCTAGGAAGGGGGGTTGACAACAAAAATCACACGGATTGAATTCACCTAAAGTAGCTCGTTTTGTGGATTTTCCGAAAAGAAAGAGCTACAAATAAAAGCCCTTAATTGAAATTTACGTGGACAAGTGTGTATCGTGTTTGACTTTGTGAGTTTATTACACTTTCAACCGTATCTTCATACATCATTGAGAACAACCCTATGTATTCCATTGTTCGGAGAAAGCGTGGCTTTAAAAATATATGTTTGATGCGCAAGTTCATGCCAAAGTTCACAAACATAAAACTATTGTGTCATATTTTAGGTGATTAACATTTATTGGTATGTGCTAAGATACGATTAAGTTTTATTTCAATGTAATTGTGTGATTATATGGTACATTGTTATTTGAAATTAGTTTAGATCTTTTTATATTTGAGAAGGACTTTTCGATAGTTAGATGTTTTGCTTTCTTTTTCATGAAAATGGAAAACTCATAGCAATTATTGTAAAAATTGTTTAATTTGAGCTTTTTATTCCATTTTAATTCCACGATCTTTTGACAAAATTGAAACTGAAGTAATAAGAGAAAACGCTTGTATTGAAATAAATATCAAAACACATTCTGTTCAGTTATCTTCTTTGTATTTTTAGGGGTGGTTTAAAATCGATTAGTTTCAATTTTCACCAAAATATTCAGAGTTTTTAAAATGTAGTAAAAGTGTCGATTATACATGTATCCTAAAATAAAATTGGTTTTCTGATATTTTGTTGTGTGTGTGTTTTTTTAGCCAGTTTTTTAAAGTAAGCTTCCCTTTTTGTAGGATAAACAGTCCTGTACATGAAATATTACTTTATTTTAATTTCTTTTTTACATCGCCAAAATTCAGAAAAATATTCGCATTGCTGCTTAATATATAAGCATCCAGTCTTTTAGAGTAACTAACAAGGTCCCACGATCATGAAACAGACTTAAACTTGAGTCAAAGTATCAATTTACAAAAATGAACACTTTCATAGGGCAATACTAAAAATATTTTAATTCTAAATTAATTTTAATTCTAAACTTCAACAACATTTAGTCTAACAGAAAGATTTCGTTTTGGGCTAAGATATAATGATCCTAGGGCAGGGTATTGTGAACTTTCTATGTACTTTGAAGTCTCATTATTTTCCTTTTGACAGTCTTAAGGGTAAAATTTTCACCGGTTTTATCGCTAGAAATTCTGAAAATATTGAGAAATGGATGACTTTCGAAGTTCTGCTTAAAAAAAACTTATCTGTGACCACATAGAATAAAATAAAAAGTTTAAGGCCTCTTTAAGTTCCAAATGTTTGTAATTATTTAGTGCAAAGAAAACTTAATTTAAATATGAATAGAAAAAATATGCATGCGTTGACATTTGTCGGGAAAAGCATTAAACAGCAATTTTTTTTCTTTCATAAGTAATTTTAAATTGCAGACAATTAATGCATATGTTTAAGGATTTATATACATGCATAAAAAAAATAATTTATTTTTTTCCATTATAACATGAACACTTCATTCAGAAATGCTATTTCCGAAGGATAAACATTGCGTTTTCGCCTTCTACATGCCTGTAATTATTGACGAAATCCAATTACAATTGCAATCCATTTAAATATTTCATATTATTTCCAAATATTTAACATTAAAATAAATAAATGGCATTTTTAAGTTTAAGATTTTATTCAACTATTCATTACATGTATGGCTTTGATTAGAAATGTGTAGTCGCATGTGTTTAAAATATCTCAATCCATTTTCATAAAGAACAAAGAATTAATTCTTTTTCATTTAAAAAAAAAACAAATTATTTAAAAAACATTCTTTTATGTAATTTCCTTTTAACTGTCACTTTTTAATAAATAAATATTTTTCTAGTTTTCCATTTTCAGAGAAGAACGTAATGAGACATGCTCTCTTTCAAACATGCATTTCATGAACATGAAAGATCACGGGCTTCGTATTCAATACAGAAATCTATGAATAGACACAAAGGCTAATTTCAATAATAATAGCAGCATTGCATCGGCGGATGTTTACAGTGCTCTGCACGGAAACATGGGAACAAAAACATTTGAAAATTTGCCGCCAAACAAATGCACCTTCGTGCATTTCGTTTATTTTGTAAAGTTCAAGTTTACCCTCCGAGCATATTACCAAAATAAATACATGGATCTAAAATACAATAACATAAGCTTCATGCGAAAGACAAATCAGGCAGGTGTGCAGACCTTTAAAGAGAAAATATTTGGTTTCAGTCAAAGGTGTCTCAACCTGAAAACTTTTTTCACAAAAATACAAAGTATGAAAAGTTTGCCATTCCTGAAGGAAAAGTGACTGACCTTGTGTAGTTTACATTAGCTCACCTTTAGGCTTCCTATGACGTGAGAAAGAGGTGAATGGAGTGTTTGCTCACCAGTAACTGCTGCCTACGAAATAGGCTGTTTTCAATAATGGAGATTGGCCACTATAATCTTGGACAATTAATATGGGGTCTTTGGAGAAATATTCCACTTTCTGTCATGTAGCATACGACAAGAAGACTATCATAACAGAAAATCTTTTTAATTGAAACACCGACATCTGTTTTATTAACCAGTTCCTGACAATGGTGCCAAATTGATGACATGAAGCGCTTAAAACATTATAATAATCATAAGGCGTTTTACAATAAGTTATAAATGTTTTCTTCATTATACTAAGGAAGCAGGTTGCTGTTGAGGAGATATGAATTATTCATTCAAATGAAATATCGAAGTTTCAACAGGAGCGGTTATTTAGATATGAATGCGCCTGCCTGCAAAAACAGACCGATCCGCACAAGCTTATGAAAAGATGCGAATGATGCAACATTTGGGGTTGAATTTGAAAACTTATGCAATCTTACCGCTTAATCAAATTATATGTGGGTGCGAGGTGCCGAATTTTAATCTTTATGATAACTCTTTGAGGAATTGAGTTGCAGTTATCGATACATTGAGCGCTTGCAGCATCTGGTTTCTTTGAGGGACCCCGAGAACCAATGCAGGTGATTTTCCTCTGCAATAAAGTGAATGCAACTTAAATAAGTAATATATAAAAACATAAATATTCAATATTATTAGAGCACATGCAGATAGTTAAAGTACGTTGTTTTAATCCACTTAAATTTGAAATCGAGAATAAAAGTTTTAGAAAAGCAAAAAACTAAGCGAAAGTTAATATAATTGACAAACACACCTCGTGATATCTGCACGACGCCACACGTGCTAAAATTTAAGAACACAATTCTCCCCTCACGTGCATTGAAGACAGGTCCCAATTTACACGTAGTGTTTCCATTCTGATTATTTGTTAACTATCTCTAGTGTTTTGTAAAGGAGTAATAATAACTACACAGTTACGTCAAGTTAATTAAAACACAGTTTAATTGTTGTGCATAGTCCCTAAGATTGTAAGGAATGGAATCATGCTCAGATTTATCTCCCTTCCAGAAGATGTACGTGTTACTAATGATGGAGCCATCTGCCGTTTACTGTTGGAAAATAACATGTTTATTGTTCTTTGTGCAGAGGAAATTTTAAGGTTTCTTTTAGAAGAAATTAAAAAGATCCTTTCAGAGTAAGGATTGGCAAAAGCATGTTGGTCCCCATGTCATTCGAGAGAAGAGAAAAGGTTCCCGCCTTCACAAATTCCTTATAATTACACAGCAGCAACAATTAAAATTTTTGCAAAGGAGAGCAATATATGGTCATAAATTTGATAACGTTATACATCTCTTGCTGCAGGAGATACAGGAGATGGCTTTCATCTTCTCTAAGAAATTGAAATCCGAAGCAAACACATGGCCTTGTATTTCCAGAATTAAAATGCACAATACGTAGAGATAATGGCAATTTTTATCATTTTAGGACAGAAATTACACCAAGAATTGCATCTGCACATGGAAAAAATAATAATTAGCTGGAGACAATGCTATAACGTAATCTTTTTCAATTAATTTGTTTTGAAATTTTAGTTTCTGAGCAACCTGCCTTGCTAATACAGCACGTGCCTTTCTCAAAATGACGTGAATGTTTAAAGTTCCTGCAAGTTTTCCTGACAGAAATTATACCCGCAAGGCCATAGAGAAGATGACAAATTTGTGAATTTTCACACCCTGTGAATGATGATACTTCTATCTCTCGATTATTTCAAAGATTCCCTTGTCTGGCACTCAGTATAAATGTATTCTTACTAGCATTTCAACGGTTGAGAAAAATTTGGGGATTTTGTCATAGCAATGTACAGATCACTGTAAAGTCGTTGAAAGCCTATATTTAGAAATAAACCAACCGAATAGAGGTACAATAATGGTTTATTGAACAATTAAAACTAAAGTTTTGTTAAAATTATCAAATCTTTTGTAGAACTTTTTTCACAAAAGTCGCCACATCTTTTTTTCAAAATTTGACACCGTTGCCTTGCTCTTTCTTTCTACAAAACATGTAAACAGTTACAACTATCCCTTCGTTCCTGCAAAAAGTCTCGAATATTTCTCTGCAAATAGTCTTAAATATTCTTCATTCTTTGAAAGGAAAGACAAATATTCCTCAACACCTACAAATAACCACCACAATCCCCAAGTTTTTAAAAACAGAGAAAAATCCCTTGGTCCCTGCAAACTTTCACAACTACCCATAGGTTACTACAAACAGTCACAAATATCCCTTAGAACCCCAAAACAGTCAAAACTATAGCTCAGTCCTTGCAAACAGTTACAACTATCCCTCAAAACCTGAAAACAGCAATAGCTCATTTCCTGCAAACTGTCACAACTATCCCTCAGTACCTACAAACAGAAAAAAACTGTCGCTCAGTTCGATAAGTAGGAGTTTTCTTGGATAGTGATATATGAAGGAATTGTCCTGGATAGTTGAACACAGATTATCCTGGATAGTAGACTAGCATTCTCGTCCTACATACAGAACCATAGGAGATTTCCTGGATAGTGGGCCGAAAGCGGACCGGAAAGAGATTGCCCTGAATAGTGGACCGGAAGGATATTGTTCTGTATAGTAAACCAAATGATATAGTCCTGGATAATGAATCGACAAAGGATTACAATGTATATTGAACCCAGCATGGATAAAGGTAGTTTTACTTGTCATGCTGTTGGTGAAGGACTAAAGATATAACACTGTGTGTGTAGATATGGTAACGATAAGCTGCTCAGATTGTTTTCATTTTAAAGTTGAGATTTTTGGCCATGCGATGTAAATATAGTGTTATGTAATATATATGTCATGTAGTGAGCTGATAGGATGTCAGACGTGAACTGGTTGAACTTTTGATAGCACCAAGATACTCTAAATATGGATGTCCTCTATAATACAACAGAAAACTGATTAGCATCCCATCATTGGGCCACCAGACCGCAGATGAAAATTAAAAGTTTAAAAAATCTGGTTTTAATATACAGAGAATATCTTTTGTGTCCATTTAGTGCATTTTTCTGGCAAATTAGCTCCATTTTTACAGATTTAGAGTGATCGACATGTTCAATATCGATGACCAGTGATGCATTATAGGGTTGTGTTGTGATGGACAACGGAGTTTTTGTTACTCTGACACCGTCTAATCGCCCACTGCACAAGGCAAACCGCAGGGGGCACGTTTGAAAACCCATATTATTCAAAACAGTTAACTGGTCAATTTCTTGATTTCTGAGTTATGAAGACACTATGAATAGGGCTTATGGACATTTGAATAACATCGGTTTATTTCATACCTGCATTTCATTATGATTTCTGAGGACAGGGGCTTATACAACATTGCGCTGAAAGCGTCTATTTTATGAACAGCAAGACGGGGGATGGACAACCAACAAAACTGTTGTAGAGGGCATTTCAGAATAAACCCCAAGTGACCAAATTATATTTTTTGCTCTGTAGGAGAGGTCTAATTTTCCAGCTTGACAGATGTTATATTTTGTTTTATTTGGAGATAACTTTTTGGCATTGGTTTTCATCCGTGAATTAAAATCCGCCTAATGAAGAGATTTTAGTGTTTTCTGAAATTGTCCAGACTTATTCCCTCACAATGAACAGCAGGTCAGCTCAAACTTCATAATAAACATTTAATGGAGTTTATTTGGTTTAATGATGAAGGCCATTTTATTTTGTAGGATAACGACGACTCCATTTGGCTCTATAGAAAGTCAAATCCTTGTCAAATTTCATGAAACTGTCTTAAGCACCCTTAACATTGTCCTAGGGTCAAGAGAGCAAAACGATAAAAAAAAAATCGAACCAACCGATGACTTCTCAAAGCAAATTTTGATAGAAAATTTCAGTCTTGCATGCGATTTTTCTGTATGGGTAACTTTGTTCAGACATTATTTTAAAAATTATTAGTTTTTTTACACCATACATTTTATATTTTATGTAATTTTTTTTTTATTTTTACATTTTCCGTAAGTTTTGAATACTTCAGTGTTTATAAAATTATAAAATGCAGTATCGTGTAAAAGACACGGGTTTTTATTTTATTGAATTATTTTATTTCTTCACGAATTTACACACAAAGAAAATATCTAAAATGAAAACATTATATTCATCAAATGACGCTTTTTACTTTAATTTGATTGCTTTAAACGTTTATCACTTTGATTGGTCAGAAAAAATTGAAATATGGCATATATTTGTTTTTAATAATTAAAAAAAATTATTGTATCATTTCATTTCTTCATTATTTTACCCACAAAGATATTTAGAATTAAAACATTTTATTCATGAAACGACGATTTGTACTTTAATTTTCTGTAAAGTTAAAGTTTATTACTTTAATTTTTTAGAACAATTGCAATATCCTAATGGTAATAATAATATACATATGTTTTCTTCTTGCTGTTGTTTTTTTATGTTATGTACAAGGTAAAACAGATTTGTTTTCATAATTTATGCAAAAGTTAATATTCTCAATGCTATTCTGTTTTTACTTTAAAAAATTGAAGTAAAAACAGACTAGCATGGAGAATATTAACTTTTACATAAATAATGAAAATAAATCTTTTTTACCTTGTACATAACATGGATAAAAACTCTTTTTTTCATTTTCCCACCATTTTCTTTGTACATTAGTGCGTAAGTAGGTAGAGAAATATGCATCTTTTTTTATTTATTCATTATTGGCCAATTAATTTTTTTGTAAGGAAGCGCTGTTTTGAAAACAATCTGCAGATTGTTTTCATTTTATTGTTATTTTAGATTTACATGTATTCAACGCATCACATCTTTACAAAATCCTTGTTGACATATCTTGACCTAGAAATAATGTATGCGGATACATTTATCATTATGAAAACCGATTGAAGACTGATTCAGAATTTTTGGTATGAATAGTCATAATCTAAAGAAAGAACTGTCTCACGACAAATACAATATTATAGCAATAAAGCTTAAACCTCTAATTTTGCAATTGTACTCTTGACTGTGGGTGCGTTAAAAATTAAAATGTGCTTTTGTAATAGTTTCTCTGAGTTGAATAATTATGAAATCTGGTAATTTGAAAAAAAAGTTAATTATTTCATAATTGCAATGTCAAAAGTTGTCGGTCTTTAAGTATAATGGTGTATGCATAAAGTAATGAAAGCAATTTATAAAAGTGTTCCCTTAAAATTGGGTCCCTCTTCCTTCTCTTAAATATGTTATGTAAGTTTTAATTTCGATGGAATTTAAAAAAAAAATGATTTAAGAATTGGCGATTCTGATAATAATGATTCATAAGTTTACTGGTACTTTTTTCAAATCAGGTTCAATACAACATAAGAAATGGACAACTGTCTAAGTGCCTGGCTCTGTCCGATAAAAATTGATATCTGCAAGATTGGAAGGGTTTGGTGAAAAGAATTTAAATTCATAAATTTTACTCTCTTTATTGTATCCTGCTGGTTCAATTTCCATGGCATATATAGTGAACATGAACAGAATTATAAATAGCATTAAATATTGCACAGTTTGGAACACATTGGAAGTATTGCACTGATCATGAAATAGACAATATTACGTGTCAATGTTAAGGTCCGATTCCGGCGAGTGCTCACAGTCAAAATTTTCCAAAATGTCACAATCACGTGAATGTTTTATTTCAGGTTCATCGGGATGTTTGTTCAAACGACGTCTGTCCAGTTTTGGAGCACATGTTCTTAGACATCGGCATTTATCTTTCGTTTCATCGTGTCCTTCTTTTTTGAATTTGACTCTTCGATTCTGAAACCAAATTTTTACCTGTTTTTCGGATAAGTTGAGATATGTTGCGATTTCTATCCTTCTGAGTCTTGATAGGTACATGTTGGAATTGAATTCCCTTTCCAATTCTAAGAGCTGTGTACTTGTAAATGCTGTCCGAATTCTTTTGCTGCTCGATTCCTCTGTCGAACTGCTTACACCTGAAATATATTAAAACATATTTTTAAAGTGTATTCTTACCATGCGATGTACACTCATGAGCAAATTTTGCATGCCTGCCTAGTATTGAATATTGGTGAAAATACATATTCACACTTAATTCCCACTTTTAAAAAGATAGTTTTTGACTATTTTTTAACATACAAGTGATCGATTCCATGGATAGTTTCTAACACTTTCAATTTTGAATTTTCAAAGTTCACAATTCTAGGGTCTTACCTGCCGGAGATGCTTTTGGTTTCCTCGGTTCCTGAAATCCAGAGTTGGCCACTCTGTCTTTTGGTCGTTTTGCAACCTTCGATGTAAGAACTGATATTGGACTGCGGTGGAATGGGTACTCCACCATTGCTCTTGATGTGGGGCAAGATGTTGCAAAAGTGGTGGCCATTCTTGGCACGGTCGCCGCACTCTCGGGAACCACAGGGTGTGGTGTGTGGACGCAAAGAGGACAGCAAAAACTTATCATTTCTTGGGGATGCCGAGGGTAGCAGGGTAGACTATGGGACACCGGAGGGAGGCGGGGGGTAGGGGTTGGTCGCCTGTGCCCCACTGTCGGGGTAATGCCCAGGGACTGACTAGTTGCACAGTCACCACGTTTTGACACCCCTGTAGACGGTGTATCTTTAACTATGAGAGAATCAACGAAAAACGACCGTGACATTATTGTCAATGAAATCAATTTGGCATGTAGTGGGGTTTCTATCCGTCAACACTTAAGATGCCTTCTCAAGATAGGCGGGTACGCATGAGTGACGATCAAGACTTTGGAATGAATAATAAATGCGGGACTCAATATTTATACCCAATCAGGGCTTTTGTTACTTTGCTCACGTGGTCATTAATACAAAAATTTCTTCTCGATCAATCAAATTTCGAGTTTGTTCAGTCTAATTCAGATGCAAAAAATCAGCATGTCAATTATTTTTAAATATTAATTTTACGACTCACAAACTCAAAAACTTTCTTAACGAGGTATAATGCTTTTTCGCTTTATGATTTTATGATGCACAGCTAGCCCCCGGCGATGAGGCTCTTCACAAGCATTGTGTCCGACCTTGGATGTCCGCGAACACGTGTGCACCGCGCGCGTAATCACCTACCCATAAAATAAAAAAATGAAAATGTCATAAGAAGAACAAGTTTGTGTCATTAATTATCGTTTTCAGTAGTGCAATATTTCTTTGCAGTGCAAGTCGCCTATTTATGGAGAATGACCCCTGAAGAAATTCATTGTAAAGTAATTGGTTCGCTAATTGACAGTGCAGACCCTATCGTATTTGGGCGCCCCTGGAATGATGAGTGGCTTTTTTTCTACAAATGATAGATGGAAATTTTTTGTTGTCATGATTCGTTTGAAATTAAATCAAGTTATTGAATTTATTGAAGTGTGTAAGTAGAGGACGAGCCACGATTACAGCCGGCCGTGCATTTGTAAGGTTTCTTTTCCTTTTATATAAGAATGTCACATAAAAGGGGTCTAACTAAACAGAGAGAGCTGGGACTTGAAAGCAGTAATTATGACCATTAAAGACTACAGATCATCAAATTTTTGTAAAATTTCTATTTTACAAACATTACACTTGAAGCTTGAGAGATTACAGGGTCTTGTAACACACATGTTCTCTCTCTCTCTCTTTCTCTCTCTCTCTGGAGAAATAAAGTTTACAGTTTATGAGATGATGTGGGTACTTCAGGATCGGACAGGGAATGAAGCACGTGTCTAGTGGACAAATGGAAAATAATGGGACATAAATCCTAATGGAACACGTGTTCTTATGGGAATGGGACTGTTTTCATGTCACTAATTTACCACTTACCATTCTTTTCCTGTTCTTGTGGTGGCTTTGTCAGGGACTGGCCATGTCCAATAAGAACCAAGTCATCAGATCTAAATAAAAGAAATGGCAAAGAATATCAGGGGTGCGTTCAACGGCGTATCAGCTAACTTAGCAGCTAAGTAGTAGATATCTATCTCTATTGAACAGACAGCTAACTTAGCTGCTAAGTGTTATATTTTGAATAAAGATTTATCAGTAAAAACTTATTACTGGAACAAATAAAGTTTATTTCAGACGAAAATATATATTTAAATTTACATTTAATTCACTTAGATATAGGAAATAACCCTCCTTTTTGTAAAAATCTTGAATGCTGCAGATTTGTAACCAAGGAAACCATCTTCGATTTGGGACGTAGCATTAAATTTTTATGCTTGCTCTCCATACGTAGCAGCTAGGTGTTTCATTTAATTAATAAGTATTTACAACCCCTGGCCTAGTCAAAAGTATATGTTGATTGGCTCATTGTAATTCTAGTCTTCTAAATAAGCCTTACTAAATCAAAAGTTAAAAATGGAAGGTTAAGTTTCCAGATAGATGTTCATTTAATTAATGAGTATTTACAAGCAGGACAAATGTCTATTTCATATCTGATCCGTTGCAAAAAAACATTAATTATATCTTCCTTTAATGAATTAGTACTCTGTAGGTGCGTGTCCAGCATGTTGTTGCTCTAAGATTTCACATTTTCGCTGAGTGTCTTCACATTGTGATATCTATAATCGTCTAAAAATATAGTTGTAAGGTTAGCTTTTATGAGGGTAATTTTTGATATCGAAATATCTGCCATTATGCTAAATCAAACACATTTCTATCTTCAAATGATCAGTTTCGCATATCAAATTGTAAAATTATGAAAACAAGTTACATGTCCTTATAATTACCTTTTGTGAAATGGACAATGTATTGCAAGTGTTAATTGCTTCTTCCTTTTCTCGGACGACAATGAAATGGATTAGCCCTCAAGTTGTTCATTGTCGTGGACTGCATTAGTTAACAATAAAAAGCGGACCGGAGACGGTCTAGGTTTCTTGACTCGCGGACAGGTCAGTTGAGCGGGGATTAGTTCTCTGTATAATTTGCTTATCTATCGCGCAGTCTCCGCGGGAAGACAGATATTAACTTTCCAATTAATGCATAGATAGGGCGATAAGAACATTGAAGAGGGGGCAAATACGTTAAATTCCGCGTACGGGTACAATAGTTGCAGATGTCGGCACTAGATTTTATCGCACGTCGCGGGACGTTCGCTGCGTGGTAAAGGGTCAACTGTTTCTGTATTGTTCCGCGGGATCTTTTACACCCGGGACTACATCAGGTCAATCTAATTCAATTTATCGAAATTTACAGCCTCTTTATAACCGAATCCCACATTATGTCATAAAATCAATTTACTTCGCATAAATCTTCATAAATATTAACCCTATTTTAATAATGACAAAGGTTACCAGAAGAAAACCTGGACGAGAATTTCCAAACATAAACGACCTTTCCAGTCCGTTTGAGGCCTCGTAAAATTTTTCTAAAATTCTAGATTTGACTCTAAGTTTGTCAGGAAATGAGAACAAAGAAGCATAAAACTTTTATTGTTATTCTGTAATCGCTAGGTTTAATCTTATCTCTTTGATATTACTTTGACAATAATATGGCACTAGAGAATTTTAAAAGGAAAACGGAGCCATTAAATATCATTTTAGAGCATCTTTCAAAAATATTACCTTCCTATTAAAGAGTCCTTTAAATATCAACCATTGATCTGAAGTATTTATTTTGATAGAGCTAGCAAAAATATGTGGTATGTTATTTCTTTATTGATATTAATTCATTTATTTATTAATATAACAGCTTGATAAACAATAAAATTAAATGACAATTATTAAGTCAACAGTCTTTTTCTGATACAGGAATTTAAAGCTTAAATCCTACATATTATTAAAGAATATTTCTACTTGCAACCTCCCTGCCACATGCCATTTTCATACAAGCAGCTAGAGCTGATCTAAAAAATCTATCGATAAATCTTCAATGGTATTTTCGAAGTTTGAAAAAAAAAAATAAAATAAGCAAATGTGTATTTGCATACACAACAGAATCGGGAGACGACATATAGTTCCATCTTGTTGGCAGAAATTCTGTGTTTTACAATAAGGAAGACAACAAGAGGCCCATGGGCCTTATAGGTCACCTGGGTATCATGCAACAACTTTCCAACAACTGAATTTTGTTCGTGTTTTAAATCATAGGCCAAGAAATTCACAATTTGAAAGAGGCACCATTGCAGTATTGCTTTTCATAATCATATACTTTGCAGGCTTACGTAATTCCCAGAGGTAGATCAGAGTAACACAGAGAAAATGCATTTCAACTTTATAACCAGTTGTGCACCCTACCCCACAGGAACCACTGACCCTGGGGCCACATATTTCAAAATTTTATAAATTTTATTTCATCATAAATGGTTGATTAATACCAAAGAGCAGATTTCAAAGCATTAATTTATTCTAAACACAATGTACCCCCCCCATACCTCTGAGCCAGGGGGCATGACACTAACCATTTTGCTAGATGCACCTTTCTTCGTCATTAATATATATACTAAGATCATAGGCATAATACCCAGGAGCCATGAAAAAGACTTTCAAAGAATTCATGCATTTTAACTACATAATCATTAGAGCCCCGCCCTAACACCAGAACCCCCGACCTAGAGGCCATGAAATTTTGGAAGATGCATCCTTCCTCATCATAACTATATATGTACATTATAGTTCATTGGTTTAATGCCCAGGAGCAGAGAAGAAGATTTTTAAAGAATAAATGTATCTTCACTATATAATCAATAGAACCCCGCCCTAACATCACAACCCCAACCCAGAGGCCACAAAATTCACAATTTTGGAAGAAGCATTTTTGCTCATCATAACTATATACTTTGTTAGTTTGTTTAATACCCTGGAACAAAGAAGAAGATTTTTAAATAATTAATGTATTTTCACTATATAATCAAAAGAGCCCCCCCTTTACACCAAAACTTCTAACCCAGGGGCCATGAAATTCACAATTTTTAAAGAAGCACTCTTAGTCATCACAACTATGTACTTAGTTTATTTGATACCCAGGAGCAGAGGAGAAGATTTTCAAAGAATTAATGTATTTTCACTACATAATCAATAGAGCCCCGCCCTAACATCACAACCCCTGAAATAAATTTGCATTTATTTTCAAAGAAATAATGCTCTTTTACTATATGATCTATATAGCCCCACCCTAACACCAGAATCCCTGACCCAAGGGCCATGAACTTTACAAATTTGGTAGAGGACTCAATACTGATTAAACTCATGCCAACAGTTTGACTGCATGGTGTCTAGGAGTACAGAAGATTTTTAAAGATAGTGGTTTTGGCCCCACCCCTCAGGCCCCAGGGGGGAAGGGACCATGAAATTCACAATTTTTGTCCCACTTCACCCATAGATGCTGTATACCAAATTTGGTTGAAATTGATTCAGTGGTTCCAGAGAAGAAGCTAAAAATGTTCAAAAGTTTACGACCGACGTACGACGACGTACGAAAACAGATAGCAATAGGTCACCTATGTTTACTCAGGTGAACTAAAAACAAAATTATAGTTAACAAGCAGACGAAAATCGGTAATTTATAGGTGACTCTAGGAATTGGTGGAGGCTACCTTTCATGGATAACGATATTCCAAGGGGAAAGAAAAAACCTTGACCCTAGAAATGGTATGATGATGATAAGCTATGCCGGTTGTAGATGTTTTTATATGCGACCTTGCCTTATGATAAACTTACATATAGTAACATAATACACGCTATAAAATATCCTACAAATATAGCCATTTCGTCCTGACATTATTGTACACAATTTCCAAGCAAAGAAAGATAACTCTAAAATCTTTCCAAAAGTTCGATTATGAAAGAAAGAGAAAGGTATACCACCTTTTTGTCCCCCGCTTGAAAAGTGGGGGATATTAATTTGGGTTTGTCTCTATATGATTTGTCCGTCTTTCTGTCTGTCTGTAACGCTTTCGTTTCCACACGATATCTCGAGAACCCTTTGAGCTTTTGCAATAGAATTTAGCATAGCAACTCCCTATGGACTAAAGAAGACCCCTATTGATTTTGAGGTCAAAAGGTCAAAGGTCAAGGTCATAAATAAGCAAATTCTGTCTGTTAAAACACTTTCGTTTCCACACGATATCTCTAGAACCATTTGAGCTATCGCAATGAAATTTTACATAACAACTCCCTGTGGCCTAAAGAAGACCCCTATTGATTTTGAGGTCAAAAGGTCAAAGTTCAAGGTCGTAAATTTATACATTCTGTCTGTGTGTAACACTATCATTTCCGGGCGATATTTCAAGAAGATTTTGAGCTTATGCAATGTAATTTTATACCAAAACTCCCTAGGACGTCTCTCGCCCCTCTCAAAGTGCCCCGCCCCGTTTGTTTTATTAGTATTTATAGTATTACATGTCGCTATTTTTAGCGCAGGGGCATGAGGAGAGTTATTGCGTATAAAACAGGTTCTCGGCGGACTTTATGTTCTTATTACATCTATTATAACTGTTTAATAAAGGCTAAATAAATCAAACACCATGGATTGTGTAAAATTTTGAGAATACCGAACATGAAAACATGAATATATACATGTATGTGACTTCAGTTCTGCATATACTTCATTCCGTGTAAAGAGACTCCGTGGTCTAGTGGTTATGTCTCTCGCTACAACCGTGAAAGGTCCCGGGATCGAATCTCAGTCGAACCTTTCATTTTTTTTTTTTTTTTTTTAAATACTTTTTTTTTTACTAAATGATAGTATTCAGCATGTGAAATGAAAAATTTATGAGGTTATAAAATCATCATTACAGTGTGATAAATATTCCATATAAAAAAATCTTCTATACACATAATAAAAGATAAGCAATAAAATCTTTATATGCATATTGACATACATGTATTTTATTTGCTTCAGTATACATGTATACATTTAATAATTCTACAAATTCAGTCAGGGGGAGCCGACTTTTTCCCTAAGCGGGGGACACGAATTCTCTGAATTAGCTTGTTTGTAAATAATGTAAATTAGATGTAAATTCTATGTATATATTTAAATAAGAATTAGTTAAACATTTTAGATCTTTTTTCTCAACTTTTTTTTTCTAAACCATGTTACAGTTCTACATGTGTATATGTCAAGAAATTGACTATTTTCTGCATTCTGTATATGATTGTGTAGCTCTACTACTCTTGAAAAGATATGTTTTTAAACATTCTTCGTTTATCTTTGATATCTTTTTGTTGTCTGACAAATAGGGGGAGGGGGAATCAATTTGATAGAACTTGAATCTACAGCTAACCCTAATCACCACTGAATGTTTCCATATCAGCTAATCATGAGCTTATTTCTAAAATATCCACATACGCGGATCTAGAGGGGGAGAGGGGAGGTTGATCCGGACCCCCTGGAATTCGTAGTTATGAATTGTATATAGGCTTACTAGGGATGTCAAATAGTATCGAATACTAATCAAAGTACTCAGGAGTACAGAGAGCCGGGCTCAGTTATATAGTAGAATTTTGTTCATGAATCATACATTCATATTGTATTACATGTAACAGATAAATAAGAATTTCAGACACTGGAAGAATAAGTCCTTCCTCTCAACCGCTTTTGAGATAATACAAACGATAAATAAAGCAAATAATATAAAACGAAGTTTTATCTATACAAATAAACATCAGTAGTAATGAAAACTTCAGTCCTAAGTCAAACAAAAGACATAGTTCATTTGCTTTAGGTTTTTTGATGGTCAGTGCGAAGAAAAGCAGGAGAGGGAACCGGACTGGCATGTTTGTTTACATTCGGCGGTGCCAGGTAAACTCTGATCCTGATAAGTTCAGAACGTGGTTTTAGGACCCATATACCAATTGCCTTCACATGATATTTTAAAATAATTTTTTTCAGATTTTTTTTTTCAAATAAGATAATTATATGTCACCGAAGCCCTTTTTTCTAAGTATCATTATTATGTTTTTAAATGTTTGTGTAACAATATATTTTTGCACCAACTTTAATTTGGCGACTATGGCATGGGGTGGACTTCCTGCCTTGAACAGGATGACATAAGCCGGCAATTGCTCTTTGAGCAATAAGCCCGGAAAATTTTCTCGGATGTATATTTTTTCTTCTTATTTCGAAGTACATATTTTTATCAAAAACTTATCAAACAGCCATTCTCACCTATTCTTGCCCTTAATTTTTGAATGGATGACTTTAATTATTGTTTTCAGTTAACATCGTTTAAGTATGGTCTTTCATCTTTTATAAATTGAATCATCTCAAATTTTTTTTTGATTTTATATACGGTAGCGAAATCGGACATGCATCTTTTGGGCTTAAACGATTAATGTTTGAATGCTATAATTTTGTTGGGGGACTAAGTGCTTCTTTTAATCAAGGAAATAATTTGGCTCTTGATGGCAATGAGTAGAACAGAAGAAAATTTTTTTAATGATGAAATGTATTTCCAAATGAATGTAAAATGCTAGCTTTGAGGTAATCACACCATGAATTTTGAATATTTTGGACATCTCCAACGGGTAAAAAAATCGCGATTTTGGTAATATGTTACGAGTTCATTTTGATAATATACATTTTGCCTGCTAATGGTTTATAAGTAAAGAAACTTTCTAGTTTCTCCAAGATAGGGTCACACTTAAACACTACCGAGCATCGACTAAATGGTCGAGGACGCGATAATGCGATGACGCGATAACAATGACGCGACAGTGTAATAGCGCGATGACGATCAGCAAAGCCAATGAAGCGATAATGAACATTTGTTCATCGTCATCGTAACATCTCAACATTCGTCATCGCGCCATCGTATCATCGCAACACTTCAATGTACACGAATCATCGCATCATCGTCATCGCATCTTTGTCGTCGCACTATCGCTTCATCGCTATTGCACTATCGCTCAATCGTTATCGTAGTCGGCGTATTATCGTGTCATCGCAATATATTGACCCAATCAACGATGGGGCGATGTTTCGATGGTGCAGACTTATTTAAAATATATTATGCATGTATTTAATTTAAAAGTATACTAGTAAAGCGGCAGACCTACAGTATAATCATTGGAGAAACTTTTCTGGCATGGTCACTTCCATTCCCAAGATTCCTAATCCAGAAGAACTCAATACAAGTACTCAGATTATACCGGCAGTTTCTACAGGGCCACATCATCAGCCGAGGCAATTTTCTGCCGCTTATATTTGTACAACAGGATTAGTCGGCGTATAAAACGTTTATACGGTCAGTAACCAGAGATGTATCGATAATAGATCTGTCTCAGATTTCTTGCAAGATTAATCGGGGTCTCATCATAGACATTCCGCGAAATAAACAATTAAGAATGTTTCATATTTCAGCAAGAAAGCCAGAAAACAGTTATTTACACATACAATGTTAAAATGTAACGCCGATTGTTTGTGATCTTATGTTACAGTATAAAATACTAAAATGATAAAAACTCAGACTTTTTGTCTTCACTACACCAGACATAGCTAAATTGCCCACTAAGTTAAACATTGTATCGCATTAGAGTTTTGTTCTCAAGGACATTGGGATTTTCACTCTACTGAACAACCCACCCACCCCCGAAAATCTAGGCCTCTGTATTACATGTAAAAAACAAGAGGCCCAGGGGCCACATCGCTCACCTGAGCAATTGGCTAGGAAAAAACACAGATCAGATCAGAACTGAAAGTAAACTGGGGGGGGGGGGGGGGGCACTTGAATTTTACACCCCCCCCCCAGGGGGTCATGATTTGAACAAACTTGAATCTACACTACCTGAGGATGATTCCCTGTAAATATAACGAAGCCTGGCTTTGAAGTACTTGAAAAGAAGATTTTAAAAGGTTTCCCTATATGTTCCTATGTAAAACTTTGATCCGCCATTTTGGCCCCACCCTACCCCCGGGGGTCATGATTTGAACAAACTTGAATCTACACTACCTGCGGATGAATCCACATGAGTTTAATCTTTCCTGGCCCAGTGGTACTTGAGAAGAAGATTTTTAAAGATTTTTCCTATATATTCCTATGTAAAACTTTGATCGGCCATTTTGGCCCCACCCTACTCCCGGGGGTCACGATTTGAACAAACTTGAATCTACACTACCTGAGGATGATTCCACATGAGTTTCATCTTTCCTGTCCCAGTGGTTATTGAGAAGAAGATTTTTAAAAATTTTTCCTATATATTCCTATGTAAAACTTTGATCGGCCATTTTGGCCCCACCCTACCCCCGGGGGTCATGCTTTGAACAAAGCTTGAATCTACACTACCTGAGGATGATCCCACATGAGTTTCATCTTTCCTGGTCCAGTGGTTATTGAGAAGAAGATTTTTAAAGATTTTTTCTATATATTCCTATGTAAAACTTTGAATTTTGGCCCCACCCTACCCCCGGGGGTCATGATTTGAACAAACTTGAATCTACACTACCTGAAGATGATCCCAAATGAGTTTCATCTTTCCTGGCCCAGTGGTTATTGAGAAGAAGATTTTTAAATATTTTTCCAATATATTCCTATGTAAAACTTTGATCAGCCATTTTGGCCCCACCCTACCCCAGGGGGTCATGATTTGAACAAACTTGAATCTACACTACCTGAGGATGATTCCACATGAGTTTCATCTTTCCTGGCCCAGTGGTTCTTGAGAAGAAGATTTTTTAAAAAATGCCATTAATTTTTCTCTAATTCATAATTATCTCCCCTTGGAAAAGGGCCTGGCCCTTCATTTGAACAAACTTGAATCCCCTTCACCCAAGGATACTTTGTACCAAGTTTGGTTGAAATTAGTGGTTCTTGAGATGAAGATGAAAATGTGAAAAGTTTACGACAACGACAATTTTGATCTAGCTCTCTTGAGCCTTCGGCTCAGGTGAGCTAAAAAAGGACAATTTTTTTTCTCGCATGAATACATGTACAGCTACAGATTTCGTATCTTTGCTTCGAAACATTACTTCATGTTTTCCATTGATCAACCAAGACGCTGTAAGCATAGTCTTTTGTGATATGGGGGGTCTATGAATATCTTTATGAAATTAACATCGGGATCGATATTTTCTTTCGCACGAATTTTGTTCTTACATACGTGTCCTGTGAAAACAAACGCGCCAACGACGAGAACGATACTACAAAAAGGTATTGAACAATTATTGGAATATTTAAATGTCTGCCTTGGGTCACAAGGAAATGAACAGCGTTGACAGACATGTCTTAACATTTTTTTCCCTTTGGGAAGCATCTAAGTTTAACTTTATGACAATATGATGGACAATGCTCGTCTGCTGAACAAGTTTACGCGGGAAATATTTTTGATCAAATTTGCCTCGGAGGTGATTTTATTTAGTGAATTGAGGAAAGTTAATGCTAGAAAATTATTCAGACTACTTTTACTTTCTTTGCGCTGATTTATTGCAAGTTGGAATATATCTGACGGGCCACCCATGCTACGTGGGCGACAGGAAGCTATTCATATCATGGAAAAGCCGTGGAAAAAAACATAAAAGATTTTACAATCTACCGAAATTACGAATGCAGTTTTTAGAATATTTTCGCAATTCATATTTAGAGAAAGATTTCAAAGATTGAACATGTAAGAAAAACGTATTTTCAAATATCTGAAGTGTTTTAACACCCAAGTCTCAACATATCAAAACGATTTATTTTCCTCCATACTTATGAATCAATATTTCTATCAGTATAGTGACAATGATTTCAGAAAAAAAGAAACTCAGCTCGTGAATTTGATTAAATGAGTATTTTAACCTTTTTGACGCTGGGTGTATTACATTTTGTATGTCACGACTTCAAAAGCGATACAAATACATGTATTAAGATATATACAGTGTACAGTAAAACATATCCTACATCCTAATTGTCAGAATATATGCGTGAACTTATATTTAGTTGATCGATTCTCAAAATATGAATCACAGCAACCAACAGGCTAACTTGCATAAAGGGTTCAAAGATTGTCATAGGTAGGAACTAGGGTTTGGTTTTGTATTTTAAAGTCGAACTTCCTATACGCCGCAAAGGCACCAACAATGCCCAAACCCTTTCTAAGGCTTTCCATAATTCAAGGTCAGGAGATGGTGGTTCATAAATTATTTTCCTCTCTTCCTACGAATGCGTATGAGTGCCAGTTAGTGGGTTTTATAAATCATAATTCCAACTTCAAAATTAAAATACCTCCTTTTAGGGGGATAAAAATATTACATGGTACCAATACGTTTCCGTATCTTGCGTCCCCCCCCAACAAAATTATATTTGAGTTATGACCATATAACCATGCAGTACGTAAGAAAAAAAAATGTTCTTATTTCTTGTTTATATACTTAATATATGACACATCAAAAGTTGAACAACAAATACACTGAATTGCATGTATTTTGTTGCTGCAAGATTACGTCTAAATGATCAAAGCGAATTCTTGCCAGAATAATTGTATGGTTCCATCGTAGAACAAACATAATGTTTACATGATTTATTTTTTTCATTTATATTCAACACAGCATGCTATATAAACACTGAAATTATGATTGTTACCGTTGATACTTCCAGACATTCAGCGAGTTTCGAAAGAACTCCGATCCCGATTGCACACAAATCATCATTCGTATTAGGAAAATTAAATATATTTAAATACAAAATCTTATATTTATTCATTTTCTAAAAATTGTTCATACCGTTGTGAAGTCCTGCAGTACGAAAATGACGAAAAACAAGACATAATAACTAAATGTGAAATTAAAAAAAAATTACAGCAAATCCGTTGATCCAGATGTAAACTACGTCACATCCGTTCGACACGCAAGTAGACACACACTCACAAGCGGTTAAAGAATCCTAAAAACTTCGTAACGAGGGTATTACTTTATGATTAATAATACGATCAAATTATACAGTGCTCTTGTTTACTATTTTACAAGAGAATGAAACAATCAAATTAATCATAAGTACAGGGTGAAAAAGGAAAAAGAAGAAACAATTCGATATTAAAAATCTTTGAAGTAAAAATACAACTATATCCATTACGGTTTTTAGAATTAATGAAATTATGCAATAAAGGGCTTATCAAAACATTAAATCCATTATAATAAAATGATATTTCTTTGTTTTCTAAGAGATTCCTCTCTTTGATAAGAAATCTTGGACAATAATGCAAAGTGTGGCTAACTCTTCTTCTTCTTCCGGTAAAGTGAAGGGCCGCTGCTGCGGCATATTCTCACTATGTTTAAAAGCGTGTACGTGAGGGGGAGTCCACGCATCTATTTACAATATTAAAAACTGATAAAAACATGTCCTGCATGATTTATGGTGTTTTATATCCCTGAATCCTGGTCTTAAAGGACTCCAGGGACATGGCCGTGATGGTGTTTTCTGGCAGCTGCTTCCATATCCTGATGGTAGTAGGAAAGAACGATTCCTTGTAGACGTTGGTACGGCAGAATGGGATCCTGTACCGGTGTTGGTGTCCCCTGGTGGCTGCTCCTGTTTGGCAGAATTGGGGAGGCAGGTCTATGGCAACAAGGGAATGGACAACACGGTACATCATAATAGCCTTTGCTTTAATTCTGCGTTGTTATAGACTTTCCCATTCTAGCCTGTCGATCATCGTTGTGACACTACTGGTGGTGTTGTAGTTATTGGTCACGAACCTAGCTGCCCTTCTTTGCACAGCTTCTAGTTTGTCGATGTTTTTCTTTGTGTGAGGGTCCCAGACAGTGGATGCATATTCTACCTGGGGTCTGACCAATGTCTTGTAACACTTGTCCTTGATGTTGCTGGGACAGGACGAGAGGTTCCTCCTTAAAAAGGCAGTGGTGTTGTTTGCCTTCTTACATACACTATCAATATGATGGTTCCACGATAGGTTGTTGGAGATGTTGACCCCTAGGTACTTGGCCTTGGTGGTAGTGGCTAGCTCCTTCCCATGGATGTAATATGGGGTTATGCGTTGCTTCCGTTTGGTGGTGATACGGATAACCTCGCACTTGTCTGGGTTGAAATGCATTAGCCAGTCTGTTTCCCAATCTTGGAGGTTGTCAAGGTCCGTCTGGAGTTGTCTGGCATCCGCCTCTGTAATGATGGTCCTATACAGAAGGCAGTCGTCCGCGAATAACCTGGCCTTGGACCTCACTCTGGAGGGTAAATCATTTATGTATGTCAGGAATAGCAGTGGGCCGAGGACTGTTCCTTGGGGCACTCCAGATGTTACCGGTGCGGTTGGTGAAAAATGGCCCTCGACCATCACCTTTTGTGTTCGTCCGGACAAGAAACTCCTGGTCCAATTGAGTAAGCAGCCTCGTACCACGTAGTGGTCTAGTTTGGCTAGCAATCTCTCATGTGGGACCTTGTCAAATGCTTTGGAAAAGTCCAGTAGCACTGCATCGACCTGGGTGTTGTTTTCAATACTCATGGCGAGGTCCTGGATTGTTGTTATTAGTTGGGACTCACAGGATCGCTTCTTCCTGAACCCATGCTGGTAGTCGGTTAGGATACTGTGATGCTCGAAGAAATTCATCAGGAGGCTGTGGATGATGTGCTCTATTACTTTGCAACACACAGAGGTCAGGGACACAGGACGATAGTTTGCAGGCTTGCTCTTATCACCCTTCTTGAATATAGGCGAGACATTAGCGGTTTTCCAGTCCTCAGGTGTTTGACCTTGGTCAATCGATGCCTGGAAAATCTTGGTGAGTGCTGGTGTAACAGGGTGAGCCATCTCTTTCAGAAATCTAGTGGAGATCTCATCCGGTCCAGTCGCCTTATTGGGGTTGAGTCCTTGCAGGAGCTTCAATACGCCCTTCTCTGTGACTCTAATGTCAGGTGCCGATGGGGTGGAACTAGTGCCTAGGGATGGAATATCGGATGTATCCTCTGTGGTGAACACTGACGAAAATTGTTGGTTCAGGAGAGAAGCTTTAGTTTGTGGATCTCCATGAAGGTTTCCGTCAGATCGAAGTGGAGCGATCCCAGCACTGTCACACTTCTTACCCTTAATGAAGGAGTAGAGTTTCTTACTGTTGGAATCCTCCTGCACCATGTCTGATACGTACGAGTTATAGGCACTTTTGCATTCATGTTGGGTTGATTTCTGCAGGCGCCTGTATCTCTGTCGATCCTTATCCTTGCCTGATCTTTTATATGTGTTGTAAGCTCTTCGTTTTCGTCTTGACAGTTGCTTGATCTTTCTGTTACACCATGGCTGGTTAAATCTACTTGAAGTCCACTTGGTTGGTACGTGCTTCCTGATGGTGTTGAGGCAGACTGTCTTGAAGGTGATCCAAAGGTCATTTATGGGGGTGTCATGTGTAGAGCCATCAAGGAGGTGTGCCAGGTCGCTGTCAAGGTCTTCTGCCATCTTCGTTGTGTTTGCTTTCTTCCATAAGTGGATGAGGCGTCTGACCGGTTTCTGTCTGGAAGGCACTATGTTTGTGTCGATCATGACCATGTCATGGTCACTAAGGCCCGGGCAAGGTATGCACCTGTTTAATAAGGAGGGAAGATTTGTGATGAAGACATCTAAGGTGTTGGTACCTCTGGTAGGAAAGTCTACCATCTGCTCGCCTCCAGTGTCAAACACAGTGTTGATAAAGGTGGTGTTAATACCTGCTGGGTTATGTTGGGTAGAAGTGCTGGAAGACTTCCAGTCGATATCGGGCAGGTTGGCATCGCCTCCAATCCATATGACTGATCCTGGCAAGGTTCTTGACAGCTGAACACAATTCCTCTATGTATTCCATCTTACTGCTTTGTGGCCGGTAAATTGAACCAATGATCAATGGGTCTTTAATGTGTTTGCAGGTGATCGAAGCTGCTGTAAATTCGGTGGTGGTATCTGTATCTACCTGGACCCCAGCAATGTTGGATTTGGCTATGATTGCTACACCTCCATGTGGGTCGCCTAGTCGATCCTTCCTGGCAAGGAACTGGTAATTATCTGGGAGAACTTCCTTTTCCATAATTCCCTCGTGTAACCAGGTCTCTGTGGCGATGATGATGTCAGGATCAGTATCCGATAGTAGATTCCAAAGAGACTCTTTTTTGGCTTTAATGCTTTGGAAGTTGATGACTATGACGCGCAACTTTCTTTTGTCAAACTCGTGCTTGATGGCTCTGTTAGAAGCTTGTGGTGATGACATGTGTTGGGGTGGTCCAACTGTGTCAGGGTCAAAGTCAGAGGCTATGGAAATATGTGATGAGTGTGACGGCGTGCCACAGCTATTTTCCATGCTGGCAAAATCTATGTCCTCGAAGAGGCTAGTGTTGAAATTTGGGAGCCCACATTGGCAACAGTACCAACTTACGTCTGTTTTACTAAAAGCTTCATAAACACAGGTGTTCATGTTAAGACATTTCCTGTGGAACCATAATTCGCAGTTGTTACATGCTATGGAGTGTACATCTTTAGACCATTTACAGGCTTTACCACATATTTGGCATGGAAATTTTGGTGGAACTGCTTTCTGAACAATGGTTCTTCTACATACTATAAACTTGTGACTTTAGTAGACTGACAGAGATGTCAGATTTAACTGAAATTTAAATTGCCATGAAAATGAATATTTAGCTAGTTCAATAATCTTGTGATCTTCTTATATATTTAATTGGTGGATTTTTTATTTAGAATTTACAATTTTGACAAATCTGAACTAACGGTCACTAAAAGAAAACGCCAGAACCGGCGCCATTATGAAAACAAGGAATTTTGCCGTCTCCAACTGGAGACTATTTACTTGCGAACCGAATTAACAGCCGAACTTACAATTTTTCAGTAGCACAATGTCTCTAGTACTCGCCAATATCGATGAAAAGAAGATATCACTCCACATATCGATATAGCTCTTGCAAGATTAAAATGCACGAAATGACGACAAAACTCAACGGTATGATAATATTTATTATTATATAGTCTATTTATAGTCCCTATATAATCTATACAAACGCAAACAGTTCATAACACTACATATTCACCGGATTTTAGGCCGTATTCACCGGAGGGTCAATGCGCGTGCAACGGCATTGTGACGTCACAATAAAAACATCAAACAACGTTGTAAACAATGGTTGCAACGGCCGCAACCAGCTACGTATTTGAGAAGGAAAACAATTATTCAAACCTATTTCAGGATTAATTTTTAACATTTGGACGTCTTACAAATAGCGAAGCTCGGAAAGGAAAACACGGAGGTTACAAACAGTAATCTGGAGACTTTTTTTTGTTTTCAACAATGGATGATCGCAAATGAAAATGGTGTCATACAGCCTTCGATGTCTTATTTATTCAAATTCCGGCTATATAATAAAACAATTATGGACTCTTTTGGTGTTGAATATGGTTTGTTATTCACCAGAAAAAATAACTAAATTTACCTCGGCTTCGCCTCGGTAAATATGAATATTTTTCTGGTGAATAACAAACCATATTCAACACCAAAAGAGTCCATAATTGTATAATAATAATTACACTGTACTGAAATTTTCATAACCTACCGAAAAAAAAAATGTTGGTGAGTACTAAATACATTGTACTATTTATTACCATTACACGCTGAGTTTGGACTTTCAGTAAGGCGTGGCATTCTCGACGTTACCTAATTAGCTTCTGAAATTTACACAGCTTCCCTTCACTGTTGAAATATACATATGATAGAAATGCGGCCGAATGTCAGCTGGTGAAGGAAATAGCCAATTAAAAGTTCTCTCACGGCACAGAGGTGGGGCATAAGTCGTTTCATCTTTATCAACAACAATTTTAAGTTCCTGGTGATATTAATTTCGTAACTAATGAGAATCTACTAGTATTCGCTATTACGTAGCGCCGAGAAAGTCACGCCTACTGAAAGTCCAAAGTAAGCGTAAAATCCTCCTATCAATATTGTGAATTCGGCATTTAATCCGGTTCGCAAGTATCGAAAATCAACCCGAGAATGCCGCCTCCAAGTAGAGGCGGCGAATTCCCAGTTTTCTAAATGGCACTGGTTCTGACGTTTTCCTGGCACGTAAAATATCAAAATTGTGAAAAAGCCTGAGAAAGTGTAAGATATTTTGGACTACTAAAAATTCAGTTGAAAAACTCAATTTAAGTGCAGTAGATAGAGATAACAAATTGCATTCAATTTAAGCTAAAAATTCCATTAAACATTTCAAAATAGGAGCGGAACAAACACGGACCTCCAAAACATCAGAGATGAGATCAGGTGCCATGGAGCTGCCTACCGGTCACACCTGCCGTGTGCTCCTTGTCATGATCGGAAAATAACGGAAAAATCCGTCGTCAATTCAATTTGTAAATAATGGACTAATAATTAGTATGAAAAACGTCAGTCAGCATAACTGACTCAATGATAAATTGTATTTACTGTCACGGTCATTGTATTGACCACAGAACTTACAAAATGATGACTTTAAATGAGACTCCTGATATTCTTGCATCATCAACTTGTTTGTCAATAATTTACCTCGTTTTAGAAATTGTTTATACGTAGAGCATGCTCTTGCGAATCGAATCAACTGAAATATATAAACTCCGTATGCAGGTGATGAAGGTATATTGCTGCATAAGTAAGGGAAAATGACGATAGAAAAGTTAGTCATCACATTTATCATAGAGCTTGGTTGTTAGATTACCATTAATGTCTTTTTCACATAAAATATCCAAGTATGAAACAGATGTATCAGTCTCTATGGTATCTTTTATCTCAAGCTCACCGGGATATATCGTATCGACATGAGAATTGAAATAACCATTGTTGAATTGACAATACGTCGTCGATTTATCTAAATGTCGAGTTGAAGGCTACAAATGTACAGCAAGTGTTTTCTTCTTTTTCACGTATAAAAGTTTGGACAAAGTCTGATTCATATGATTACATGTACAAAAATAGGTCTGCTAATAACGGGGCGCAATTGGTACCCATGGGAATTCCAATAAATTCTTGGAAGACCTTATACGCTATCATTGACTTCCATGTATCTTTTTGGAATTTTAACGATCGTCCACGGTGCTGGAATTTGCATATTTAGTCCTCATTCTAGTTTTAAAATGTTGTTTTAACCTACAGTGTATGTTATTTAGTGTGAAGTCCGAATACACTTAGTTAACGTACTTGTAAATGTCATCCAAAATTTCCTTCAAGAGCAATAGAAACACATAGGTCTGAATCATCCCGACGTTTGTGCTTACCCGTTAAAGAAAGAGAAACGACGGGCTGATCCAGATGAGTCTATTTAATTCACAGCGCTA
Organism: Saccostrea cuccullata; assembly: GCF_032062105.1. NCBI lineage: Eukaryota > Metazoa > Mollusca > Bivalvia > Ostreida > Ostreidae > Saccostrea > Saccostrea cuccullata. The sequence goes on along the minus strand of NW_026925998.1, from coordinate 667,066 downwards.
ATAAATGTTTAAGAATTTTTTTGAACAATGACCATTGTCACACCTTTTTGAAATGTCCTGGATTCACACAAAAGAAAAGGCGTTAAAATGGTTGCGTTTCTGAATGATTCAGATGAAATATTAACTTGTGATCGGCCAAAGCCGAAAAAAACTTGTTTGCAAAACAGCATGCAATCATAAAAGCGACGTTTATTACGAACACAGATGACAAGACACGTAAATCAAATAGGTTCATTCTAATTAACGAGTCGGGCACATATTTAATGGAGGATAAAATCGATCCGGAATATGGCAAGGAACAACCAAGAAACCCATTGCTATATCCATTGGATGCAGAGGACAGCGAGCAAAGAATCCAATGGTATTACTGGTCAGAGATTTTTTGTGCAAATTCCGCGTGTAGCAAACTGTCAATTGATGTCATATGTAGCAGAAAGTTCATGTTTTTCACGTTCTGAAATGGTATTTACCGCTGGGAAGGAAATGGGTTTTTCTGTTCGCCTTTATTCATGCATTGTTAAAATTAATGTTTGTTCTGATGCTCACAGATAAGTTAAAAGCCCTGCAAGAATAAGGCTTTCGAGATACAAGTGAATACAGTTGGCTGTTCACTCCTAATACTTATGGATAATTTCTTTGTTCTGATGTAATATTTTTATTTAGAAATATGTCTGTATATTGTGAAATGTTTCAACAACCTGTTTAATGGTTATGTAATTTTTATGTACGGTGAATAACGACGTGCTACTATAAATAAAAATTCTGATGACTTCAGTCTTGTAAGCTTCTGTAGTAATCAGAACTACATCAATACAGGTAAAAGGACATAAATCTTTACAAATGTTTGTCTGCTATCCTATAGTCTTCAGAATAGTTTTACTCTTTTTGTGGTTAGCTATTTAGTGCAATATATTGACATAACCATGTTATCATAGTTATCAAAGTTAAGATACAAATCAATTGATTATCAACATAAAAAAAATAGCATTATTACTACAGCATGCAGGACAAATTACTCAATTTTTCAAAGTTCGTGAAAATGTTTTCTCTGAATCTAAATCGAAGTAGTTCTATAAACCTTTTTAGTCCTGAAGGGTAAAATTTTCAGCTAAGGATAAAAGGAACAAAAGAGTCCACAAAAAGTCATGTTTTTATTCAAACAGAAAAAAGCATGTAGATGTATATAATCAGATGACTTATAATAGATAAATATTTTGATTTTGCTTTATCTGTTGATTTTTTATTGATAACATGGTGTAAATCAACTGTTTTTTTTTCAAATACTACAAAGAACTTTTAGTACATATTAAATTACCAATTTTTTTTAAAATATCAGTATCATCAAAACATACGATCTCTATTCATTTTGTACAATTATTCCTATATATAAATACATTTTTTTTTAAATGGCTCTTTTATATCGTTGACGATTGCTTCGAAAATGTTCCTTTTATATTGGTCCAACAAAAAACACTACCCTGATTCTGCATACAAGTACTCTGAAGTTGATAGTGGGGTTTCTCCTCGACTTCATTGTCGCTGTCTTTGGAAACCAAGTTTTCTGACAAACGGTTGGAATATTGATTCGTACTAATTGTTGTCTTTTTATTAACGTACATGTGAAGCAGAATGTATTCAAAAATGTCTACCTGAGAAAAAAAAAAACACCGTGATCTTTAATTTGCCATTTAAAAATATGTTGTATATACAATCTTATACCAATTAACAAAAGTAACTTAATATATTCATACGTCAAATCGATATACCCCAATGAACTTAAAAATAAAAGCACGACAGAGTCTATCACTCCTGTTTCATATTTAGCTGTTTTACTGACTATAGACAACAAAGGCTTAAGATGACTTCAGCTTTTCCATCTATAAGGTTCTTATTCATGTAGCAATAACCCGCTATCACCTTGATATGGCTTTTACATCCTCAACGTAGTCAATACTCAAAACATCAAGTACAATCAGTTTTTTAAACTTGGACAGGTAACTGACAAACAAGTTGATGTTACAACCTCGTTCAATGTCAGCAATTCGTAAATTCTATTATCTTTTTTATTTCTTTGTTAGCAAATCCTTGGGTCGTATTTTGGCTACCTTGTATCATACTAATTGTTAGACCATTTGATATTATACTGTACTATAAGAATTGATACGGTTTATATAAGTAATATTCTTTATCACAAAGGGTCAAATCTGACTTGTATTCCACCATTTTTCAAGTTGAAGACTACACCTTGCTTTTCCTACAAATATACATTGACCATTCTTCTAAACTTTTTAAATACTAAGTATAAGAAAACTTTACACAGTCTAGATATCGAATATCTGAAATATAATCCTTTAAGAGTCCATGTTCTTCACCCTACAACTACTCTCCTGCCGGACACGTTATTACTGATGACGTAAAGATAGTTAATAATGAATACCATTTTGAAATTAGAAAACTAGGGACAGCCTTTCTGTATGAATGCAATGACAATGTTAATAGTGTTGGGTCTCTTTCCAGTCCACAGCGTAGCAATGTAAATGAAATGATTTAACCATGCAAAGAGACGCAAGTGTAGTCATATACCTTATGTAAATCACCAGTTTGGTCTACATCACATTTGCACCAAACTTTACTCTGTCCCTTTGAAACTTCTGAATAGTCTTCTTGAAAATGTCAAGGAAAGTCCATTCTGTGATTCCTCGACACCAGAAGGCTCGTGATTATGGATATTACAAATCATAAGCTTTTTCAACCGTCACGTTTTAGTGAAGATAATGCAGCTAAAACAATCCGTTTGTTCCTTATATTTCAATATGCCAACAGAGGAATTGACGGGGTTAATATAAGTAATATTCTCTATCACAAAAGGGTCCAGTCTTGTATTCCGCCATATTTCGAGTTGAAGACGACACCTTGTACGTTTATTTCCTTCGAATATATCGAAAACTGCTTCAAAACTTTTTAATTTCAAGAAAACTTTACAGGGCCTGGATATCGAATATCTGAAACATAATCCCCCATCGTGTTCATGTTCTTCTTCATCCTATAACCATGGTTCTGCTTGGCACGTAAATTTTTATATCCCTCATTTTAAAAGGTCATAAATATAGGGTACCCCGATCCTTCAACTTGCGTTTCAGAGGAAATATTAAAAGTGGTAATCCAACATATATCTATTACCTTCCTTTCTAAGGAGAAAAATCTTCAAAATCATGACAAGTTTGAATATTTTGAATATTTCCAACAGCTATAATCAACTTGAATTACCATTTATATCTATATTGGATTCCGAAACTTCATAAAAATCCTTACAAAAAGACACATAATGATTTCCAGTAATTGTTCCACCAATTTTAAAAAGCATCTTTCTTTACTTCTAAGTAAAATATTAAAATTAGTAAATGAGAAACTTTAGGAGTATTGTGCAACAAAATATTAGAGAAAATCACAAAGGTTTAACAAAATCAAGAACACAAAAACTTACGGCTTTTCAATGTTTAATACCACCAATTAAGGTCAGGCGTTTGGTAGCATTGATAGCCTCCTTTTTTTTGTTTTAATGGAAATGGATCTCGTTAATTTACATACCTTGTCAATGGTCATTTGCAAAATTATTTTATTAAAAACCATTCTGAGTGTAAGCAACAGTACTCTGAAGTTGTTTTTGAAATTGATTTTCTGATTGAAAATATCTACATGTACATGTATATTGTGTTCTTGGACTAGCTCTTCCAACAATCCTTTGGAATTCTCATTTGTTCCAATTGCGCTCCGTTATTAGCAGACCTATTTTTTAAAATTCAAATGAAGCAGAATATGTTCAAAATCTTAGAATTGAAAAGAAGAAAAGGCTTGCTGTTGCCTTCATTTCGTCATTTAGATATAATGATGACGTATTGCCAATGAGCAATGGTTATTTTCATTTTTATTTCGATAGGAAATATCCCGATGAGCTTGAAATGAAAGATACCATAGAGTCTGCATGACACATCTCTTTCATATTTTTGGTATCTTACTAGAAAAAAGACGATATTGGTAATCAATAAAAAAAAGCGTTATGATAAATGTGATGACTTTGACTTTTCAGTAGTCAGTAGTCTCCTTAAATTTCATTTTATTTTTAAATATACATGTATTTGTAATGTCATACAATTTTAGAAAAGCACATCTCAAGTGGATACCAGGTATTCTTTGCAAGAAATAATCTTTTTGGTAACTTTTATCTGTGATAATAACTTAAATCTTAACTTTCCATCTTTTTTCATGAACTCTATTGTTTTATTTCCACCCTTTAGGTATATTCTTCATTCTTTTTACCAATATTTAATTCATCATATGACAAAACAAATTCCTTCCTGACAAGCATTAATTTATTGTCTCCTACAAAAATGTTTTCACCCACAAAATGCCTCCTAACATTGCTATACTGAAGTTTTAATATCGTATGCCCTTGCGTGAATGACTTACCTGAACCGAAACGGGGTACATCTGAACTATTTCCATAAAAAAAGAAATACAGATAGCAAAAAAAAAAAAAAAGAAAAGAAAAAAAGAAATGTAACGAATTGCGAACTTTTTGTCATGTTAAGTCGATAGACCTACACAGAACATGCTTCTGTGTCTCAGGAACTTTGTGTATTTCCTTCTAAAACAGGACAGACTTGTCATAAATCCTGATTCCTCCAGACAGCTATTGATAATCCAAGCTCAAGAGGAGTTGTTACTTCTATAAATGGCGTCAGTTTTGTCAGCCAAACTGAGGAAAATAGTCAAAAAATACATCTTTGGGACAAATGATATCGTCATAAATAAGGAACTAAACGGATCTCGGCGAGACCAAACAAAAGAAACAGTCACGTGAAAATGTGTGTTTGTACATATCATCGTTCAACATTGTAAAACATGACAGATATCCGCATTTTTTTCTTTCCGTAATATTGAAAGTTTGAAACATATTCAGAGCATTATTATTCTTTAAGATTAAAAAAAAGAATACAACTTTAAAAATTTGGATGATTGGTAAAAATATAAATAGTTAAAACTTTTTTCATTGGATATATTTATTTCTATTCAAGATAATTTGCAGTCCAGATTTCAGTTGCATGCGTTGGTCTCTTAATTAATTCTGCTTTGCATCAAGTGGGCATTTTGTGTTTGGAATCATATTATCCACAGGGTCAATATGTTTAAGATAAGCCGAGGAAAGCGATCCATGATCAATATTGAATGGCTTTCTTGTTATTGATAACATCCCTTCCTCATTAATAACTCCGAGGAAGATATTTTTGTTTTTGCATATTTATCTAAAAAGGAATCCATCGCACTATAATAATACTCGTGTATCTTTATTATCTTAAGAGCATTTAAATCTTAGTCTGGTTTTATATGATTCATTATAAGAAAATGAAATGCACCAATATTGAAAATATTTTCCCCGTCTTCAGATTTTTAAAAGATGTTTTCGTGATCATATTTGAAAAAAATAAATTTTTAAAATTCAAATTTTACAATAGTTTAAACTTGACTACGGAATTAAATTCATTCTAACATATTCTTGATTTCTTTTTCAGGATTTTACGGAATACCTTGAGGGACACTGACTTACTTTTTATGACTTATTTGTTATAGCTTAATATGTGATAACAAATGCAAAATAACAAGAAAGTCATAGGACCAAGTCAAAACACTTAGAAAGGAAGTCATTGTTCCTCCAGGACAATATAATCTGTAATATTTGAAAATTTAAAAAATGTTGAATTTTACAAACAAATTTTTAAAAAGAGTTTAATTCGATTGAATTCGTTTCAATGAAAAGTCACTTTTATTATGACAGATTCAAACTGTTATAAAAATGTTTTTTTTTTAATTTGTTGTTCTCCAACACTTAAGCTTTAAAGACTTCATATCGACGTTCTATGGTCGATTAAATAACCTGTCAGCAAATATAATTCATCATTGAGTCAAATGCTGACTGATGTTTTTCATGCTGATTGTTAGGCCATTATTTAAACACTGAAATGTCAACGGATTTTTCCGTTATTTCCCAATCATGACAATGAGCACACGGAGGGAGTTACCGATCGGCAGGGGATGCTAAATCTTCCATTGCACCTGATACCACCTTTGATGTGTTGGAGGTCAGTGTTTGTTCTGCTCCTACTTTGTATTGCTTAATGGAATTTAGGAGCTTGTCTGTGAACAGGATGTATCTGGGATTCTACCACGGTTATTGAAATCTTCAAAGGAAGCCGCGGGACATTATTCTCCAATAGACCACGAACGTCATCAAAAAATTATCAGATCAGAAACACGTATCAAATCTGAACAATTCAAATGCATGTTTGGCTGTAGAATGAAATACTTGATTAGACCGCATCGATGTGTCGTCTTTTGCTGTATAAACACTGTAAATTGCATCAAGTTGCTGATGAATTTCGGTTTTTATAGCTAAGCGGGGCTATTCCACGGACCTCCCTACACATTAAACAACGTGATTTTAGCAGTAAAACAAGAACATGATTTTGTTTTTGTATATTCATTTTAACTGATCAATACATATTACGAACAAATTTGTAATTAAACAAGACTGTTTTTAATGCAAGGAAAGCTCAAATATCTGCATTCCATATATAGGTAAGTCAACAAAATTTCTCTCTGGTGTTAAATAGTACAGCGTAATCGAGACATGGTGACCTAATTCGTTTCTCTATAGAGGAAACAATCTGCCGTATTTATCGTCCTTGGTAGAATAGAAATAAAGTCCTTGTTGTCGTGAATGATGCAGAATAACCTCCTCGGTCTCGAAATGTTGTTTGAAATATAAAAGCCTCGGCTAACGCCTCGGCTTTTATCTTTTTAACAACATTTCTCGACCTCGGAGCTAGGTTATTCCGAAACATTCACGAAAACGCGGACTTTATTTCTTAAATACAAGAGGTGTGATCAGGTGCGTAGGAGGAGTAAGCAGTCACACCCACTGAGAGAATTGTGTATTGATCAAGAAGAAGGAATATTCTATAGTCAAATTAAGAATAAAATTTAAAAAGTCTAACAATTTTTATAAAACGTCAGTCAACGTATCATTCAATCATGGGCTTTATTTACTGACAAGCACTGCCATTATGGCAACCAAAGAAATGCTTTGGTTTAGAAATTGATCAAACACAGAACATGCTCTTTTGTAACTAATCAACAGAAAAACATAAACGCCATTACGTTATAAATTTCATAATGTTACATTAACATAACTGAAATTAACAACCTAATAAATTATACACAATGCAAATTTGTGAACATCTCTTGCTGACAAGTAACACCAACTGTGAGCCCAACGTTATGACCGGTTTAAGGATTAAAACAAAGGCCTAAAGTATTGTATGAAATATCGTCAACATATACAACCCTTTGATAGGTCGCATTTATTTGCAAGGTCACTTTAACGACCACAGAAATTACGAAATGTTGTCTTAAAAGAAGTTATTGAAATCCTTTTACATGTACCATGAACTTATCTAGATTAGCCATACGCAATAGCATGCTCTACGTATGAACAATTTCTAAAGGAGGTAAATTATTGACAAACAAGTTGATGAAACTAGAATATCAGCAGTCTTCTTTAAAGTCATCATTTCGTAAGTTCTATGGTCGATACAATGACCTTGTCAGCAAATACAATTTATCATTGAGTCAAATGCTGACTGGCGGTTTTTATACTAACTGTTAGTCCATTATTAATACACTGAATCGACGACAGATTTTTCCGTTATTTCCCGATCATGACAAGGAGCACACGGCGGGTGTGACCGGTCGGCAGGGGATGTTCAATCCTCCATAACACCTGGTCCCACCTCTGATGTTTTGGAGGTCCGTGTTTGCACTGCTTGTATTTTTGTATTGTTTTACGAATTTTTGATCTTAAATACTGTTCGTTATCTCCATATGTTTCATCAGTGAATAGCATACATCTGTTTAAAAAGTGAACATACTGATATCAATTCAAGCCTAAATTCCAGTGAAATAAAACATAACGAGGGCAGCACAAACACCTCTACACCATCATTAGTAAGATCAGGTGCCACAGGAGTAAGCATCCCTCCCCGACCGCTCACACTCGGGCAAACGGGAAAAATCTGCAGACAGCCCAATTTGCAAATTATGGTCCAACAGTCAAGCAATTGGTATGAAAAACGTCAGTCAGCTTTCTAGTTAATGATAAACTGTACTTGCTTATTAGGTCATTGTATTCATCAGGACAGACCATAAGCAAATGTTTATCAAGTATGAACTTTAATGTCTTTCTATCAAAAAGAAGTGGTTATTCCGGACAAAGTGACGCATGCGCAGGTAATACTTCCGTTCCTCTATGGACAATACTTGCCATGAGACTAGAAATCAAGAAATATTTCTGATCTGTCTTTTAATGAATGACATTTTTGTAATGTAGTCAATTTTCTGGTCAGTTATATTTTACAATTCATTTACTGAATCTGCTCTAGGATTTGCTGCTCATTTTCACTCTGAACAGAGGCGATCAATCAGAATTTGTGACGAGGACTCGAGAGCTAATCCGTAATGTGTTCTTTGCATGATATCTTTGTTGCTTAAAATGCCTTAGAATGCGATTTTCGACAATGAAGTGTTCTTGCTGAATTCTTGTAAAGGGTACAATAGTTCGTAGATCCTAGAAATAATTTAATGTGAATTTCCAAGGAGTCTCATTAGACATTTAAAAAGTGCTATGTTGATTACTTCGATAACCCCTTAAAGTAATTTATAAATGAGGCGTTAATTATTTAGAATGATTAAGAACTTTGTCTTCAAAGTTAATAATTGATTGGGTAAAAGGATATATATGCAGTGATATTTTTTTCTTTTCAAGATTCTGAAAGCAAAGATATATTTTAAGAGATTCAGTGGTATCAACGAAACTCTATGCTAAAAATTTTAAGAAAAAAAAAACTTTCATAATTAAAAAGTGAGTTCAAGGTGCCTTATGGAAGGCAATAAATAACATCGTGTGCTCTACACATACTTTACACATAAACAACAATTTCGAGGAATAATATGATATGATACACTTTATTTTATCTATTCTTCAAGAAAAAAGGCTTATTAATTTTCAAATATTTTTTTTCTGTGATGAGATCTCATTAGATAAATGAAAAAAAAAAAAACAACTAAAAATGAACTCGGGTTGGACTTGGTTTCAGAGTAATTATCTGTATTCTAAAGTAAACAAGAATTGCTCCCTTTCGTCTGACAAACATCTCCATCAGGGATATTGGTAAACATTTCTCAGCTCTGATTACTATTAGCGAATATGAACAACATTATTATATATTTATCCCTCCTTGTATCGGCTCTCGTCCACTGAACTAAGATTATCCAGGGAATATATGAATATTCGTTACATAGGCCATTCTTTTTTCCAAGTAGAGATCTGTGTTTTCTGAATTTGTAAAATCAGAGGAAAATTTTTTTTGATTGTTATTTTTCCCGTTCAATAGACACTTCTTACGGTTACAAACTTAACAGTTTATATGTAAATGAAGATACCCATTAGCAAAATGGAAAATAAACATTTGCAGTGGAAATAATTAATGCATCCGATATCTGGAAACGATCTCGGAACTGATCGGACCTTTTCAATATCGATCGATTGATCAACACTGAACAGAACTTTAAGGATTTCTTATTTACTTCAACGACATATGGTGGTAAACATTGAGTGTAACAGCAACGTAGCTAGTAAGTTCCGAACAGCGGCGGGAGGCACCTTAATTCTGATTCCGTGTGGATTGATTCAAAGTACTCCGATGGATTTATGCGAGAGGGATTATACCCCAAGTTGCTTATGATTTTTATCCCGGGAAAAAATGTTTGTCCTCCTCTTTGCTAATCAATTTAAGGAGGAAAAGAAGAAAGCCTAATTAAACAGGGCAAGCGATAATGCTATTTCTGGTGGTTGTTTTCAAATAACACGATGGATATTCTCTGGAACCGTATGTTTACCCGATTTTTCTGTTCGACAAAAGAAATATTATTCTGGCGGCGGATTTTTTGAGAACATGACCGAGTTGAGTGAGTTACACCCCTTTACATCAGCGGACGGTGTATATATTCAGCGATGCTGATCCTAGGCGTGACGCTTGTTTTCCTTCTATCACATGTGTCTTTGTGCATGGAAAATCCACACAGAGTCGGTAAGTTACTAGACATCATCAATCAAACCTTTTTCCATAATAAAAAAATAATAATAAACGATTTTTTTTCTGCAAGCTAGAATATAGATTATATTTCAAATATTCTATTTAGGGAAAACAAATAGGTTTTGAATTAAAATTTCATGAAGTATATCCTATTTTATAGCCAAACCATTATTGAAATTATTTTCTTGCACCGTAAAATTTATGGAAATGAATTTTCAAGCGTAAAAAATGTAATAAATATACATCATGGAAATCACTTATCCACAATAAAATTACGCCTTTAAATAAGAAAGATATAATAAATTATGAAAAATCTCATTCTTTAGCATAAATGATTTGTTACTTGACGCAGTTTTATTCTTACTGCCTAATTTATGCCAAAAATTACGAACAGCGTTCCTTTTCGAAAGAGAATTCAGGGACAATATACGATCAATATGTACTAAAGAAAAGAGGCAGAATGCATTAAAAGAAGCCATTGCATCGCATCTGAAAAGCCTTTGTACCTCATCTTCTATAACCAAAATTAATATTCATGTACATATAAATTGTGTGTGAGAAAGAGAGAGAAAGCGAGAAAGTTTAATGCAGCCATTTTTTGACACTATATGTATTTTCTGTGGAACGTGTTCTTGAAAAAATGTGTTGTTTGAGGACCTGCTAATTGAGATCAAATTGAAATGTTTCCTTGTAGAAAGCGTACAAAATGACTAATCCTGAAACTCTCAGAAACCTAATCACACGGACTCTGACGAAATAATTCCATTTCCTGGTTATTTGTTTAAACTCTTTTTTCTGCAGTTCTATTGACAAGTCTGTAGAGATGACAGCGGGCTGTTTCCTTCGAGTGTCAGAGAATGTAAATGCTGCATAAACTAATTTTAACAAACATGCAACAATATGTCCACGGATAAATAGTTTAATTCAAACTCTCGTTTTCCTCCTGAATTTTCATGATGCGCTTATTACTACGTCTTTGATCTCAGGGATGGTCTTATCAAGCTAATTAAATACCACGTGGATCACACAATTAAACTCGGTAGAGTACTTCTGTAAGGTTTGCTTTATTTGACGTTGAACATTTGATAATAAATAGGTACATCTTTTATTATTATTTTCTTTTACTCATTCAGTCTAAAATAATGAAAACCAACTTTTATCACTTCTTTACGCCATTAAAAATATTCAGCGTAAATCTATGATGGATTCCATTAGAGAAGTAAAAAAGACCTGTTACCTTTTTCAGCTGAATAATGTTTTTAGAATAAAATTTCAATATCAAATCCATAATATATGATGTGTTAAATGAAGTGTAACTCGATTATCCCATGTACTGTTTATAACAAAAGACTTTATTATGTCGAAGAGCACCTGTTATAGCATATAAAATGGGCGATCCGTTAGTCTTTCTCTGAACCACCAGCTGTTTCCTGGTGCGACTATATGTCAACACGCTCTGCTTCTACATATGTTTGTAGACGTTATCTCACATTACAGATCAATATGAGATTATGATACTTATCTTTTCGATTGTCGATATAAAAAAAAAATTTCGAGCAACTGACATAATGGTTTCCTCCCCTAAGCGTCAGAAGTTGAGAAGGGTCTATTTCTGGTGCAGACAATAAATTATTCTTTTTAATATTTTTAGCTCAGACAAAATATTTTTCTCCAAGAATTTGTCTTTGGGGTATTATATTAGTAAAACAAGTTACCTGACAAAATATTGAGGTACGTTACCATTTTTGCAAGACACCAGAGGGTGATATTTCTTATATAATCCTTATTAATAACCTTAATTTATTGAATTGCCAATTTCACAATTTTTGGTGAAGTAAGTTTTTTTTTTTTAAACACACAGAAAGCAACTTCGAAAGTTTAACAAAAGAATGAAAATTTTAAATATTTTTAATTTGATTTTAAAAAAGAGATACAACACATATGTTGAACGACGTTTCATGTGACCTTGAACTTGGACTGTTCCCCTTCGGAATCGTCTGCATTTAAGCTTTGTTGTAATAATTTAAAGATTTATATACTGCAGATGCAACTTACTTTTTGAAGAAAAAATGAAACTTACTTTTCGCCATACAGTGCTAAAAAAAGACCGAATTCCTTGTACACGAAAGACCTGATAAAATAACCAATTATAGATCATCATCGGATTTAAACATTGTCTTAGCAGTCGTCATCTCTTCTAGCTATTTATGAATAATTAAGAATGTTTGTAATTCTAACGACCTGCGATTACTCGCAGAGGAATATTTCCAATTAATTTCCAGGTGACATCACCGGTATCTCTGTTATATAGAAAAACCGCAACAATAGCAGAGTACATATGCATTTATCAAAGGGCATGATCTCTGAGTTTTGAGAGCAAAATGAAAATGAGATATATATCACAACAGCACGTGTATGGCCTCCGTGGGTGGACATTTTGAGGAGATCTCAGTACCGTCTTCTGGAAGATTCTTGACAAGCTTTTAAGACAGTGAGGAATCAATTGCTCTTTGTTAGAATATAACCATTTCCTTTTATTTTATTGGAGTCGTTTTTTTCGATCCATGCATCACAAATCTTTCTGTATGATTTTTTTCTCCCTACGGAGTCTATAGGGTGACAACATTGCACTTTCGTTCTTCAGAGGAAAACATTTTGTGCTAAATCAAAATTGCCTTTTTCGTAATTCCGCAAGTTAAACATTATTTTAACACTATAAATGTAGGGAATAGTGTATCTGGATAATGCTTTAGATTGTAGGTGAAATTGCAACTTGAGGGAAAATATGAACCCAAACAATAATTAAGTTAACGTCTTATCTAGTTTTCATTGGAAGTCAGACATGATCTTGAAACCTTTTAAGAAAAAACGAGATCTTGAAGTGGTCTCGTTCAAATCTGACAAGTGCTTATGAAATTTCTTTTAAGAAATAATTCGATTCATTGCATGAGTGTTTGAATCGAAGACGAGGTGATATGATAATCTATCCAGTCCGTAGTCAGGTTCACCCCAGAGAGACATGAGCTGACAATAGATGCCAGCAGTGACTCGCAGAAGAGTTCCCAATCACAAAATGGCAGCTTCAGATTGCCACTCCTCCATTTTTCGCTGTCTTAGGCAAGAAATGATTTTCCTAAAAGGTCATTTACATAATCCCTTTCGTCCAGTAATGAATAAATCGAGAAGCTAATACAGCAGGCCCGGATTGTAAGTGCCGGTCAGCTTCTGATTATTAGCCGTATTTTCGAAAAAGTAAAGATGTGGAAAGTAACGAAAAATAAGCTTCATTAATATTCATAAGGACTCCGAAGAAGCAAGACAGCGTTGTCATGCCACGTACGGAGAATCTCTTCGGCAGAATGGTCATCAGGAAACGGTCAGATTGAAATCGACCGGTCTCCGAGCGAGGCTCTCCACATAGGATTCAGATTCGTCTCTGATTTCCCCGGAATGATGTATCACAGGGAGCACAAAAAGTCTCTCTCTCTGTCGGTGCCAATATGTTCATCTTAGCTTCTCTTGTAAATCGAATCGACAGCAAAGTGGAATAAACCGCGATAGATTCAATAAAAATGGAGGTTATGGATAGATGGAAATTAATTGCGACATGTTTATTGACACCAGATAGGCTGCAAAATCTCCCTTAACACAGGGATGATAGGAGATGCTTTGAATGTTTTGCACTAAAGTCATCCAAATCCTACAGAAGCGAGGCTAGGGTAATGGAAATCCTCCTTTATTCTAGTTATTGAACAAGTTAACTACATTGAAACATTTATTTTTTGAAATGTCACTATTGTTAATGTCTGAAGCAAACTTTTTTACCTGATGGATTTGTATTGTACCTCCTCGTTAACTAAAACTAAGTTAAAGGACTCGATATTGAAGTGATTTTTAAAGTAATGAGACACTGGGCGAGAACGATAACCTTTGCATGAAACATATGAAGATAACAAACAGTATTCAAGATCAAAAGTCCATTAACAATACAAAATAGGAACAGAGCAAACACAGACCTCCAAAACTTCGGAGGTGGGATCAGGTGCCATGGAGGAGTGAGCATCCCCTGCCGACCGGTCACACCCACCGCGTGCTCCTTGTCATGATTGGTAAATAACGGAAAAAATCTGTTGTAAATTCAGTGTACAAATAATGAACTAACAATGAGTATGAAAAACGTCAGTCAGGATTTGACTCAAAGATAAGTTGTATCTGCAGACAAGGTCATTGTATCGACCATAGAACTTACGAAATGATAACTTTAAACGAAACTGCTGAACTTTTTGTTTCATCAACTTGTTTGTCAATAATTTACCTCGTTTTAGAAAATGTTCATTCGTAGAGCATGCTCTTGCATGTTTTAAAAAGTATGAAATAATAAAGAAAAAATCATCAAAATGCAGTTATATACGTAATTTAAATATGAAAATTGCATGCAGGGCCTCAAGACCATAAACTGAGAACACTATTTGACTTGTTAGTTGTGTTGCCTATTCTCGCAGCATTAATGTTACTATATATGTTAACATTTAATAATAGTTAGCTCCATTTATGTGTTGACTCAATCTATCCCTGGGAGCTTGGAATAAAAGATACCACAGAGTCTGAAACACCTATTTAATATTTAAATATTTTACTAGAAAAAGACGTTAATAGCAATTAACAAACAAAGCTTTATGATAAACGCGATGTCAACTCTTATATCATCACTTCTCCTTGCTGATGTAGCAATATATCCTTATCACCTGCATTAACGATTATGTATCTAAGTATATTTGTTCTACAAGAGAATGTTTTACTTACGAAAAATTGCTAAAACGAGGCAAGCAGGCTATTGAAAAATAAGTTGCTGAAACAAAACAAAAAAACCAACAACAAACCCTTTTAAAGCCATATCATTTGGCAAAGTTCTATGGTCGATACAATGACCCTGACAGCAAATACAATCTATCTTAATATTAAGTTAGATGTTGATGGACGTTTTTCATATGAATCGTAAGCCATTTTTCACACACTGAATTGTTTTCGGATTTTCCGTTTGTCCCGACCATGACAATAAGCGCGCGGCGGATGCGACCGGCACCGGTCAGTTTGGATTGCTTACTCCTCCATGAAACCTGGCCTTATCTCTTCTGACTTTTAGGCCGTGATTTCTATGATCCTTATTTGTAAAGTTTGAATGGACTTTCCGCATACTGTTTGTCACCTCCATATTTCATTGCTGTAAACAAGATGTTGATAATGGTTGTACTTTCTTACCCTACTTATTTCACATCTCTTGCTAGAAACACGGTGCTTGTGAAAATTGTCAACTGTGACATCATGTCAAAATGAAGTTGGCATTTTAACTCTATATTTTGCCCGTTTCTTGCTAGATGCATGATGTTGATAAAGATATTTTTTATTGCTGTCCGTATTTAAACACTATGTTGGTAAAGGGCATTCAGATTTTAGAACGCAGTTCGTTATTCGCAATTCAAAAGTGAATTGCGTTCTAGAACGCAGTTCGCAATTCAAAATTTAAACATAAGCTGAGTGGTCTGAAATTTTGGGGGTGGGGTACTAGGGGCCAGATACCACTTCTATGAAAAAATGGTGATGGTACCATCTCTTGTTTCCGAGATATGGACTTCTAGTTTTTAGCCCCACTATATAATACTATACGAATAAGCATCGGGCTCGGGGACATCGAAGTCCCCTACCCTGGGGTCTGAAATTTTGGGGGTGGGGTACTAGGGGCCAAATACCACTTCTTTGAAAAAAAGGTGATGGTACCATCTCTTGTTTCCGAGATATGGACTTCTAGTTTTTAGCCCTACTATATAATACTATACGAATAAACATCGGGCTCGGGGACATCGAAGTCCCCTACCCTGGGGTCTGAAATTTTGGGGGTTGGGTACTAGGGGCCAAATACCACTTCTATGAAAAAATGGTGATGGTACCATCTCTTGTTTCCGAGATATGGACTTCTAGTTTTTAGCCCTACTATATAATACTATACGAATAAGCATCGGGCTCGGGGACATCGAAGTCCCCTACCCTGGGGTCTGAAATTTTGGGGGTGGGGTACTAGGGGCCAAATACCACTTCTATGAAAAAATGGTGATGGTACCATCTCTTGTTTCCGAGATATGGACTTCTAGTTTTTAGCCCTACTATATAATACTATACGAATAAGCATCGGGCTCGGGGACATCGAAGTCCCCTACCCTGGGGTCTGAAATTTTGGGGGTGGGGTACTAGGGGCCAAATACCACTTCTATGAAAAAATGGTGATGGTACCATCTCTTGTTTCCGAGATATGGACTTCTAGTTTTTAGCCCTACTATATAATACTATACGAATAAGCATCGGGCTCGGGGACATCGAAGTCCCCTACCCTGGGGTCTGAAATTTTGGGGGTGGGGTACTAGGGGCCAAATACCACTTCTATGAAAAAATGGTGATGGTACCATCTCTTGTTTCCGAGATATGGACTTCTAGTTTTTAGCCCTACTATATAATACTATACGAATAAGCATCGGGCTCGGGGACATCGAAGTCCCCTACCCTGGGGTCTAAAATTTTGGGGGTGGGGTACTAGGGGCCAAATACCACTTCTATGAAAAAATGGTGATGATACCATCTCTTGTTTCCGAGATATGGACTTCTAGTTTTTAGCCCTACTATATAATACTATACGAATAAGCATCGGGCTCGGGGACATCGAAGTCCCCTACCCTGGGGTCTGAAATTTTGGGGGTGGGGTACTAGGGGCCAAATATCACTTCTATGAAAAAATGGTGATGGTACCATCTCTTGTTTCCGAGATATGGACTTCTAGTTTTTAGCCCTACTATATAATAATATACGAATAAACGTCGGGCTCGGGGACATCGAAGTCCCCTACCCTGGGGTCTGAAGGTCCGAGGTTGGGTTACTATGTGTCAGATACCACTTCTATGAAAAAATGGTGATGGTACCATCTCTTGTTTCCGAGATATGGACTTCTAGTTTTTAGCCCTACTATATAATACTATACGAATAAACATCGGGCTTGGGGACATCGAAGTCCCCTACCCTGGGGTCTGAAATTTTGGGGGTGGGGTACTAGGGGCCAAATACCACTTCTATGAAAAAATGGTGATGGTACCATCTCTTGTTTCCGAGATATGGACTTCTAGTTTTTAGCCCTACTATATAATACTATACGAATAAACATCGGGCTGGGGGACATCGAAGTCCCCTACCCTGGGGTCTGAAATTTTGGGGGTGGGGTACTAGGGGCCAAATACCACTTCTATGAAAAAATGGTGATGGTACCATCTCTTGTTTCCGAGATATGGACTTCTAGTTTTTAGCCCTACTATATAATACTATACGAATAAACATCGGGCTCGGGGACATCGAAGTCCCCTACCCTGGGGTCTGAAATTTTGGGGGTGGGGTACTAGGGGCCAAATACCACTTCTATGAAAAAATGGTGATGGTACCATCTCTTGTTTCCGAGATATGGATTTCTAGTTTTTAGCCCTACTATATAATACTATACGAATAAAACATCGGGCTAACATCGAAGTCCCCTACCCTGGGGTCTGAAATTTTGGGGGTGGGGTACTAGGGGCCAAATACCACTTCTATGAAAAAATGGTGATGGTACCATCTCTTGTTTCCGAGATATGGATTTCTAGTTTTTAGCCCTACTATATAATACTATACGAATAAGCATCGGGCTCGGGGACATCGAAGTCCCCTACCCTGGGGTCTGAAATTTTGGGGGTGGGGTACTAGGGGCCAAATACCACTTCTATGAAAAAATGGTGATGGTACCATCTCTTGTTTCCGAGATATGGATTTCTAGTTTTTAGCCCTACTATATATAATACGAATATATCGGGCTCGGGGACATCGAAACATTTTGGGGGTGGGGTACTAGGGGCCAAATACCACTTCTATGAAAAAATGGGCTCCATATTTTGAAGACATGTTCTTCATTCCTATAAATAGCAGGAAAACCCATTCTTGTCATTCTTCTCTTAGGGAAAAACCCCTTGGATTTTATACGAAACTATCTTTAGCTTCCACTTGTAATACTCGTAAATAATTTATCGCATTGTCTCTGAATTTACACCAGAAATTCGAAAAAATGAAGTCGTGTTTATTTTCCGATTATTTTGATTTTTATATTTTCTTCAATAACTGTAATGTTATTCACGTCTGAAATTTCATTTCAACTATATAGTCATTTCGGAATTATATTTTTTTAACAAAAAAATGTCTTCTCAAATATGACAGATTAGATCTACATGTACATGTGTATAATTTAGTAATTAGGGTTTTAGGGGTTTACCATTTTAATAAGAATCCAGCAATCAAAAACAAAAAAAGGGGAGGGGGGGAGTTACAGAAGAAGAATTTAGAAATAAATAAAGTGGAAGAGGATATCCAGTATTTTGTATATGATTTATAATAAAAGTGTTCTTATAATTTTTTTTAGATTTCTTTCTCCATGAATATGAAAATTTTATATAGCAAGATTTAAAATCTAAGTTTATTTTTTTAAGTTGTTAAAATTTCATTATCAACTTTTGTTTGATAATATACCGATATTGCCCTTTCATAATGTTTATTCATAGATATAGTTATGTATATAGACTTCACAGAAATGCAAAATACTCTTTTTTGTGGAGTCGATAAATAAATGGATTGACAATATGAAAGGACTACCAGGTACGTTTGTTAACTTTTTAACTGAAAATAAAAATAATTTGTATAAGCCATAAGTTTTCTTTTTCATCTTTTTATCCAACAAACGAAGTTTTGAGGTGTATATACGATTTAACTTGTCCGTCTAGCCGTCTGTCTGTCTGTATAGCTGTCTGGTTACATGTACAAACGGGTCCGGTCCACATATATCTTTTGATGAAACTAAAGAATATACGTCTTCCTACAAAAATTGCCATGACCTAAGGATGTGCCATGACCTTATCCTAAGGTCATTTGGCAAGTTTAAGGTCACTGGAAGAAACTTTTTCATTAATTGTGTCCGGTCAATATCTTATGTATACACTTAGTGAGTTCCATTTTACACTAAGATTGCTTATGACCTGAGGTTGTGCCATGACTTTACTTAAGTACATTATTTTTTGCAAGTTCAAGTTCAACTTTAAGAAAAAGTTCATAATTATATTTTCTATGCCAAAAAAAACTGAATCTACCACTTAACACAAAGATTGCTAATGACTTAACGGTGTGTTATGACCTTGATTCAAATTATTTTGTGCAAGTTCAATGTGACTAAAAGAGAAAGTGCATAATTTGTGATTTAGTCCATATCTTACTTATGGATAAATTTGGTGTGTTTTTTTTTTTTATAAAAAGATTGCTAATGACTTGAAGGTTTGACTCGATCTTTATTCATGTTTTTTTTTTGTGCACGTTCAGTGTCACAGGAAGAAAATAGAAATATGTCCATAGGACATAAATGCCCCGCCGAAGGTATACCGGGGTATTAGTAATGCAACATGAAAATTTGTATGAAATTTGTTCAGAATATCTTGAAAAGTGATGCAGTTGAATTACTCACATCAGTATGTATCAGCATATGAAGTTTCAGAAAAGTGAGGTCAGGGTCAAATGAAAGGTCATGGTCAAAAACTTCTGATACAGTTGAACAATTCTCATCCGTATGTATCAGCATATAAAGTTGAAAAAAACATTATTAATGTTTTAATAAAATTAAATTTTAAGTTTAAACACAATTTGATAAAAATGAGTTCGAGGTCAAATGAAATGTCAAAAACGAAATGTTGATGTAGTTGAAATGCTTACATTAGTATGTATCAGCATATTAAGATTGACACTAATTTTGGAAAAGTGAGGTCAAAGGAAAGGTCAAGGTCAAAATTGTTGATGCAGTTGAATAGTTCTCATCAGTATATGAAGTTTGATAAAATATCTCGGATGGTTTCTTTAAAACTGAGTTTAACACTAATATAAGAAAAGTGTGGTGAAAGTTCAAAGGAAAGGTCAAGGTAAAAAATGTTGATGCAGTTGAATAGCTTTCATTAGTATGTATCAGTATATGAAGTTTGATAAAAATTCTTGGATGGTTTCTATCAAACTTAGCTAAACACCAATTTAAGAAAAGTGTAGTAAAGGTCAAGGAATGTTCAGTGTCAAAAAGTTTGATGCATTTGCATAGCTCTCATCGGTATATGTACCAACATGTGAAGTTTGATTAAACCACCTTGAATAGTATGTTTAAAACTAACAAAACACTCATTTCAGAAAAGTGAGGTCAAGGTCAAAGGAAAGATCAAGGTCTAAAATGTTGATGCAATTGAAAAGCTCCCATTATTAT
Organism: Saccostrea cuccullata; assembly: GCF_032062105.1. Lineage (NCBI taxonomy): Eukaryota > Metazoa > Mollusca > Bivalvia > Ostreida > Ostreidae > Saccostrea > Saccostrea cuccullata. Next base: position 646,513 of record NW_026925998.1, on the reverse strand, counting down.
GTATCAGTACATGAAGTTTGAAAAAATATCTTGAATTGTTTTTTTTAAACTAACTAAACACTTATTTAAGGAAAGTGTGGTCAAGGTCAAAGAAAAGGTTAAGGTCAAATAAGTTGATGCAGTTTCATAGCTCTCATCAGTATGTATCAACATGTAAAGTTTTGCAACACCATCTTGTGTGGTTTCTTTAAAACTGACCTAAACACTAATATAAGAAAATTGAGGTCAATGTCAAAGGAAAGGTAAAAATAAATTTTGATGCAATTGCACAGCTCTCATCAATATTTATCAGCATACGAAGTTTGATGAAAATATCTTTGAGAGTTACTTTAAAACTGAGCTTTGAACTGAGCTAAACCCGAAATAAGAGTCAGATCAAAAAGTAAAATATGAGGTGCACAGTAGCATTATGTAATGAATCTGTGTAAATATTATCAAAGAACTGCTAACGTTAGTATTGTTCACCTGCCTATCCCCAAATCAGTTTTCAAAAGTTTGGATATTTGAAATAATCACACCAAAGCCTTTTTTGTTTCACTATTTCAGAATATGGTGATGCTCTTTAACCCGATTTCAGTAAAAAATATCGCATACCCCCTTAATTTCAAGAGCTGGAACTAGTATGGTTTACTTTTTTGCACAGGTGTTAAATAAATGATCACTAATCATTGAATTGTTCTTTGTATTAAACAAATATTTTATGGCCAAATGTCCTCAATATTGAATTAAATGGTTTTAAAATGTAAACAGAAATCAAGAGTTAGCGTGCGTAGTTCTTTTATTCCGTGGTATAGGAGGAGTTGCGGATAAGAGATGGGTACTCTTTAATACTATAGAAAAATGGCACTGTCAATGTTTTGCCTTGGAAAACCAAAAATATGTGTCCAATCAAAAAGTCAAATTGGAGGCCACAATGGCAATATATAACAAAAATTCTGTGAAAGTCTCATTAAATATCATTTATTGGGCCAATTTTAGCCAAACTTGGTAGAGAGCATCCTTGTTTAAAGGGACTTTAAATTATCAAATTAAAGGGCCAGGTTCCCTTGCAATTAGGGATCATCACGAAAAGGCAGGAATAGGGTTATGGAGACTCTAACCGAAGGTCAGATTAGGGGATCAAACTTTGCATTGAAATATATATGAAATTCCTTTCAATTCTTCTCAAGAACGTCAGGGTCAGATAAACTGAAACTTAAATGCAAGCATCTTATGGTAGATTATCTAAATCATTACCCTTGGTGGTAGGGGTTTGGTAATAACAAGCTTAGGGGTAATGAACAGCATGGTTAAAATAACTCAGGTGTGTCATATGGAACTTGTACCCAACCCTAACAATATCAGAAGCCGGGTAAGGGGACTTCGATGTCCCACAGCCCGCTGTTTATTCATATACACGTAGTATCATATAGTAGGGCTAAAAACTGGAGGGCCATATCTCATAAACTAGAGATGATACTATCACCATTTTTTCATAAAAGTGGTATCTGACCCCTAGTGCCCCACCCTCAAAATTTCAGACCCCACTTCGATGTCCCCCAGCCCGATATACTCACCATTTTTTCATAGAAGTGGTATCTGAAACCTAGTACCCCACCCTCAAATTTCAGACCTAGGGGACTTCGATGTCCCCTAGATGTTTATTCGTATAGTATTACAATATAGGGGTAAAAACTGGGGGACCATATCTCGGAAACTTGAGATGGTACCATCACCATTTTTTCATAGAAGTGGTATCTGATCCCTAGTACCCCACCCTCAAATTTCAGACCCCAGGGTAGGGGACTTCGATGTCCCCTAGCCCGATGTTTATTCGTATAGTATTACAATATAGGGGTAAAAACTGGGGGACCATATATTAGAAAACCATCACCATTTTTTCATGAAGTGGTATCTGATCCCTAGTGCCCCACCCTCACCCACTTCGATGTCCCCTATATAGGGGTAAAAACTGGGGGACACCATCACCATTTTTTCATAGAAGTGGTAAAAGGGTAGGGGACTTCGATGTCCCCTAGCCCGATGTTTATTCGTATAGTATTACAATATAGGGGTAAAAACTGGGGGACCATATCTCGGAAACTAGAAATGGTACCATCACCATTTTTCAAAGAAGTGGTATTTGACCCCTAGTGCCCCACCCTCAAAATTTCAGACCCCAGGGTAGGGGACTTCGATGTCCCCTAGCCCGATGTTTATTCGTATAGTATTACAATATAGGGGTAAAAACTGGGGGACCATATCTCGGAAACAAGAGATGGTACCATCACCATTTTTTCATAGAAGTGGTATCTGACCCCTAGTGCCCCACCCTCAAAATTTCAGACCCCAGGGTAGGGGACTTCGATGTCCCCTAGCCCGATGTTTATTCGTATAGTATTACAATATAGGGGTAAAAACTGGGGGACCATATCTCGGAAACTGGAGATGGTACCATCACCATTTTTTCAAAGAAGTGGTATCTGATCCTTAGTGCCCCATCCTCAAAATTTCAGACCCCAGGGTAGGGGACTTCGATGTCCCCTAGCCCGATGTTTATTCGTATAGTATTACAATATAGGGGTAAAAACTGGGGGACTATATCTCGGAAACTAGAGATGGTACCATCACCATTTTTTCATAGAAGTAGTATCTGACCCCTAGTGCCCCACCCTCAAAATTTCAGACCCCAGGGTAGGGGACTTCGATGTCCCCTAGCCCGATGTTTATTCGTATAGTATTACAATATAGGGGTAAAAACTGGGGGACCATATCTCGGAAACTAGAGATGGTACCATCACCATTTTTTCATAGAAGTGGTATCTGACCCCTAGTACCCCATCCTCAAAATTTCAGACCCAAAGGTTATATTTAAATTTTGAATTGCGAACTGCGTTCTAGAACGCAGTTCACTTTTGAATTGCGAATTGCGAACTGCGAACTGCGTTCTAAAATCTGAACGCCTTGGTAAAGGTCGTTGTTCTAACCTTACATAAACACGATGTTGATAAAGTTCGTTGTTTCTGACCCTACGTATTGACCGTTTCTTGCTACCTTGCTGAAATTGAATTGTTTATTTTGGGATCACAACTTCCAGGTTAAATAAATAATTCAGATCAGCTAGATAGTGATCATCACTGTTTCTGTATTATTGCTTGTCTGACACTATGGAGTTATGCTCGCTGGGACGGAGATAGAACAGGGCACTTTAATAATCGCCCACAGACGGTGCATTACTCTTTGCAGAGCCTTTACAGCAATATATAGCTCTGGTCACTCTGTACTAAAAGCAAAATTAAACATGTATGGCTTAATGATACAGAGGGCCTTATTCCAAAAGACGTATCTTTTAAAAAGATAAGTGAGCTTGCACTTTAGCTATTATAAGACATAGAAATAGATTCACGAAACAGCTATTTTGCTGAATTTATCAGTTACTAATATAGGCCTAGGAATACAGTGATTTGGGGGTGGATGGTGAAGGGAAGGTCTCAATTATACAGAATAGTTAAACTTCTGAGCTTTTTATTGTCAATGGAATGCAATATGTCGTTTAATGATATTTTATTAATGAATTTGGGAATCTAATAATTTTAAGATATATGTAGATTCAGTTGCATCTTTTTGAATTATTCCAGTGTGGTACTACTTTGTATCTTTTGGACTTCTCGACAATCTCTAAAAAAAAAAAAAACTTTACATCAATAGATGTAATTTGTTGTTTAATATGATTTCGCCTCCCATCAATTTAAATATTGGCCAGAGTTGACTGTCTCGTCTGCGATGTATTTTAGGTTACATGTATATCTTACTTTGCATTCAATGTTAAGCTTCGGGTCTTCAAGAACGCCTCTGTTGAACAACCCGTGGTTGTATTATCAAGGATATCGAAAAGGCCGAGGAGAGCAGATAACTAAATATTTATGAACAGTTATACAAATGACTTACCTATGACGACTTGATATAACTTGACCTAGCTTACATGTATTTATAGTTTATACTTTTTTACAAGTTAGGCAACACAAACACACACACATACAAAAAGAAATATCAAAATAAATAAAATGTATTTTTTGATGATAATAATGCAAAACCAGAATCCCCTACCACGAATAGAACACATGTATTCCAAAAAATTGCTGGTGCTACAGGACACCCACAGGAAAATATTGGATCTAAAGTCTAATAATTGTTTGCAAGGGTTTTCTACCAATAAATTATAAAAGCAGAACTTTCTAAACTGAGAGAAGCGTACCGGTAGCATGAATAAAATCTAATTAAATTTAACATTTATTTGTTAATATCTCTTTGTTCAACTTCATTGATGAAATGTACATTTTGCTGACAAAAGCAAAGGGACGGGCGTTGTTTTATTATTCCCGCATTATTTAAATACTTGCTTGAATGTATTTAAAGAAGCTAATCAACCTGGAAAAATATTGTTTGCATACCGTTCTTGGTTCGATTTTTAGGTAAATTTGACGAGTGTCATTAATCAAACGGTGACACAAAGCCATTGTAATTAACATTTAGACCCTTTTTATGTTCCACAAAGTTTAAGGATCATGGTTTAACATTAGATACCACTCACTTATCCAAATTAAGATTTTTTTTTTGACACTTAATTGCTTAATCAACTAATGTAAGTGAAATAACATAGCTTTAAGATAAGTCTAATACAGGCTTTCATCTCGAGAGAATGTTATATGGTATTCTTGTAATGGATTTCCAATACATGCCCTAACATTGTGCAGGCGGTATAATGAAATAACAGAAAAAGAATCGAAATTAATATGGCAATATTCTCAGTAAAATATGCACAAACATCATTACGGTAAAGATTCCTCTCTACATTACAATGTGTCTCGTTTCACAATCAATCTTAATATTCCATAAGTGCAAATCATGCACATTTTATTTTTCAACTGCAGTGTTGCATTGATTTAGATTAACTATGTTTGCCTTCCTCTAAATCAATTAACAATTATTTATGACATTTTTTTTTTATTTTGTCACTCAGAATGAACAATGTCAGTCGTCCAGCACATTATATGATAAAGGGATTGTGGAAATGTTCAATGTATAATTTCATTTAGTCAATTTTACTTTCATAAAAATTTTTACAAAGACACATTGCAGTTAATGTTCTACCAAGCCTCTTTCTCCACACTCAGATATAAAGAGTAGTGAGGGAAAAAAATTCTGGATTACTTGTAACTATACATTCTAGCAGTAGTGTACGAGGGTTGTTCGTCAAGTTCGTGGACTAGAGCCATAAAATTAAAACCGCTTAAGATACATCAATGAATTTTTTAACGTTTATTTAGCATCATCTTTTTTATTTAATTAATAAACTATATATCATCATTTTTTGTAATGAATTGTTGTTTTTTTAAAGCAATGATATGTCCAGGCGGTGCAACCTCGAAGATTACGTTTTTTTTCTACCCAAGTGTGATTGAGAAAAAAAAATTTTATATGAGCATTTGTCATCCGAAAATGCCTTAATTCACTCATGCGGTATTACAATATTATACCGTAAAATGTGCAATTTTAGTCCCATTCTGTAAGTTTTATGAAATTTCATAGTTAATTTTATATGAAATGTCCAAAAAATTTATGTTTTGTAAAGACGTCAGAAAGGGGAATGGATTTTTTTTCTAACATGCTATGAAGGTTCACCCCCTGGAAAAAAACTGGCATATAGACATAGGAAATATTTGAATGGGCAATTGAAAAATAAAATGCATTCAAAGTACTTGTTTTTAAATACCGAAAAAGATAACTTTTGATTAAGTGGAGCTATGACTTTCATATTTCACATGTGCATTCCTTGTGACAAGACATTTCTTTTGGTACCACCAAATTTTACCTTTTGACCTTGACCTTGGAGTTTGACCTACTTTTACACAAAATTTTTAGATTTTTACTTTGGCTATAACTTTTGAACGGTAAATACTAGGGCTTTTGTATTTCACATAAGTATTTTTTGTGGCAAGACCTTTCATTGGATATCAACAACTTTGACCTTTTGACCCTGACCTTGGAGATTTCTGTACTTATAAGAAACTTTAACCTTGGTCATAACTTTAAAACGGTAAGGGCTAGGGCTTTCATACTTCAAATATGTAATCCTTGTGAGAAGTCCTTTCATAGGATATCAAAAACTTTGACCCTTGACCTTGGAGTTTGACCTACTTTTTAAAATTTTTAACCTTAGCCATAACTTTTGAAGGGTTTAATCCTTGTGACAAGACTTTTCATTGGATATCAAGCACTTAGACCCTTTGACCTTGGAGTTTGACCTACTTTTTAAATACTTTAACCTTGACCATAACTTTTGAATGGTTAGGGCTAGGGCTTTCATACTTCACATAAGTAATTCTTGCGAGAAGACCTTTCATTGACCCTTTTACTTTGACCTTGGAGCTTGACCTACTTTTTAAAATTTGGGTACCAATATATCTAATTTGCATTTAAGAAAAGTTTAATCTTCGCTTTGTTGCCATGCGGGGTCATCAGTATTTCACAAACGCGTCTTGTTTCTTTAAACTTTTGATTGAGGAGAGATAGGGCTTTCATATTTGACATGTGCATTTCCTATGACAAGATATTTTCGAGCTTGCTATGATTTCTGACTCCTTGACCTTGGCCTTCAAGACTGACCTTATTTTTTTAAAAATCAACTTTGCTGATAATTTCTAAATGACATATGATAGGGCGTTCATATTTGACATCTCACCCACAAAGACACCGAAAGCGGGGGGGGGGGCACAATTCTTTCAATTTGCTTGTTTAAAATGCACTTCCACTGAGCTTAGGTAACTTTTTTTTCAAAAGAATAGAATTAACAATGTATTATAGGTAATATGACTTTGACTTTAACAATACTACTTGTGCGTGCGCAATAGTAGTTGCAACATTTTCCAGATGTCTTAGTGTAATCAACTGTGATTGACAGCAGTCGATCATAAAAAGGTGAATACTAGATAGGTACATCTAAGGGAGACTTTAAAAGGCACAGTGCTTTTTCCAGCATAAGTGCTTAAGAAATGATTAATTTCACAGGACTACATCTTGATAATAATTTTGCGTGATCAGAAAGTACCACAGCTATCAGCGTGCCCTTTCCAGTAACGACAAGGAGATGGTTTTAAGTAGGTGTAATTACTAGCGAGAATCAGTCCTAATTGGCTCGGGCTCAAAAGACTTTCCTTGCTCAGAGACGTATATTAGTCTATAATCCTGTATAACGTTGATACAAAATAAAGACACGAGCCCTGAAAGTGAAATGAAAACGTGATTTATTAAATTCAGACTGGTTGACAATTGCTGCATTTGACTTGAATATATGTTGCTTTTAAATAAATAACAGAAAAAAGGTTTTTAATCATTCAGAGGTGATTGTATTCTTATGACCCTAATGTCCTGAAATCAAGAACTTGATTCTGATTTCGATATCATTTTGTTAAATCTTTACAGGAAAATATTTGATTTGCATTAAGGTCGACCAAAAACATGTGTCAAGTATAAGAAACATGTATCTGCTAGCTGATACAGTAAAATGTCCATTATACTCATATATTTTTGAAAATAAAATATAATGGACATAAGTATTTAATATCATAAATTAGATATGTCCGTCTGCACATTTAAAAATGCTTTGTATAATGGAAAATGCTTGTAATTATAGCATATCTATGTGTATATTGCAGCTGTCCTAGGGCATCAAGGAATATCAATTCAAGACATACACTCCTTTTTAGTAAAACTGGATCCCTACCACGAATTTGACCTTGTGCGTATTCCATCAACCTATCCGAAAATGACGTTTGACAACATTAGAAATGGTAAGTTTATCCAACATTTACCGTGTTTCTCTTCATTGTCCAAGCTTTTGTTTGTTATTTGTTTGTATGTATATCATTTGTATTAAAATAATTTGAAATTGTAGGTATCTTTATGCACCTTTTATCTCCTCACACCATTAACTTTTTCACTTAACATAACGAACAATCTGTTGAAAGTGTTATGATCAAACTGCATTATGAAAAGTTCATAATATAGCAACATTTTTGCTACAGTTTTCTTTAAAATCTGATAAAGGTCACCTTCGTAATCCAGTAATATATTGCCATCTGTTTTTGTCTGACGTTCGAATTTTGACGATCGTCTGTATAGCGTCAACCGTCAGTCGTACAAACAATGTCAACATTTTCAGCATTTTAAACCCATTTAATTTTTTAAAACTTAGTATATATAATATATGTGTAAAGGAAAATAAAATTGTGTAGATTAATAGTATCCACCTCCCTGACCAAGATTTAAATCTCTCCCATGCATCAAGCAGTTGAGCAGTTGGCATCATTATAATAGCAATACATCTTAATCCAAACCCATAAAGTTCACTGTAAAAAATAACTAGTTAATGTCACGAAGAAAACTAGTAGATTCACTGTCCATACAATCACTACTTTAATAGTAGTTTTACCAGATATTGGTATATTTACTAGATAAGATTAGTAAATTTAAAATTGATGAGTAATTTTCACTAGGTACATGTATCTAAGTATCTATACAACCCCCGCTCCACAACTCACTATCTTAACCAGTAAACTGAAAGTTTACTAATCACGTTACGAAACACACTAGTTACATGTAAATTCACTAGGTTTTTCTTACAGTGTTCAGAATTCCTGGGTTCAGTCCCAGGGTGACAATAAGCTGGTATTTAGTTGAGATAGCACCTTAAATTAGGAAATCTTTGTATTTTACCAGTTGATATCAATGTGACATGTTTTAATAAACAAGAAGCCCTTGATCAAAAGTGAAATTTATGACTTTATCGATCGTCTTTTATGATACACAAAGTTGTAGGTTATTGAAAATGAATTTTAATGTAACAGAAAATCTTCTTTACTCGTACAATTAAAGAGGTAGAAATTGTGCAGATTCTACAAGCTTAAAGCGGTTAATCTATGAAATTTATGATATTCAAGACAGAAACTTTTGGCTGTTAAGATGGACCTAACTTAGGCATATATTAGACGCAGTAATATTTAAAAGAAAATCGTCGAGACAACTGAATTAGAAATCAATATCCGATCACGATAAAAAGCACGAAGTCCTCTACCAAAATTTGAAATATCAACAGACATGTTTAAAGTCAACATTTTGCAAAATCTATGATCGATACAATGTCTTTGTCAGCAAAAATAATATGTCATTAAATCAAATGCGACTGACGATTTTTCCCATACAATTGTTAGATTATTATTTTTTCTTCTTTACGGATGTTTTGGCTTGCCCGATCATTGGAAGGATAAAACGGCGGGCGATACTGGTCGACAGGAAATGCTTAAATTTTCCATTATCATTTTGCTTATTATTTCATTGTTATCAATGACTTTCAAATTTCATTACTGTTTGTTATCATCATATTTAATGCCCACTGGGACAGGATTTACCCTCTCTCCCTCAAAATTGGAGTAGAAAAAAACAAAGAAATCCCAAACATCACAGGTGAGCTCGGGTAAATGGAGGACTGAGCATCCCCTGTCGACTGGTCACACCGCCGACAATTCCGTGTGTATCCGATGGACCGGAAATTACTATAGAAATGTCATTTGACTTAATGTTAAATTGCATTTGCTGAAAAGGTCGTACTATTGAGCATAGAACTCACAAAATGATGATTTTAAACGAGACTGCTGATGTTTCCGCAACTGGTTTGTCAATAATTTGCTTTGTTCTAGAAATTGTTCATATTAATACGTAAAGAATGCTCTCGCGTATCGAATTCATTTAGAGATATAAAACCCCCATGCAGGTGATAAAGGTATATTGATGCATAAGTAAGGGAAGTTGACGATTTAAAAGTTAAAGTCATTACGTTTTTCATAAAGCTTGGTTGTTAGATTACAATGTACCATTAACGTCTTTTACAAGTAAAATATCTAAATAGATGTATCAGACCCTGTTGTAAATGTATCTTCTATTTCAAGCTCACCGGAATATATTGTATCGACATAAAAATGGAAAGAAACACTGTTAATTGACAATACGTCGTCGATATATCTAAATGTCGACTTGAAGGCCACAGTAAGTATTTTCTTCCTTTCGCGTACAAGATTTTGGACAAATTCTGCTTTGTATGAATACAAAAATGGAATTGTTTACAGCGGGGTGCAATTGGTACAAATCGGAATTCCAATAGATTGTTGGAAGACATGGTCTCCAGAAACCACGTAGATATTGTCGATCAAATGCAAGCTAGTATCGTTTGATATCAACTTCAGAGTACTTGTGTGTACAATCAGAATGTTTGTTAAGAAATTAATTTTGCAAATGTCCAATGACAGGGTAAGTTAATTTACGAGTTCCATTTTATTTGAAAAAGCAGCTGTCATTGATATAAAAATGATTAAAAAATGACTCGACTTTAATTTATAGTTGAGGAGTAGATGTATGTAAAGTTGAATATTCGTAAGTTTTTATGTTGTTGATTTTAATAAAATGTTGTGATTTCAAATCTGAAAGTTCCTTTTTTTAAGTATCCACATCTTATTTACAACATTTCTTAAATAATTGCTGCACAGTATTTCCTGAAGTTTTGCCTTCACTTCTGTTAGTATTTTAGTGAGGAGAAAAGAAAGAGGCTTGGTAGAATATTTACTGGAACCCGCTATGTATCTGTATTCCTATGTAAGGAGTTTTGTGAAGTTTTGGAATCCAATATACGTACACTGAAAGAAAAACCTAGTGAATTCCTAAAGCGTGTAAGGAGTTTTGTGAAGTTTTGGAAAGTTACTTATATCAATTCTAAATTTACTAATCTTATCTAGTAAATATACCAATATCTGGTAAAACTACTTTTAAGGTATATTGTATGGACAGTAAATTTACTAGTTAACATTCATTCTGGTTGTTGGGAACATAAAAATATTTTTGAAGAATTCCCCCCTTAGAAGGGGAACTATGGATATAAGTTGAATTACCACTAGTAGAATTAAATCCCAGTTCCTCTTAACACCTGGTTTGTCAGTATATATCAGTACATACAGACCGTGTGATCTATCAATTCTGACTTACTGAACACAGAAGAATATTTCGTTTTCATTTTGCCCCTCAATTGCGATGTTTTAACATATATCTGATACACTTGTAATCCATACCGACAACGTTTCAAAGTCTTCTTTTTTGTGTTTTACTCATCACGTAGCGTAATCTTCAACAAAATCCATTATATTTATGAAATTATTAAGCCAGTAAAAAGATCATTTACTTTAAATGTAGGGTAATGAAGAACATGAACTGGAAGGAGGACTATGTTTTAGATATTCTATTTCGCGATATCTAGGTTTTGTATAAAGATTTCTTTTTGTTAAAAACTTTGGAGGCAATTTGTAGCAAATACATGGTTTAGTCTTCAATGTGAAATAAAGTGGAATACAAAACTAGATTCTTTTGTGATTAAGAGTATTTGGTAATATTAATGGCGTCAATTCCTTTATTGGCATATTGAAATTTAAGGAACAAACAGATTGTTTTAGTTGCATTTTCTTCTGTAAAACGTGAAGGTTTAAAAATCCTATGATTTGCAATATCTTTCACCATATTTCCGATCCTGTATTCTGGTGTTGAAGAATGAAAAAATGGTCTTACAATGTACTTTGACCTTTATAAGTAGAATGGAATTTGCTTTAAAAATATAGAAGTTAAAAAGGTTAGCTTTGATAATTGCCTCCAAAGAATGCGTAAAATTAGCTATTAGATTATCAAAAATGAGAAAGATGACCAAATCTATTCTGACCTTAAACTCCGTTATCATATCGTGGACGAAACCCAATGTAAAATACTTAATAATAAGAAATTACGGATCTGTAAAAATCCATTCCAAGCAGAAACTTTGAGAAAACATTGGAGCAGTCTAAGCAGGTCAAGCTATCATCATATTTATCCATTTCAATTCTTGCAAATATGAACAATTTGGTATTATGATTATTTGCCATGTACATTAAATGATTGAACATTGATTCTAGCAATTTGAGCGTAAGGAAAAAAATATTGAAATCATTAAATAAATTGTCTTCATCAAAAAGAACTGTTTTTATCTTAAGTCGTGGTTCTACTGAGTGACTTCAAGAATCTAGTTTTGTGAAGACAGCTAGATTACAAGGCAAATGAAGATCTGGAATTGATTTTGTCATCAAAGGAAGTTGGTTATCAGTTTGTCCTCGAGTTAAATGTCTTTGTGGCTAAATGAACCCATTTAGAAAAAAAGTACCCTATACCTCAACTCTTGTTATCAAAATGAATGGATAATTGTTCAAGTGAAATCAAGGAAACCTTAGATTATTTTCATTTTTCAATCAACAGGTACAGAAAAATTGAACTGAGTTTATAATTTTATATAATCATTTAATATTTTTGAAGTTCAATGAATTTTATCACTATCCTGTGTGTAAAAATAGAAAACTGATACATGCTTTTTATCAGTCATATTTAACTTTTGATAAGCTTTAGTCATCCAATTGTGTCAGGATTGATTTATCTTCGAACGAGGTCAATACTTTCCTGCAGAGAGATGTCAGGTTTAGAAAATTATCTTGTGAAAAACTTCCATTAATTGATTAGAAAAACAAAGGTAACAAGCATTATTTCATAGTTGTTTTCGATGGATAACAAACAGAAAAGGGAACATTAACGATAACGAACTGTATTCAAGTTCAAAAGTCCAAAAAACAATGCAAAATAGGAGTAGAGCAAACATGGACCTCCAAAACATTAGAGGTGGTCTCAGGTGCCATGTAGGAGTTAGCATCCTGACCGGTCACACCCGCCGCGGCGTGCTCTTGTCATGCTTGCATGCTTCCATTGTCAATTCTTTGTATAAATAATGGACTAACAATATGTATGAAAAACGTCAGTCAGCATTTGACTCAATGATAAATTGTATTTGCTGACAAGGTTATTGTATCGACCATAGAACTTACGAAATGATGACTGTAAACGTGACTGCTGATATTCTTGTTTCATCAACTTGTTCGTCAATAATTTACCTTGTTTCAGAAATTTTTTATACGTATCGAATCAATTGAAAAGATAACAAACAGTGGAGATCAACGAAATATTCAAACAATAGAAATTTGAGAAATTGACATAAAAATGGGCCAGTGAAAATTCCAGAGGTGGGTTCAGGTTCCTCGGAGGGGTATGCACTTCCTTTTGACCAGTAACACCCGCCGCCGTGAACCCTTCGTATAGATTAATTGTGCATATCGTAGTCAAATTTCTGGTATAAGAAAAGAGGCCTTGTGTTCAGTGTGAAACAAGTCGACCAAATACGACTCAAAAATAGGTTATTTGAAACGAGGTTATTGAAATCCCTGTAGCATCAACTTATCTTTGAGTCGTATGTACATTGCAAGTTCTCGAGTAGCAAATGAGTTGGAAAGATAAACACCAGAAGCAGATGGTAGTTTGATATTGATACACTGTAAAAAAAAAAATAACCAGTTAAAATCACCAAGTAGACTAGTAAATTTACTGTCCATACAATCACTACCTTGAGAGTAGTTTTACTAGGTATTATTACAAGATAAGATGAGTAAATCTATAATTGACAAGTAACTATTACTGGGTATCTAAGTATTTATACGACCCCCGCTTCACAGCTCACTATGTTAGCTAGTAAACTAAAAGCTTACTTATCAAGACAAACGCTTTACAAGGCACATTAGTTAAATTCACTAGGTTCTTCTTCAAGTGTAAATAATTAAGGAAATTTGACGATTTTTTTTAAATCCTGAAAAAAAAAGAAACGTGATCAGGGAAAAAGCACAGACACCTGCAAACAAGAGAGTGGTGGCTAAGTGTAGAAGGAATCCCCCTCCTGTTGATCTGTAACACCCACACAAGCCCCCTATAATAAACTTAGCCTAAATAATCTTACCTAAACAATGGTGTGGAATATCTTTTTAAAATGGCAAAAGACAAGGATAATGCTCTAGCAAGTAAGTTTATCTAAACAACCATAGAAATTGTTAAAACTTGCATTTTATTGACATTAAAGAAAGCTCTGTGACGTCAAATTGATGACATTGTCAGCAAATACAATTTATCATTGAGTCAAATGCTGACTGAAGTTTTTCATTCTACATGTAATTGTATGTCCATTATTTTTAATACACTGAATTGACGACGGATTTTTTTCCGTTATTTCCCGATAAAGGACAAGGAGCAAACAGCGCGTGTGACCGGTCGGCAGGGGAGGTTCACTTCTCCATGGCACATGATCCCACCATTGATGTGTTGGAGGTCCGTGTTTGTTCTGTACCTACTTTGTGTTGTTTAAAGGATTTTTTTTATCTTGAATACTGTTCGTTATCTCCATATGTTTTATTGTTAAAAGCCTTTCTCAGAATAAAATTATCGTATTTGTAACATATATTTTCGTACTAAATTTGTAAATTGACAGAAACACTATTTTCATTTGAGATAGAATATTAATAACCAATTAACAGTTTTTTTTCCAATACATGTAAATATGAATGTACACCCATGATATTCAAATCAAAATATTTGAATGACAATGTTTTTTTTAAATTTGCTTAAAGACAGAGATTTTAAGCACCACCTTCAAAAATACCTTGTCTGGGTAGCCCTGTCAATCAAGTGCATGAAGGTCAATCATTGGATGCTGGAACTTGATTGACATTTACTTACTGATCTCTGTGTATACCTTGTACACCTTGTTTGGGACTCGTGGGGAATTCAAATAAATTTTGATCCTTTGATGTTTACCGAACATGGTATAGAGAAACTGTTTTACTATGAAAATTTTAGCTTGATTAAAATATGAATTAAATATACCTTTAGTGTTTAAAAGGATTATATTATATAAGTAATAAATATACAATTTTTTTTTATGAAAATTAAACTTTGGTACATTAAACCGTTTTATTTGGTTCTTTTTGGAATGAAATGTCAACATTTATTTCATTATGGTAATAAAACAGTAAACCTATAGTGGAATATTATTTATTAAGTTTAGAGCAGCACTGTGAGTAGTAATTAAATTTAAAAATATGTAAATGTTTCTAATCATGGGTCACTTATATTTTTTTTAAATTCAGATAAGAATTTACAAGGCAGCAATCTTTTTAGCATGTTTCATGATGACAAAGCCTAATAATCTTTGTTTTAATATTTGAATTTATAGTATGCTATCATAATATTTTTCTTAATGGTAAGGGGTGTTGTCAAATATTACAAATAATAAATCAATAAAGATTATTGAGGGAAAAAAAAAACAGTTAATTACAATTTTGCCTCTAATATGAAATTGTCTCAAAATCCCTAACACAGGTAAAGTTTGACATCTGGATATTTCACTGTGTATTAAATCACTTCCTGTGTATAGGGATTAGAAGACAGATGACCACAGGTAGACTTCTTGCCCCCAAGGCATTCACACCTGTACAAAATAAGCCCTGCCCTCACCTGGAATTTACCACCCGGTAAAAAATCTCTGCCTTTAAGAAAATATTAATCCATTACATTTATACTGGAGACAAAATGTTTTTTTTTTTCAAAAGAGCTTTACATTAACATTTTAAGGGAACAATAAGGGAGAATTAATTTAGACTGGATTATCTTTAAAAATGTGAAATTGGAAGAAAGTTTCACTGAAATTCCGGAAGAATATCATTTATTACACTATTGGAGGATTTAACATATCTGATTATGACCTCTACTATTTATCTTTCATAATGAGATTCAAGCTGTCCCGTGTTAATCTCTATTATCTTGAAAGTTTGCATGTTTTAAACGAATTTCTAATGTAGAGAAATGAAAAAAATTTCACTCTGTCACGTCATGTTCATTGCTAAAGTAAATAACGCACTACGAACAGTGCAACCTTAGAACAGTAAAACGAATACCTTGAAGTTACGTAATGGATCTTTATAATCTCTGTTAGCTGTAATTCGTTAAGAACTAATCAAATAACAAAAGTTTCAAGGAAGAAAACATATTTTTATTGATTTCTCTCGGTTTTCCATAATATCAGCTCTTCCTCTTTTTCTTTATCTTGAAAACATGTATGTCATTATTGTGTACCACTTCCCCTAATATGAAGTGATAAAATATGACTGTAACAAAAATCCAACAAGAACACATTGATGTAACCATCAATTATCGCCCGGGATATATATAGAGTAAACAATGAAAATGAGTCTTGTTCATCAAACCGCTTCGATATGTGTGAAAAGGCATTCGTCTAATTGATGGAGACGATAGTCCCGAATATTTTGAAAACTTGTAGTCGGATAAAAATCAATCAAAAACGATATCATTTTAAACTTGATCAATTCCTCAATTAAATATAGGCTGCATAAATATAAATTGAAGTTAGATACACGCATCATATTTAAAAATGTATCAATTTTCAATTTTAGAATATAAAACACGAACTGTGCAGAGTACGTTTTTATCCGAAAAGTAAAATTCGATATTGTAAAAAAAGGAACCTGTCGTTTTTTCGATAAGTAAATGATAAGCACTTTTACTTTATATATCAAATATGAAAAACATATATATTTTTACAGATTTACTTTATGGAAGTAAATATATTATGTATCTCGTAATTTATGAACGGAAAGAACATTCTGATTAACAATCTTTTCAATGTTTAGAAAACCTTTAATTCTAAATAACTACTCCCACCCCAATCCCCATACACCAACACTTAAACTTATATGTATACAGCAGCCCGGTCCTCCGGGCTGCAATTAACAATTCCATTTTTGGAGCAAAGGACTCCTAAAACATCAAAACAACTTTGGACAGAGAAAATGCGGAACTTTATAAACATCGGAGGTGGGAGTAGGTGTCATGGGGAAGTAAGCATCCTTCCGGTCACAGCCGCATTATGAAAAAAATTAGAACCTATCTTTAACAAAAGCTTTTATTCAGTTAACTTCTGCACTACTATTAAGCCATATTGGGGAGTTTATTTGATTAACTAAACGGTTTGAAAAGATAATATAATGATTAACAGTAAGTTCCTTACATTTCCCTTTAAAAAGTAGGAAGCAAATTACGCCTACACCTGATCCAAGGCTGATTTTTTAATAAGCAGATAAATAATGAAGATGATATAAAAGGCAGTAAAGAAACATGATATACACAGGCCTCCAAAACCATCTTTGGTGTGATACAAAAGTAAGCATTCTTTATCGACTGGGCACACTCGCATGGTACTTTTTGTCATAATCAGATATAGTAGCAAATTTGATGAATATACTCAAGTAAGAAAATGGTAGAATAAACTATTGTAAAAAGCAGAGTGTCACATGCGTGGTTTCTTTCATTATGCAACAGCAGAGAATCATGGCATCCTTTCTTGAAGGCTTTGGTCTCGAGGGGACGATCAAGTACCATTTGCATGATCGCCTCCCGCGACATGATATTTTCTGGGACTACCATTAAAGTGCATTTGATGTTAGAGGGGATATTGATATCTAACAGCTCTACAATTCAAATAAATATTTCATGCCATGGATTTAATGTTACAACAATAGACATACCCTTATTTTTTACTTTTCAGAGGTGGCAGTGAGCTTAAACAGTAACAAGCTTAGAAAGGCTAAGATCTCAACAATATACTTTGTCAATGTGAAATTCATCAAATATTCAAAAAGTGTGTGCTTTCCATAAAAACAGTTTAGTAAATGAAAAATCAATGACCAACACAGAGGGAAATCATGACAAAAAGTGAATAAGAGTAATATGATGCAAATGAGATATGCTTACGGATGACCTTTGTTGGCCTGTATGAAATTTGAAAATTTTAAACTTTAAAATATTTTTTTTCCTATAGTATTTCAAGTTTTGACAATTTATTGTTATTTTGGGTTTTTTCATAGCAAAAATTGTTCAAACATTTACTACAATGAACATGCACAGTACAATTTTCATCCTTGAACAACTATATATACCTGGCATATAGATCAGAATATGTAACCATTCGTATTATTCGCCTCGCTCCTTTACGTTTTGTTTCATTATGTGATTGTAATAATATCTTATTCTCTAAACTTTATGTAAGTTCTAAACGTTAAGAGAAAGAAATTACAAGAAAACATTAAAAATGAGCAAATTGTTAAAAGATGCTGACAAAACTATCTTCATGTTTTTTCACTAATATAAACAATTTAACCGTTCGTAAATAGCTGAAAAACATAAGGTATTACTGACTCCTATTTTTTTGTTGTAGCTTCAAACTTCATTGGCAAACAGAATATCTCAGCTATCATTGGTACATACAGTGAAATATATCATCATGCAACCTGCTATCAAAGAGTACCCTACATCGTCACATCCGGTCTGCCACATGACGTCACGGAGAGTCCTTTCTTGTTAAACATTTTACCTGGGATGTATAGCTATGCTTTGGCAATTAATGACATTGTGACGTATTTTGGCTGGAAGAGAGTGGCTGTAGTCTACGACTGGGAAGAAGGTAGTAGATTTAGTGATTGTTTTAATCATATTTCTTTAACTCATTTTTAAAAAATGCTGAATAACCGTTATGCTTAGAGGGAAATTTAAGGCAACATTAACGTTTCATGTAACAAACCCTGCAGGTTATGAAATGTAATATTCTTACTTCATGCATGTTTATCATGATTTTTCTCAGTTTCCTTTAAATGACTATGTTATAAATTTCTAGAAGTAAAATCATACAATAGAATTCCGGAAAATAATGTTTTGAATAATATTTTGCAATTGCTTGTAGATGAAAACCATTGCTTGTAGATCTCCGCTTAACAATAAATAGTTTTCTTTTGCAGATATATTACCTCTTCACATGTTTCGTGAGTGAAGTTGAAATTCCTAGAAAAATGTTTGCATTTGCATGTTATTTTTTAAAAAATATTCATTGGTACCACCCTATTCTAGAAATAGGCCTATTCACTTAATTGAGAAAAAAAATATAAGATTGAGAAGAGGGAATTGATACTGCTTTATAACTGCATGAGTTGGGAAGGTATAAATAGATTAGAACCCCATCCTTGCTGCTCTCATATCCATCTTATTATTTAATAGTTGCAATACTTTATTATCCATAATATAGTAGTGAGCGTGTAACCTTGCTCAAGGCTATTTCAGATGAAGACTTTGCTTTACTGAAATCAAAGTTTGCATGAAAAAAACCCTGAATGTTTTCCCTATGAAAAATATATATACATTTCTCCATCCCTTTAAATATCTCTCATTTTTATCATGCACAATCGAAAACGTCATTTTGGCATGGTAATTATCACGAATACCCCCTTTTATTACCGTTGTATTAAGCCAAAAATGAAAATGAATGATATTTTATGGCAGTTTTGACATTACAATGTATATCAAGCTTAATTTTGTGAGTATTAGAATTTGTCCCGTTTTATTACACACAGATGTTGTAGGATTTTTATTATTGTTGGTTTTGTGTACGTATGGTCAATCGTATGGTCGTGTGATGTGGTAGTGACTATTGAAAAATACATTTGTATACAGATCGTTTTTACATGATGAATTATTTCCACATCTGAAACTTTTACTTGCCAGATACTTTTGCAACTGAGTGACAACACGTACAAATAAACTGAGTTGTTGAAATCGGTATGCAAACGGTTGTATCTTAACCTTTGTTTCGTAATGGTCATCTTTATGGTATTTGTTGATAGAGAAAATGCCATCATTGTTAACTTGGTGTTTCACTCTTATACATGTTCTTAGGACCTTCAGGATATTTTTCAGTCCCTAACCACTAGATGTCTTTTACCCAACGTAAAAGGACATATATCCACCAAACATACATAATATTTTGAATAGTTTTGAAATCTGCTTGAACTGTCATCAACAAGTTAATTACGATCAGAACTGAAGGTACTTCTTGACAGAAGTTGCAGGAAATATTAACCCACTATTGATCACTTGTTTCACTGAATTTGGCGTGAAATTTCTCAGGTTCGCTTCTAACTAAAGGTTAATAAATTCAAGTATTGTTGTGGGCAGTCTAGACTCTGGTTGGTATTTAAACGTGAGCTCAAGTAATTCTTTTGAAAAATAATCATTGCCGTATATATTTTAAACATTACATGCAAAGGTCGTGTTGATTTAATTGCTGGTGGAAAAAGATAAATAAAGCAACAAAGTGCGTCTTTTCTTGCTGCTTGATCTATCTTCAAATGTTGTCGTTCTAAATTAAATTCAAACTCATTTAACAAATCACTTTCTTGAAAGATATTTGATGATTTAAATTGCAGCTTACAGACAAGATTGCCTTTATTTGCTCTTTAAATATATATTTTTGTATGTTTATTCTGTTTGCAAAATGTTTTAATATTATCTGTTTTCTCAGGTCCTCCAATAATGTCTTTACTAGTGGATAGACACCCAACAGACCTTAAGGCCTACAACATACGTCATAATACGTCATCAGCCCACGTCAGAGGCATCCTGCGGGACCTCCGCAACAGATTCATCGACAGAATAATAGTTATTTGCTCATCACTCAATACAAATATTGTTTTAACTCAGGTAATGGTGGGTTTGATGTTTTTCTAGTAAACTATTGACAGTTAATGCTCAATACCTATTAAAACAGGTTATATATTTGTAAGATAAATATTTGGATACATAGTTATGATTATTCTTCCTTATTACTATTTAATGCAGGCTTTGTACCTGAGCCTCCTCTCCCGTCCATATGAATGGCTGATTGCAAATGTGGTATGTTTGCTTTCATTTTGTTCATTACACAGCATTATCAAATACTTCATTTAAAACAACAGATCATGTAATCCTATGGTGTCATAATCCTAATGTGAAATGAAAAAAATATTCAGGTCTTGTATAGTCTAGTGGTTTTTAATATATGACAGCTAAAATTAAGATAACACTTAACACCAAGGTTACAAGGACAAAAATTAACAACGGAAAACTAATACTTAAACATAATGGCTTATTTAAGTATATTAATTTAGTGTAACTTTCAGCGTGTATGCATACAAAATACATGTATAATCTACCGATCAGATATTGCTCACAAGCCTTTTTAGCAACATTTTGTTCTATTCTTTTCGCACTTGCAAACAACTTTCCCCTGTTTTAAAGTCACAGCTCTGTATAAGAAATGGAATTGGTTGTATTAACGTAGTCAATCTTAAACGTCCATAGAAACAATACAAAATAGGAGCAGAGCAAACACGGACCTCCAAAACATCAGAGGTGGGATTGGTGCGATGGGGGAGTGAGCATACCAGTTAGAACAGTCATACTTGTCGTGTACTCTCCGTCATGATCGGGAAAAAACAAGAGAAAACGTAGACAAGAGAGTGTGTAAACTATGGACTAACAATAACTTGTAATATGAATTATGTCAGTAAGCATTTATCTCAATAATATAGATACTAGTAGTATATTCTAACAAGGTCATTATACCACCTAAAATCTTGCGTAATGATGACTTCAAAAAAGACCTCTGATGTTCTTGTTTCATCAACATTTTTTAAAAACCTTTCTTTGTTTATGAAATCGGACAGACGTAGAGCATGCTCTTGGGTATCGAATCAACTGAGAAATAAGTGTTTATTGCTGCATAGGTAAGGAAATTTGATTATGAAAAGTTAAATTCTTCAAACTTATCATACATTTTGGTTGTTAGATTACCATTTAGTCTCTTTCTGTAGTGCCATATCCATTTATGAAACAGATGTACCTGACTCTGTGTTATCTTTTGTTCAGGCTCAATGGAATATTTCCAGTCGACATATGAATGGAAGTAACCGTTAAGTTTCTGTGTTGTTAAAATCCGTTCCATTTTAAAATTGTCCACCTGGGAGTAGGGCAAATACAAGTCAAATAAAAATAAGGGGCACAGCAATAAAAAATATAGTAAAGACAAGTATTAGTTATCGATCTCATAAAAAACTTCAAATAGTACAAATTTGTAAACAGGGCAGACTCTTAACAACGGAAGGTTACAAATTGAAAACATAATTATGAAGAATTTTATCATTTCAAAAAGATTTTTAAGTATAAGCTTAATTTTATTATTACATGTGGAATTTATTGAAAGTTCTTCTAAAACACAGTTGAAATCAGTTTCTAACATTTAAAGAAGAAAACACTTGCTACATGTGGCCTTCAACTCAACATTTAGATATATCGACGACATATTGTTAATTAACAATGATAATTTCAATTCCTATCATGTCGATACGATATATCCTGGTGAGCTTGAGATAAAAGATACCACATAGTATGACACATCTGTTTCATACTTGGATATTTTACTTGTAATGAAAAAGACGTTAATAGTAATCTAACAACCATGCTCTATGATAAACATGATGACCTTAACTTTCCTATCGTCAACTTCCCTTACTTATGCAGCAACATACCTTCATCACCTGCATACGGCGTTTATATATCTCAGTTGATTCGATTCGCAAGAGAATGCTCTTCGTATGAATAATTTCTAAAACGAGGTAAATTATTGACAAGCACGTTGATGAAATAAGAATATCAGCAGTCTCGTTTAAAGTCATCATTTCGTCAGTTCTTTGGTCGATACAATGACCTTGTCAGCAAATACAATTTATCACTGTCAAATGTTGACGGACGTTTTTCATACTAATTGTTAGTCTATTTTTTAAAAACTGCATTGACGACGGATTTTTTCGTTATTTCCCGATTATGACAAGAAGCACAAGACGGGTGTGACCGGTTAGCAGGAAATGCTCACTCCTCCATGGCACCTGATCCCACCTCTGATGTTTTAGAGGTCCATGTTTGCTCTGCTCCTATTTTGTATTGTTTCATGGACTTTCATATTGAATACTGATCGTTATCTCCATATTCTTCATTTATACAATTCTCTTGAACCATTTTGCGTATAAAATGTGCTCACCCTATTCAACAGATTTCGAAATTTGGTTTTTTTTAACTAGATCAGCTTTATTTATCCATAAAAGGCCTTACACTTCAATCAACTCTTATCCGATGTGTATTTTAATATTGCGTAGTTATTCAATCTGTATTTATTATGTTTTAGCAATTTGCAACCATTAGTAGAATAGTAGATCTCATCTGCAAATGTTATTTTCTAATACCATTAACTGGTACTATCTTGGCGATTTAATGGCAACATTTGACAATTGTAAATGTATTTTCAAAAGACAAACATTTTAATCAATGGTATTAGTTTTATGCTTAAATACGCTTACCCAGGCTTTTATACGGGGCTAAATGTAAAGAACCTTTTTATTACATGATCAAATAATTTGATATTTTATCTAGCAAGTTATTTTATCAGGGGACAGACGTGGCTGTCTTAGACGATTACCTAGATTCCCGCGTTAATCTGACGTCACTTCTACTAATGATCAACAGTAACCCGGATGATTGTGCCTTGGGGAAGGGGAACGTTTCCTTGTCTAATGCCGTCCTACACGACGCCTTCAAGATTTACATGAACATTCTAGAACAACATGTGAACAAAAACAGACTACAGATGAGGAAAGCGTTACGAAATGTACTTGACTCTTCATTTTATTTATTTCAGTTTAAAAGCTTAAACTTTTTTATTTGAAAAAAAGTATTTTTATTTCTTTAGATCCAATCCATGAATATCCCATCCTTCCCAACCTCATACTAATTTTTACATAATCTTTTCCAGAATGATTTAGACTTGAAGAATGTGAGCAATTCTTTTTCTATGAAAAGCACATAAATGTCGTAATGTCTCACAAACCATATTTCATATATTTTCATTACGTCACAGTTTCCTTAAAATCTTCCATGCTTAAACTGAAAAATTAATTGTCGGTTTGCATGTCAATAAATCTGATGGGAAGCATGCAAAACTTACCACTTTCCCTTCACATTTAGCTATTACTGACCGTTTCATGTTGGATCGTGACTTACAAATTTTCCTTTCTTACGTTTTATGTATTCTTTTCCTACATACAATATACTTAAGTAATCAAAGTAAAATTCACTTTATAGCACATTCTTTTTCAATTCATTTTTGGTATGATTAATTGAAAAGCAACATCCGATCTTTTGATTGGTGCTTTCTGTGGTTTGTCTACCAGTCTGTCTGTACTATACTACTCATATCATAAAAGTGAATCGGCCTGATGGTGATATAATACCAGCATTTAAGTTGACCCTGCCCTCAAAACCATGAATTTTATAAATCAATAGAAAGAATTTTAAATATCTTCATATTGAAGTGTTATTTGTTTTTGTTTTTTTTTTTGTTATATTCTATAAAGTCTAACTATCAAAAATAGAGTTCCAGATATATAGTCCAAAGTCAGTTCAATGTAACCTGTACCAATAAACATGCGAAGAACGTCCATTGTAGTTTATATCAAATAATAAAGGAAACATTTTTTCGAAAGTTTTTCACATTTTTGATGAAAAATATTTGGATGAACGATTCTATCAAATATTCTTCGTTAACAAAGAAATTCGACTCTGGATACAATTTATTATGGCTCAAATGTTCTGTAAATCACCTTAACGTATTTTGTTCAGCAATTTGCATTTAATATAACTTTTGTAGGTCACAAGAAAATAAAAATTTTGAATTCTATGCACTTTCCTAGAATTTGTTACTAAAATTAATTCATAACTTTGTTACAAAACAATTTGCAATATAAAAATATAAACGAAACAGGAAATGAAAGATTTTTTAATCCAAAGATATATCAAATTGTGGATATGTTGTAATGATTATTACCCTCATTAAATTTAATGTTCAGATTACTTAGGATCAATATTTTGAATACCTATTTATTTGTTGACCTTTAAGATTTAAAGAAAGTAAGAACTTTGTAAAGCTGTGTTCAAACTTTTTTAATGAGCAGATTATTGAGGACTGATCAAAGTCATTATTTAATTTTATTTTATCAAGTCTCAATTTCTTCGCAATTTGGTCATCCCTTCCATTTTGAACATTTTTTTAATTTCTA
Organism: Saccostrea cuccullata; assembly: GCF_032062105.1. Taxonomy (NCBI): domain Eukaryota; kingdom Metazoa; phylum Mollusca; class Bivalvia; order Ostreida; family Ostreidae; genus Saccostrea; species Saccostrea cuccullata. The sequence continues at coordinate 621,497 of NW_026925998.1, read as the reverse complement.
TTACCTGCATCAAGCTCTTTATGGCCTTTAACAGATAGCAATAATTTTGATTTTAAAAAGTTTTCCAAAACACAATTTACATACTAGTTCAATTATTGCTTTTAAGACCATTATTATGCGGACCTGTAACTTGATGAGGATACATTTTATGTCTTTGTATTTTATTTACATAGATTCGCGTTGATGGTTGTACTGGAAAACTCTCCTTTTCAAAAATGGGTGTCAGAAATGAAACATATCTCCAGCTCAAATCTCTGGCAACAGATCGAGATGGAATGGTGAGTAGGCCCTTCAATTATCCCAAAATGTTTCTCTCTGCAGAGAGGGCAGAATTGATAGGAAATCATATGTTAGTATCTGTTTGTAAACATTTACGTTCTGGTGAAACATTTTTGAAGTGTAAAAGTAAATCCATCAAATATATACTATTGTAGCTAACCAAACTTTATATTGCAAAATAAACATGAAATGAAAACAACGCATTTCCTATGGACATATTTATAAAGCGATTTGAAAGAATAAAATTAATATTTGCAATTAAACTATTCTTTCATTGAACAATTGTGATGATGCTATTAATTCTAAGGAATGATTGTTGTGTTTTGATGTTGTCATAACTTCTTGATATATACTAATTCACACTGCTATATGGAAGTACTTTTGTCCATTTACGTTATGAATTATCGTCAGAAATACAGTGCAACATATTTTAAACTTATATATGGAATGTAAAACATACAAAGATGTATTGAATGTATATGTATGGTCAGTGTCATGTACATGTCCTTGGTTGTCTGTAATGAAAATAAAGGAAGCATCTTCCATTTCCTATCCATGTGTTTTGGTAATGCTTTAATTTACACATTTTAATATAAACTTGACAATATGCATGATATGTATTTTTGACGCACCTGCTTCTGTTATTGTCTGTCTGAATGCACAACTGATTCTTCGCTTTCTTCTGTCAATGTGACAGACCTATTTATTTCAGTATGGGACTTGGAGGAGCGGCAAGGAGCGGCTGATGGAACGAATTCAGCCGTCGCACACTTACAGGTCAATGATGAACAAGGACGCTGAGCATTCATTTACAGATAATAGAATTAGAGTCACTACTAAGCTGGTTAGTCCCTTTCAATTATGAATAAATTGCACTGCCTTCGTTATCTACTTCACCTTCATGTTTTCTTTCATTTTAAGGGCTATATATTTTGTCACAAAGTATTTTGGGACTCCTGGATTAAGTTGGAACAAAACAGCTCATGGAAAACAAAATCAACTTAATGTTTGCATTATAGAAGTTTGATGGTTTAAATTAAAAGCAAGGGTACTCAAATTATGAGCTGCTATTTTCAAGTCCTTCTACTAGGATAAAATATATTTAAAACATTTTGTGGATCATCATTGCAAATGAAGTTATAAGCCCATTTTTTAATTATGTGAAGTTGAAGAATATGATAAAATTATAGTAATCGTGATCGTAAAATCACATATTTTCGTGGGGTCAAATTTTCGTGGTTTGAGTAAAAAACTCTTGGTTTGTGTGAATGAAGAATTGAGTAGATAAGCATTTAACATTTAGTGGTGGACATGAATTCGTGGGTCTCTTCATACCTCGAAAACAACGAAAATTAAACCTCTACGAAAATTTCCTTTTAGAGATTCAATGTCATACTTCAAATTATATAGATATATCAAACAGCAATATCTAAAACATATTACTGAAGGATCTTATATTGATAGAGCTGTTACCAGTTTTATTCATTCTTTTTTTGGTTTCTCTCCATAGGAGCCGCCTTTTGTTCAGTGGAAGAATGATTCCGGGGGTGGCAATAAAACGACAGACATCGGGGACCAACTCGAAGGATTTCTTATTAGTATATTCGAGAAGTTAGCAGACGACATAGGATTCGATTTTAATATTAGCTTAGTACCAGACGGAAAGTATGGTAGTTACAAAGGCAAAGTAAGAGGTTGGACGGGAATGGTTCGGCAACTTTTAGATAATGTAAATATTCCATTTACAACATTCTTCTGATGAAATGACTACCCGGGTTATGTTGTGCTACAAATTATATCAATAGAAACACAAAAATATTTATTTCTTTACCTTTTCAGAAGGCTGATATTGCTTTGGCACCTTTCCAAATAACACCCTCCCGATCTAGAGTTGTCGACTTTCCAAAACCATTCATGACAAAAGGAACCAGTTTAGTCGTTAGAAAACCTGAGAGGAGTGTGTCCCCTTTTCAATTTCTTATGCCGTTATCTCATGTTGTGTGGATTAATATTTTTGTGGCATATATATTTACAGCTTTAATGCTCTTTGGTGTAAGTCGTGTGAACTGTGATAAGCATGAAAGCTGTTTGAACAACTTCCGGGAAAGTTTCTGGTATATATGGGGTACTCTTTTACGAGGGAATCTGACCCAATCCCCCACTGGTATATCAAGCAGAATAGTCAGCAGCGCATGGTGGTTCTTTTCTTTAATAGTGATTTCAGTTTATACAGCTAATTTAGCGGCTTTTCTAACCATTTCTAATGCTCACATACCTATATCTTCTGCTGCTGATCTTCCAAAACAAAGTGATTACAATTATGGTACTGTAGAAGGAAGCCAAATAGAAAACTTTTTCAGCCAAACAAACATCAGTCACTATCAAACTATGTACGCACATATGAGAATTACAGATGGAGCTATAGTAAGGAGGGTGGAAGATGGTTTCCGCAAAGTCCGCACAGAAAAATATGCCTTTCTTTGGGACTCTCCTATAATACGTCATGCAATTTCTACTGATTGTAACTTGATGGAGATAGGGAGTCCCTTTGACCTGAAGGGCTATGGCATGGCAGCAAGAAAGCATTCACCACTAACGGAAAAGCTCTCTCTTGGAATTTTGAAATTAAATGATAATGGAGAATTATACAAACTGGAAGGAAAGTAAGTATTGTTTCTTTTAAACATTTTATAAATTATAATAATTTTTATCAATAATACTTATAAAAGTGAATTTCTTTGTGCTTTCTATATACATGTATATGGTCGCACTCTCGTAAATCATTGGACCTGATCTTATTTGAGCCGTCCTTTGCTGGGTCTACCATTAGATTAACAGTCAGCATTCAGGCCTCATTTGACAGTCCCTATCATTCAAAGAGCTCATTGACTTGTATTATATTCTTTTCTGGTCCTTGCTAGTCGAACTGTTGGCTTTTAAAGCCGAGATGAGAGTGTGGCGAAGGACAGCATCGGTAATGTAATTTTGACACCTTTCACTGAGAGCCCCCTGGAGACGCTGTTTTAGATTCTGTATGTTTTAGGCTTTCTGGATTTCTTTTCTTCTGTTTTTTGCATTTCTACCAAGTCTTCTCTCCTTGAAGCTCGTAAAATCAATGTAAAATCTTTTTTTTTGGCCACACAGTAATGTCACATTATTAGACTGATCCGGTTGAATTTTGGTTTGAAATGAAACATATGGAGATAACGAACAGTGTTCAAGATCAAAAGTCTATAAAACAATACAAAATAGGAGTAGAGCAAACACGGACCTCCAAAAAATCAGAGATGGGATCAGATTCCTTGAAGGAATGAGCATACCTCTTCATTTTTTTTTTAAAAAAGCATTACATTTTTTATTGAAATTAAATCATTTATAGCCCATCTATAATTCTTGATTTGTTTGAATCCCTCATAGGATTTGCTTAAAATGTTAAGAGACAGTTTGCAATGCCATAACAGCATAATTGAATTCTTTGAATCTCTTTTACTCAAAACAACGGAATACAAATTGCAGTAGAATAATGATTATTCGTGGAGGTCAATTTTCGTTGGAAAGCAAAATTCTGCTGCTTCTAGGAGAACATACCTGTATATTTTACTAGTATATACAAAACATTAATTTATTAAATGTTTGATACAATAATTGTTCCATGAAATCCACGAACATTGTTCCCATCAAACATAGTATGATTCCACAGTATTCGCGATTGGACTCTTTTAACAACAAGAATTTATTGAGATATTTAGATTTATGCTTTATGTTATGTGATAAAGTAATTTAAACATAAATTTTATTATTCAGATGGTTTGGTATCCCTACCTGTCCAGACCCGCGTTCCAGTGCAAAGAGCCAAGAGATTAAAATGGGCGTGGCCTCTGGAATGTTTTATGTTTTGACAGGGGGTCTTGTCCTTGCTTGTATTGTATTCATAATACAATGGCTATATCATAAACGTTCCAAGAACCAAGATCGAGAAAACAAACAAGAGGTATTTAGTCTTATTCTATTTTCGATATAGCTTTCTTTTTCCAAAAGAAAATTTAGATCTCTTTAGTCAAGGACATCTTTTAAATATAGCTGGATAATTTTTTTCTACCAGAATTTAAAATGAAAAATAGATTATTTTCATTGAAAATATTCAAAAATTTATTTTGAAAAATGCAACGTAATTTCCTTGAAAATTTTCAAAAGACGGCCACTATGGGTAAAGCACAGTCAAATAGTTTATAATAAAAATACAACCAATTTCACGTTTTGGTTGAAACCAGAATATTTTACATCTTTGTGTAGAATATCTTGAGAAAATCATAATCAATTTAATTGTCATAATTCTCTTATTTTATTTCAGCAAAGTAAGGCAGAAGAAAACAATATTCACAATCACACGGACCGCAATACCTCATCAGAACTGGGGAAGGATAGGGATGATGAACTGATCACTGTGTTGACTAGAACACTGAGTATCGGTGAGAATTCAGTCCACAGTAGGTGGCAAGGGGAACATTTATAACAGCATATTGCAAGTGTCACAACGTCTTCCACACGCACATGTTTTCTTCATAAGATTCATTTCAACATTCTCTGCATTATCTTCATTTTTATCAGAATTTTTCCATTTGTCAAACACTGTATTCAAATGACTTGTTTGTGATATTGTATAAAGTTGTATTAGATAAACGATAAATAGGGAATATGTGACGTTTATGCAAACTGGTTGATTTTGATGCCAGTAAACTAGTTTTTTATTTGTTTGTTTAACATCTCAGGAATAATTTATTTGTTTTATTGTCTTTTTTTTCATTTTAGTTATTTTCATTATCATTGACGAGTATCATCTAACATAATGATTAGTTTTGCGTCACAGCTGGTGTGATAAAATACTTTTGATTTGCATCAAATCATATATTTTCATTTTCTTGGAGAGATAAATAAGTATTAAAAATTCATTTGACAATATAATTTTAACAATCGATTAAGTAACAGTTATACCCGGTAGTGTAAGGAATAAGTTTAAGAAAGCTGTTGAATGTATTTATTTTATATTGTGAAGAGTCAATAATTCTACTTTGTCATGTGATATATCTGAGGCTATTTTAAAATGCAAGTCCAATTCTAATTCATTCTGATATATGACAAAATCTTAAAATTCGATTGGATTTTAATTACTTTTTGATCATAATCATTCATTTTTGTCTGAATAATGTTGGGGGATGAAAATGTGCTCAGTTTGATGTTTATGGTTCCTTCCCAGTAATTACTTAATTGAATTGAAACTGTTGGTTCAATGAAGTCGATGATAGATGAATACTACCGTCAACTGCTCAATAACTCAGAAAAACACTTATAAAATTGTGAGCTAAATTAAATATTGAAATATCAAACACACACGAACTTTTACAATTATTCTTTTGAATTGCTGTTTAAACAGTTCTAGATTTGAGGGGAATTTGATTTGCTATCAATTGTTTGCAAGCTAAATTTGTTTCTGCAATTATTTTGTCAATGTTACAAAATTTAATTTGCTTTCTCGTGTAATTTCTATTATTTGAGTCTCTATCTAAAATTTTATTAAGTTCGGTTAGTTTTTTTCTTTTCGTTTTGATCGAAGCTTTTTGAAAATATTGACATGATATAGTTGGACTCAGTATGTTAGAAATAAGGTTCAATTCTATTTTTTTTATTTACCTGATTCAATGTACAGCATTCAAAAGTTGTAAATGTTATCTTTAAAGCCTCGCATAATTAAGTTGCAACCCTGCAATTCCTATTGATTCCTTTTGAAAATCCTCATGAATTAGTGCTAAACTTAAGCCTCACTTTTAATCATTTCATGCTGCATTTTGTCACAACAAAACTCATTTTTGGGCGGATTAGCTAACTTTATATTAAGCTGAAGTATGTACATGTACATAATAAAGAGGTGAATGATATCTGTACTCTTGATGAATTTATGTGCCTTAATAAAATGTTTTTCTTGCACTGTTTTATTTTATTAATTGATTTCAGCAATTTTCCTAAATGTATTCAATACAGATAAATTTCAAAGGATTTTTAACTATGTTCTTTGGTTATGAGAGAACCAATTCTGCTGGTCTAATAATGTTTGAGCTTATGAGTTCCCGAAGCAACGCATTCTTCAATGAGATTTTCCCAATCAAAATCTAAGAATACAATTCAGGAAGGTTAGCGAAGATATCAGGGCACACCAGCTATTAAAGAATTATATTGTTTGTCACAGTGTAATGTAGATGTGTCTCCAAGACCTTGTAGAAAATACTTAATGTGGTTGTGAAATGGAAAATAAAACCCCGCTACAAGAGTACACATTACATCACGTGAATGATTTGCTTCCTCTGATAATCTTGATTAATAGTCACAGTTTTATGTTGGAGCTGAAACGGATCCACTTTACAGCGTTGGAGTTTTATATCAGTAGTCCAAACGGTTAGACTAATTCATTATTATTTTTATCTCCCTTGTTGCCAATAAACCCCAGAGAGGTCGCTTCAAATCATAGAGGTCAACTTCCGGCGATTAGTAAGGCAGAGATAAATAAATCAAAGTGATATTTTTCTGATCGACCGTCATATAACTGTAAGAATTGGTCGATTTGCATCTGTAAAATATTACAATGGCTCTCGGTATCGATCTCACAATTTTCCACTTACCTAACGAGAACTGCACCTTCTGGGTGGGTTATAAATATCATAGAGGTAATACTAAAAGAAAGGGTAAAAAGGAATAAAAGACAATATGAATGATGTAAAAAAAATAATGAAAGGTCTTATAAATCATGCTTATTTCGAAAGAAATATTACTTTTATGTTAAAACAATCATAAAAATATGTCGTTAAACGGCCCTTAAACTTCCAACAACAAAAAAGCTTTCGGTTTACATGACTACATTAGATATAATACACTCTAAAATCCAATAAATAGTTTGTTTTTGTAAGAAAATTAGGTAAACATAAATAAGCTATAGATAAACTTAAACGCATTTGCCATTGATAGAAAGCTTGAAGAATATCAAGACAAAGTTCCTCTCAAGTCATATAAAATGTTTCAAGAAATACTTTTGCTTCGAACAAAAATTTTTTTTGACTTTTTTAACATAGTTTAAAATTGTCTTATCAAAAGTACTTTCATTGGTATAAAATAAATTTATCTTTTATTATTGTAACGGTAGTGGCGAAATTAGTGATTTTTCACCGGTCGCCTGGAGAGACTTACTTTTTCATTGCACCTGAACCCATCTCTGAAGTTTTAATGGGGCCTGTGATTGTTCTGCTTTTTTGTATTGTTTATTTTAACTACTGATCATAATTATATTCCGTAATCTTAATATAGAAAATGTGCTTAAATCCTTATTAAACGTGTATCAAACGTATATCATTTGAAGGTATTCGGTAAGGGTTTCGGGTTTATAGAAGGGAAGGGCTATGTTAAGCTAATTTTACCATAAATCACTTGATCATTTAAGAAACGGCAAGCCCTCTACTGACAATTAACTAAGAAATACTGTATGTACGTTGAATAAACAATGTATTATACTTTTATTTTTTCTTGGAGGAAACTTGTCAGAGAAGAATGTCTAACCATGCTGTTGGCATTTTCCACATGAAATCTACAGTTGTACACTTTAAATACAAACAGATACATTTTTGCGGACGATGACTTAAAAAAAGGTTACAAATAGGATCCCTTGCAGATACAATGTAACTGAAAAATTGAATTTCCTCTATCTCCTTGATAACACATATGGGGGCTGTTGAATTAGGATTGTTTGTCTACCACATGCCGACTGATTGTGTTATAAATGCTTCTGGTCCTCATTAAGTAGGTGTTGGGATGATTTATGAATGAATCTGTTTCTTGACTTTGTAACGATATATATCAGTAATCATGACCAAAAAAATCATAAATATTTATTTTGAACGAAAATTAGACACATGTGTCTATTAAACATTCCAATAGATACAGTACAGAATCCTTTCATTCTACCCAGGTGTGCAATCATGGTCAAATGCACTCAAAAGGCAACATGGTAACAAACAACATACTTATCAGCTTATAATAAATGTTTTACCCAACATCTTTCTTGATCCCTAATTAAAATATTGGCAGCTTTGAAAGATGAACTTCAGAATACTGTTACAAAAATTATTCGAAAAGTTGTGTACATCAGAGGAGGACTGTTGAACACAGTTACACACTTTATACAACCATTTTCCAAATAATTTAAAATAAAACCAGATTTTTTACATCGTATAAAATGCACGATTGTTCAACACTGTTCAAAACTTTATGCAACCATACCACACAATATTTTAAAACAATGCAAGCTTTTTTGATACTTGTATCATAGCTGTTTTTTATGAAAATGGAATTCCTGAAATTAGCTTTCCTGCCATTGATCATTTAAAAAAAACTTTTTATTTTATTTTGAGTCCCCCGAAGATGATATCTAAATATGCCCGAGTTTTTTTTTAATTTACAATATCTGCGAATTTATTTATTTAGTCTTTCAACAATCTGACACGGATTCCAATCCTTATAATTAATTCTACTTTAGTATTCAAACGCAGCTTTAATGTATTGAAAAACTTCTATATGAAAACAGAAAGTCTCTTTCTTTTGCATTATGCTCAATATTTTAATAAATCGACGACGTTTTCTGAATAATAAAAGAATTATTTCCATTCCTACCTTGATTAGTATCTTTCTATGAACTCGAAATAAAAAATACTAGAAATTGTGTTACATCCGTTGCATATTTACATGTTTTTAAAAGAGGACTTAACCTAATAAAAATAGCAATATACCAAACCACCTGAAGATGTCTTCCACTTGATTTTGATTCGCAAGAGTTTCTTGGTTTCTAATATGAAGCAACTACATTCGTTAAAGTCAACATTTCTCAAATTCTTCGTCGATACAATGGTTCTGTCAGCAATTACAATCTAACATTAAATCTAGTTCTTACCGGGTCACTGAATTTTTTCATACAAACGATTATGATTTTTTTTTCAATTGTCTACCGATTTTCTTCTGTTTTTGATTATAACGAGGAGAACATGGTGGTTGTATTCGTTCGACAGGGAATGTTTACTCCTCCATGGGACCTGATCTCACCTCTGATGTTTTTAGAGGACGATTTGGGCTCTGTTTTAATATTGCAATGGACTTCTGAGCTTGATTACTGTTATCGTCATATTTCATTACGGAATCTGTGATGTTTACAATTAACCAAAACTCTTAAATAAATACTGCTATCTCTGGTTTTGCCGTTGCTATATATAGAAATTTTGCAACTGACCAGTTATATTCTCCTGACGCTAACAATCCACAGACTGTACAGTTGTATTCTAATGATATACAGTCTATCTCTTCTTATAATAATATCTGTGCTGTCCATTAAGCGTCCTCAAATGATGAAATAAACCTCGTCAGCATCTACATAAAATCGTCTCTTATCGACTCACTATACAGGAATGGTGATTTTATATCTTCTAAGTCCCCTCCACCACTTCCCTATCTTGACTTAACTTCACATGACGAGTTCATGAAAGATAATTCCTCATCTATCAAAATTGATTTTTTTGTGTCGCTTGAAAGTCAAGTCATCGTTTTGTAACCATACACGGAATGTCTTCAGTTAATCTTCCTTCTGGGAGTAAGGGGCATATTTCAAAGCCCCCGCCTGACTTCTTTGTAACTCAAGAAATTACATCATGATTGTACATCATATCAAGCAATCTGATGTCTGGCTTGTAATCATTGATCGTGGTACAATAAACATAATTGTACAGAACCTACTGAGTTAGTTTCAACCTTTCGACATCTTGAAGCATATCAAGTATGATAAACAGTGTGTTTAGGTGAACTGTCTCAGTCTTGTAAATCAAAAGAAAGAACGGGGCTAATGTGCACGTCCTGTTATGAATATCAACGTAGCATAAAGACTGTAAGTGTTTATCAAGCTTATAAGTCCGTCTCACGCCCTGCATCATTTTGTATTCCTGGCACACTCATTGTTTACTTATGTTTCCAATGATTTCTTCAAGATATTTTCTTCAATTTTTGTAAAAAATACACGTTGATAAGTGGTTCAACTACATATTTGACCTCATTATTTTTGATTTAAGTTATATTTCCTAAAACTAAAAACAGTGAGGCATATTTGTTGCCATAATTTTCTTAACTTGACAGCCTAGCGTGGTGCAGTGGTTAGAACGTTCGCTCTTGAGTCGCAGAGTTCAGTATTGATCTTCACGTCGCAGGCTCGAATCCCGCTGTGGAACCTGGAGTCCAGTCCTTCGGATGAGACCGTTTAAACCCAAGAACTTGTTACGCAGTAGGGTTTAGCACGAAAAAATTTCTTCGCTGCTTTATGGCCTTGAGTGTCCTGTAGAAGTGTAAATTTGCAAGCTATCCACGCAAAAACTATTTCCTCTCAATGACAGAAAAAAATTCAGAAGTCCATTTAAACAAACAAATTAAGAGCAGAGTCAGGCTATATATATCTTAAAAATCAGAAATACAATCAGATACCATTGAGGTGAAACTTTCTCCCTGGACTGGTAATATCCACCGTGTACCCCTTGTCATGATCAGATAAACAGAAAATCCGTAGACTATTCCGTGTGGACTTATGGTCTTACAATATGCATGAAAGACTTCAAACAACAATGATTGATTGATTGAGTTTCACTCATATGGAGACACCACCACTTGCTGGTGGAGAGCTGCAAATTTAGTCCTATACTCGGCACTCAGGGCCATTCAGCAGGGAGGGATCTTTTTCGTGCCAGCACCTACTGCGACACGGGACCTCGGTTTATACGGTCTCATCCGAAATACCAGTCTTCACGTCCCACAGTCGGATTCGAACCCGCGACGTAAGAATTGACTCCTTACTTTGCGACTCTAGAGCAGACGCTCTAACCACTGCACCACGGACAAACAATAATAGACTTAACGACAAATTGTATGTGCAATCTAGCCCATTGTATTAACAATGGAATTTGTCAAATAATAAGTTTCATTGGAGATTATTGATATCTCTTTATCATCAAATTTGTTGTCAATATCCTGTCTCATTTTTGAAATTGTGCAAACATATGCAGAAGACACTATTGTGTGCTTAAATAACTGGGAGACGATAAGTCCACATTGTAGTTATCATTTCCTAGACAATACAGTGTATTTTCTAAATTTTAAACATTTTTATTTTTTGGCATTTTGCTTATATGTACAATTTCATTGCAATACAACCAGCTGGACTTCAGTGAACATAAGGGGGAGCTTCTGTTATCCTGGACCCAGACTATAAATGCATATTTAGTTACTTCTGTGAATAGAGTAATGTCATACACAAATCAAACTCATTTAATCAACTAAAGGAGACCTATGCTTAATGTACAATGAATATTCGAAAGTGTATGAGACACCGTGACAAATAAAATTCACGGCGGACAGCTTGACAGAAATCTGGACTTCATTACCCAAAAGTTCCATAAAATATTGATGATTGTTTCGTTTTTCACGGACTCATGAAGACATTTGTGGAAGGGCAGTTCGTGTCTGAGTACCGTAAAGAGAAATCGTCCCAAAGGATTTAAATATTTGTCGAATTACTTCTGTTCTCTCTGTAATGATAAATAATTCATCAAATCCACTATAATTGTTTACACGATGAACAACAATGATAAACACTCAATGCCTTTTATTATCTGACATCATCAAATGTCTTGGGTGTCGTTATAGATAAAGATTTATAATTAAAATTAAGACGCATAAATATTTTTGAGAAGAAAGTAGTAATGAACAGAATAGAGAAATGAGTGGGTAGTGAAATAAGTGATGTTTGTTTGTTTTTTTATTTGTTTGTTGTTAAATGTCCCTCTCAAGATATTTCACCCATATGCCTGTATGGAGAAGTCAAAAAGCAAAGAAAAAAGGTTATATAAACAGTTAGTTATAAAACAGTTCATATAAACATTTCTTCCTTTTCGGTCATAAAAATGCACCCAAGTTTCTTCTTTCACCATCCAACTGATGAAATGTTTTCTGTTTTAGCAACATCTATCAATAGAAGTATTCTTACAGATTTCAATCAAACAATTTGACTGTGATCTTTTTTATACTCGTTTACTATGAATTTTTGAATCCATTTATCAACTTTACTGTGTTGAAGACTAGTCTTTCTAAATGTCAAATTGGTATCTTTATCTTCTTGGCAGAGGTCAATTTTAAAACAGATTTGAACTCAGTATTAATGTCGATTTCTTTACAAGAATGATGTGTTTTCTGTGGTAAGGAGACGTTCCTTAACTGAAGTTGTATTTAAAAAAAATAAAAAGCAGTTATTTTGAAACACTACCTTGTCGGTAGAAGACTACACTAGACACTTATGACCTCTGCGCAGTAAGAATTTCTTTTCACGTCGGCACCTTTTGCTACATGGGACTCGGGTTATACATTTTTATCCTCTTTCCGCAGTGGGATTTGTCCGGCGACGTAAGAATAAATTATTTTCTCGTCGACTCTAAAGCAAAGACTCTTACAACTGTGCCTAGCGATTCTGCATTTAATATTTTAACTTTATTTTGCATTAAGCATTGAATTAGCTTCGTACACTTATTCATCCTTCCATTTATAAATCTATGTTAATGCACACATAGAAACATCAATTTAATTACATAATATAGTGTGTGTCTTTTAACAACAAAATATTATGTATTTTGACAAATAGTTGCACAAAAAAGAATCCAAAGGCCTAATACTGAGATCTGAGTAACTCAGTTGACGGTTATATTAGATCTTTATGAATGGAAAGAGTGGACAGAGGTAAAATTGCCTATTAGCGTCTAGAAATGATTTGCGTATTACATTCCTGTTGACATGTACGAGAAATCCCAAATGGAAGCAATATCTACATCAATGTCATTAAAAACCAGGATGGATTGATGCTAAGGATTGATTTACGTTAAATAAAGAAGGAATTGGTTATCAAGAATTTAGCTTCATGCAGTATTTTGTTTGTATTTCTACTTTTCTTTGCAGTGAACAACTGAAATGTCACCATTATACAGTTGTCCACTATGCGATTCTCTTTTTTTATATAGTCGTGGAGAAAAACAAACAATGAATCGAATTTATTTTGTCATAGATTTATTGATATCGGGCAAAAAATAAACTCTTTCATAAAATTGAAAAAAGCATGAGTCAAATATTGTTGTGATTTACAGCTTGTGGTAGAGATAGATAAATTTCCATTTGTTTTTCATTAAAGAGGAGAAAAAAGCATAGAGTCAAGTTCAGTATTACTTAAAACTTTTATTCTCTTTTTCACTTCAGTTACTGGAAAGCAAATGTAAGTACAGTTTATTTTGACATATAGAGTGTTAACGTTATGTTTCACGCTTCTCCATTGGGCCATTCCAAGTTTTTTCTATGTTTAGCGTCCGCGTGTGCCACCCCATATAAGAAAAAACACACAACATCAGGAGTCCTGAAATTGATTAATTTAATCGAATTTTTTTAATTTTGTCAATTTCTTCAAATAATTCTATACATTAAGTTATATTGGGTGTATTTTAAGCATTCAATCCCTTGTTTTTGCTTAAGAATAGATATTTCTTGTATTAAAGCAGTTTAGTTAGATCAAATCATTTGAAGGGCGTCATTTTTAATCACTTTTAAGCCTGTGTTTTATGTATTGGCTTGTGTGTTTTTTGCGAATAGGTAGGTAGGTTTTTGAAAGATGGGTGGACGCTAAACAGAGAAAAAACATGGAATGGCCTTGCAGTGAAAAAATCTCGAGAGGGACGTTAAACAATATACAATCCATCAATCATATTTTCTCCTTTCCCTCAAATTTGAAGGTAAACAAGGCATAAATCAGAATGCCATATAATATTCCTATCAATTCAATGTTATATTGGAAATACAATCACGTTCTTTGATGTTTGATTTATTAATTATGGATTGGTATTAAACATACATTCTTCCTATGGGAGGAGGTATTGTTGAAATGATACAATCCCGGCTAAAATTAATATCAGGAATCCATTTATTAATCACTTAAGAGACACGTGGGTCCAGTTGACAAACATGGAATTTTCATACTTTTGACAAGCATCCCATTGTAATCTGAGTCACCAGAAGACACATTGGTGTTATTGCATTTTAAAAGTAAATAATTGTAAAGTTTGGTATGTTTTAACATAATAAAAACTTATCCCTCTAACACATATTTGGGGACCAAAACAAAAAGTAATATAGACATTGTTAATAAATAGTATCCTTATAAGTACTTACCTGTCGAAAAGACTAACATAGAAGCTATTATAAGAGAAAAAATCCCTTTTCTCTGTCATTTTGACAAAAACTTTCTGTAAAACTGCTAAATCAGAAAATTTCATGCGCAAAACGGATTTTGTCCATTTATCTGATATATTTACACGACACTGTCAAGTAAGAAGCTTTGTGTGGGTAAATTTGTCTGAAATCCTTGTTTTCGACAATCTTTAGCATATTAAGATGATAAAAAGGTGAAAAAATGCTAAAAGTGCAATATTTTAGGTTCACTTTATTTTTTCTAATGTATACGTACTTGATATAAAAACAAAGGGTGACCTTAAAGATAATTTATATTTGATCCAACCTCCAATGTTTTTAAAGCCCGTGTTTGCTCTGCTACTATTTTGCATTGTTTTATGGATTTTCGATCTTGAATACTGTTCGTTATCTCCATATGTTTCATTGTATCAGATTTATTAGGTTCAATTTTCGTATTCAAAATTACTAGTTTATTTATTGACACAGTACGAGGGTCATTCAAAAAGTTCGTAGACTTTTGTCCTAACTTTTTTATTTAACGTTATATTATATCGCATTTTATGTATCAATATTGAAAGTGGTTTTCATCAAGTTCCTATGTTTTTTTATGCTAATACTCTTTTCCATACTAGTATAACAAGAAAAGATGAGCTGGCTAAAAATTACATCCTGTCCTATATGAGATTGCATCATTTCTTCATCGAAAAATTTTAGCAAAAGGGGTACATTTTTGTAGAATACTTCAACATATTATTATCTTCATGGGGCTGTTTCACTAAATGCTTCACATACTTCCATGTACTTTAAGTCTCAGATTAAATCATTGACACAGATTGCTGAAAGCCTATATTTAATTTGATTGAAAAAGTAATTTTGTACGTCTCTTGACAGTATTTAATCATCACGTAGAATAGTAGAATACGCAAGGTACTGACACAATGTTCTTTGATCTGTGTGTGATGATTCTTTTTTTTAATTTCTGGGTAGTACCCTTTTAACACTTAAATGCCAAGCAGTCGTTGTGGTTTCATTCTCCCCAGTTATTATATGACTGGTTATTTTTCAATTATGGATAGAACAGTCCTGAGGCTTGTATTGTTTTTGTGACACCCAGTCGTTAAACATTACGCTTGCAATGCGTCAAGACGGCCACTTAGGGAGACCGTCTGAGTGTAAATTCTATTCACGAGAGGTTTGGTCTGCTTAAACAAATAGAAAGTACTATTTTTGGGGGTCATTTTTTCCCTTTCAAATAAAAAAAAATGAATTTGAAAAGTGTCTTATATTATTTTTTGTAAGTATTTTTTTGTTTGATTAATTATTTTTGGAATTGAAATTCGAAAGAAAAATAATTAATTAAACACTTGTTTTGTAAATCCTAGAATATTTATACTATTCTTATGTAGAGAAAGGTACAATAGGACATTGTAATATCTTATCTAAATAAAAGTTGTGTTAAACACAAACTTGGACACAGATGCTTGTAAGTTTTATTTGTATTGACTTTAAAACCTGAGGATTTCGTAATAATGTCACTGCCTGCACGCACGCATCTTCATCTGATGATTAAAATTTGTTTAGGCTTAGCATGACATTAGTTTTGGCATTATCTTTTTGTAGTCACGTGACTGTCATCATCTGTCAATATTTTTTAAAGAAATCTTTTTCAAAACAGCACTCTGTACGAGTAACAATTGCTGTGATGAAATTAATGCTTTTGTTGACAAATACCCTGCATACAAGTGTGCAATATCACAGAAATGGTTTATTCAGTTAATAGTTATACGTGATCTTAATTGGCTCAATCTTTAGATTTTAGCTTAATCCTTATGAATGATTCTTTTAAATTTGAAGAAATCAGAAAGAGAATATTCTATGAATAAATTGAAGCATATGCTCCCTGTCAAATTTTTTTTCTGCAATCCCTATCTTCACCGGAAATCTGAGTCGTTTGTATACTTGAGTATTTCATTGGATGATTTAAAAGGATTTCATACAGAATATATTTCAAAACGAAAGGAAAATGTACTTTTCAAAATACCTTTAACATATTTTAGATAGCAGTATGTGTGTGGGATGACAAATATTATCTGAGATGTCTGTGGTCTATGTTTGATCCTGACAAAATTGATAAGAATAGCTGCAGCC
Organism: Saccostrea cuccullata; assembly: GCF_032062105.1. Taxonomy (NCBI): domain Eukaryota; kingdom Metazoa; phylum Mollusca; class Bivalvia; order Ostreida; family Ostreidae; genus Saccostrea; species Saccostrea cuccullata. The sequence goes on along the minus strand of NW_026925998.1, from coordinate 604,724 downwards.
CGTGTGAGGTTTCGAGATTACATCATTGCTGGAATGACGGAATCTTCACTTATCTAATGTCACATTCATGTACTTATATTTTTTGGAATAAACATTGCTGTCACAAGACTATCATTACTATGATATAGGGTGATTATGTCATGTTTGTGTAATGTTTTTGATTATTTATATTCTCTCTTTGATCCTAAAAATGATCGTGGAATTCTTTTAGAGTGTTTTCAATAGCTATAGTTTTGGTCTATAGCCTCAAAATACACATCGAATTTACTTAACGATACCCATTTTTGTTCTATTTATATTTATTTTCAATCGCATCTTCTTGTAATTTGAGTACATGTACTTCTTTTAGATTCTACTAATTGAGTTTATATATTAGTCTGTATTTTAAAGGGAAAATAATTTCAGAGCTGGAACAATAGAATGAGTGAGGCTAGCTGCAGACACATAATCAAGTTAAAGGAAAATCTGAATATAATAATAAGATGCAACGTATAAAAACTGTAAATGAAGATATACAAGTGGGTGGAATGCATATGCACTGAATTGGATAATTGAGGTTTTTTTTCTTCAAATCGTCGACCCTAGAGGTAGTTTGTTCCATAATATGGATAACATTTTACAATGGATTACGAAAAAAAATCTCTAAAACTATCAGTGTCAATAAAAGCCACAAGCTAGCAAGGCCATGGTTAGTTTTATTGATATGCAGTTAAGCATTTTATATTGTTCAAATAATTGCCTCTGGGGTAGGTGGGAAAGAACAGAGGAAGATATTTTCAGAATGGAATTTGAAGTAGAGCAAAAAATTTTATATATTCAATATCATCGGGTTTTTCCTTTATAAGAACTAGAATGATATTGCAAAAGAATGAAAGATTATTAAATATTTTACCTAAACTCTAACTAGTTAATATCATAAGATACTGACTATTGATGAATAGTGCCAACTAACTACAAAAACCTATAACAAACGAAACTTTCAACTTTTCAATATTTTCAGCATGTGATAACACCCCATTATCATCTGCATATGATGATACGTCTCCCAACTTATTTCTTTTTTTAAACTTTTTTTTTCAAAATCTTTCTTTACTCTTCACTAAGATATAAACAGTAGTGAAGGAGAAACTTCAAGAGTACTGTGCAACATATATTCAAAAAGTGATATAAATCAGACGTAGATGCTTAAAAATTCCAAGGAACTTTTGGACAATTTGAAATCACATGATTTTACCTATGTTGTTTTTGGAGACCAGGTCTTCCAACAATTTATTTGAATTCTCATGGGTACCAATTGCGTCCCGTTATAAGCAGATCTATTTCTGTATTCATATGAAGCAGAATTTGTGCAAAATCTTATGCGCGAAAAGAAGAAAACACTGCTGTGGCCTTCAACTCGACATTTAGATATATCGACGACGTACTGTCAATTAACAATGGTAATTTCAATTCTTATGTCGATACGATATAGCCTGGTGAGCTTGAGATAAAAGATACTACAGAGTATGAAACATCTGTTTTATATTTGGATATTTTACTTGAAAAAGACATTAATGGTAATCTAACAACCAAGCTCTATGATAAACGTGATGACTTTAACTTAACTATCGTCAACTTCCCTTACTTATGCAGCAATACACCTTCAACACCTGCATACGGAGTTTATATATCTCAGTTGATTCGATATGCAAGAACATGCTCTACTTTCTATGAAAACTTTCTAAAACGAGGTAAATTATTGACAAGATGATGAAACAAGAATTTCTTCAGTCTCGTTTAAAGTCATCATTTTGTAAGTTCTGTGGCGATACAGTGACCTTCAGCAAAACAATTTATCATTGAGTCAAATGCTGACTGACATTTTTCATACTAATTGTTAGTCCATTATCTATACACTGCATTGACGACGGATTTTTCCGTTATTTGCCGATCATGTCAAGGAGCGTGTGTGACCGGACGGCAGGGGATGCTTGCTCCATGGCACCTGTTCCCACCTCTGATGTTTTGGAGGTCCGTGTTTGCTCTGCTCCTATTTTGTATTGTTTAATGGACTTTTGATCTTGAATACTGTTCCTTACCTTCATATTTTTCATTAATCTATACTCAAAAACATGAATTGAGTGCGATCAGATAAGTTCATGTTACAGGAATCTCAACAACCCAATCAATTTTGAGGTAGCATTTAATAAATTCTATGATCATTATAATGACCTTGGTAACAAATGTAACCTATCATAAGGCTTTTTAAAAAGCAGGCTTGTTTCCTACCAATTGCTAGGAATGTTTTAATACTGAATTTGACTACGGAATATTCCATCTACCAAATCAATATATACGGGTCATAGCGGTCGACAGGAGACGCTTTCTCCCTCTAGGCACTGGATCCCACCTCTGAAATTTCCAGGTCTCTGTGTTTATTGCTTCTTTACAGATTTCTATTGTGTAAAAAAAATACTGTAGATTATCTACGCCCTCTTAAAAGGAGAAAACATAATAGATTATAGAATTAGCAGCATACACGTCTTCATATTGCAATGAGATCATACTCTTAATTCTATTCTGCTTATTTTTTCCATAAATTTTATATCGGTTTGGGTGATTTCATACTAATGAGCATTTTTTTATAATCAGATATCTTTTCATTATCAGTATTTTGTTGTTCTAAATAATATATGAATATATTATATTGACACAATTATTGAAACATTTCTTATGCATAGAAAATATAAAAATGTAAAATTGGAGCTTTAAGTCATTATCCTAATAATAGCCTAAGGTTTTCTTCTTCATTCTGTCATGATAATCAGAATATGATTTACTTCCGAGTATTTAACGGTAACACCGCGTGGTAACAGAATAACTTTCCCAATGAACCTAATCAATTTCTGTTCTCAAGGGTCATTGGCCGGAATAAAAGTAAGTGATTTTCTCATCAAGACCTTTTTTAGTCCATGCCACAATTTCCCTCCAAATGACAGAAAGGAATTCAGAGTTCTGATGATCGAATCTGCTGTGACAAATCTATGGCGAAGAAATCGTGAATATCCCTCTAGTCATACTGAAACCTACCAATGCACAGACTAAAATGTATTTATCGAAAATAGAAAGAAAAAGACTGGTTTATTTCGTTACCTTAATCTGTATGATTTAAATTGTCCGTACTTTTTTAAATGTAGGATATGCCACAGAAAATTGTCAAATACTTAGCTTCTTGTAGATATTAAAGAATTAGTTCTTTTTAGTTTTGTTTTTGTGTATATTTAATTACATTGGAATACCTTAGAATTTTGAATATTATAAGGCTAATACTAGTAATTAAAATTAATATTATTAACTTATTAACTTGTATGACTTAATTTTGTTTTGTGTTGAAATAAATCCTTTACCAACATTATTTTATTTAATACAACAAGATTTTCAACAATTTATAACTTTTTGTAAACATATGATATGTTTGTAAATAGATGTTCTACTCATGAAAAACAATCTCATTTTTTTCTTACAATGTATTTATTCTGGGATATTTTCTTGAATTTAATCTTGCTTACATTGGGAAAAATTATAGGTTAGCGAAACTGTCGGTTGGTAAAACACGAGTTGTTTTTCTTTCTACTTCAATATCAGAGTTCATTCTCAAAGGTTTTATTCAAGTTGTCCTTTTCTTTCCTAAAAAGAGCAGGAAAATGCTATTTTAAACATGTTAACATATTTTCTATTTTCAAATGGAGCTAAATGTACTTTGATTTAAGATTTGAATTTTATTTAAATTATATGTGCTTGTTACATCGTCGTTGTAGTTGTCCTAGTATTATTAGGGGTTCTTTTAATGAATGAAATGCAGTGTAAGAATTATCAGATTGAAATAAAGTGCTAATTTTGCTAGATATTCTCATAAATCTGAGATATTAAATATATAAGTTTCAATATTAAAAACTAGATAGAAAGACTTTTTTTCTTAGAATTTCATGAATGATGACCTTAATTTTTTTTTTTCTAACTTCAAAGCAAAACTTCAGGCTCTGACAACCAGAAGTGGTGCAAATCACGTGAATTCTCAGAAACTTTAATGAACTTTTTAAATGCTTTTATTTTCAAAAATCCAACCTTTAAAAAAAAAAAAACAACACTGGGTTATTCTAACTTTTATAAATTAAACAGTTATAACTTTTATTTTTATGTCGGCTCGATATATTCCAATGAAATTAATTGAAAAGACACCACAGAGCCTGCTACATCTGTTTCATGTTTGGATAGAGTATAGAGTACTGACTATAAGTAAGTAAGTAAGTAAGTAATTTATTATACAATTACATTCTTTTGTCAACAGACTGTATAAAATAACAATAAACACCCGTGCATATGCCACTTTAAACACAAAATAGAAATACAATATACAAAGAAAATAAAGAGCACAAAATAACAAAAAAGTGAAACATAATTGTGATATGTTTAAATATTTTTAAATGCTTTTATTTTATTGGTAAATGATAATTTTTTTTATTTTCTATACATAAAGGACTGTCTTCGCATAAATGAAAAATACAAATACTTTGCTACCTGAATTTATACATAAAATATACATCAAAATTTAAAAAGTTTTGATCGATATTCAGAGTATAAAGGACAGTGCAAAAAAATGAATTTCGTCTTCTACATTGTTTCTAATGCAAAGTGTACAAATTCTCGCTGTTTCTATTCGTAAAAGTAAAATGCCACTTCTAAATTGTGCTAAAATTGAACGTAAATATTTGGGCATATCAAAAATAATTTTCTCTACCAAACGTTGTTTTAAAATTAACATAGTTTTATATATTAAACAATAATTGTGTATTTTTAACTTTTTATTTTTATAAGCTTTGCCTCGAAATAGTCATCCAACCCTAGTTGGTGTATATATATTGCACCAATTATTTTTACACTTATTGAAATTAAAAACAATTCTTGACAATTGCCAAAGGATAAAACTCTATTCCAATATCTGATTACACTTATCCAATGTCTATACTGACTTGGAATCCATCCAGTGTCCCCATAAACCCCTCTGTTAAAATACAATAGCTTTTCTGTATATTATCTATAGGCTGGAATTTTTTGTAACCCCAGTGTGACTATATAGACAATAAGAGCTGAAGGAAGTGAATTGTATGAAAAAGGAGAAGATGTCACCTTGTTTTCTTTTTTATGTGTTAGTATTCAGCTGTCAAATGCAAACGGCTACCAATAGTATTGGATTTCAACAACCCCCTCTTCATAGAAAGTCAGCATTTCGTGAATTATTGTTTGTTTAATGTCCTTTTAAGCTTGTGTTATCTATCATTGGGTCGTATTTTAATTAACATATTTCAAATCAATTTGTAAGACTTTTGTTTTTGAATTAAATTGACTACGGAGTATCCGTTTACCTGATCTATCAAAAGGGCTTGCAACAGGTGGGACCGGTCAGCAGGGAATGCTTAATCCTCCTAGACACCTAATCCAATTCCGCGTTTATACCCTGTTCACGGATGTTTATTTTGTTTGTACTTTTTGATCGACCAAATTTCTTTCATAAGAATTGGCTTTTCCAATTTTAAATTTTGGAAATTTCAACTTTAAAAGTTCATATTTTTTCAACTTTAAAATTGATAAGTCGACATCTAATTGTGGTAATTTCTACCATAAGGATAGCTTTGTGTAACCATGCCATCATACACATAAGCTCCAGTGTACATATAATTTAAGATATAATCAAAAGTAATATTCAGTATCCTATGTTAAAATACTACAGGTTTAAGAAAATTTCAGAGCTTTGTCGAAGTTCTTAGCTGCAAAACATGTAAAGTGTACATTTAACATTTTTCATAGAAAACGTTTTGCCGTTGATAAGATTTTGATGCCATACCATGATGAAAGAATACTCTGCTACTCATTCCAGCATCATTTAATTATAAAAACCTGTGAATATTTACATTACGGGACACTTGTAAAGAAGCTCTGAATTAAAATTATAGTGTGTTATGATATTGTTAATTTGTATATAGTACTTTCTCGTAAACATTGGAAGTGTTTGGTTCGGTTGAACTGACATTGGAATCTGACCTGAACACAAGAGGTGCTGGTAATTATTAAAAGGTAAGTAGAAACATATGGTTAACAAGGTAATACTAAGTATTTTGACATCATGATCGCTTTCACCTTTCATTCAATGGGATGTGAATGAAGTAACCCTGTTTACATGAAGTGGTACAGTGCATTAAGAAATTAATTAGCATTGCCTTGTTTAAACTTAGATACAGTTTGAAATTGTTTGAAAGTTCTCAATGACGTTTTATTAAGAAGAGCTGTGTTCTGAAAATCAAAAGGATAAGTTTAAAATCAATTAAACATAAAAGAATTAATGAAGAATATCAATGCGTCTCAATTGATATTAGAAGAAAATCTTTTTTGAGAGATTTCATATGACAATTTTGATAGTGCGGATTGGCTCACCAGATCCAACAATCAATATCCAAAGCTACTGATCATTGGATGTATTATATACGTCAGACAACCTCTGATAATTCATGACTTTATCAATTATTCACGTGCATAACCAACAGGCTCATTTCAAAATCGTTTTAGTTTTTCTAAACAGTATATCTGGCTTACTTTGTAAGTTAATAACAGCTATTTGATTCATGAGATAACGTAAAATGTTGGGGAATTCTTAACCGATTTTAGAGGACGAAGCGCAAAGTGTTTCTATCTTTACAGAATATAATGTGTAATTCTTTATTTCATCTGCTTAATGTTTCGATATTTTCGATAACATTTAAATTCCAAAACCAAGGTCCATATTTAAGAATGAAAAGGCTTCTGTAGTCGAAAATTTGCTTCATGTCATACATTTAACATTTTTATTTCAAAACTCAGTATCATGGACTTGTTTTTAATTAGATCTTGCTGATGTTGTGCATTTCATATATATCACTGGTTTTGTCCGACATGCGTAACTCGTGGTTAATCTCAATAATGGAGGAGCAATCTGCCTTCATTCTTTTGTCAAAGGTTAGGCATGTTTTCCTTAAAAAAATCATTCTGCGAGGAATGAGAACAAAATAAAGCACATACATTCCATGTTGATTTAATCATTTATAGATAATTATAAGAGTCCATCTGCTTTCTGACGATCAGAATTAATTTGTGGCTTAATGATCGGAAAAAACTAAGACAATCCCCCAATTTTTGTCAGATATGGCTCCATGTGTTTTATAGTTGGGTTTATTAAGTGTGCCAGATTCTGTATCTTCTGACCAGTAGAGGTGTATATAGAAAAACATATTGTTCCGATTACTTACTGTAGTAGCATGATCAGATACCCATTTTCTTTCATTGTTAAGGATCTTGTCCAAATATACAACATTGAAAGTTCAAATTGTCAGATCTAATGGAGCAAAAATAAATCTTTACATTGTCTTTTACTGTTCAAGTTAACAGCATGTTAATTGGAAAGAGTAGTTAATGATCTAAACTTCATTAGACAGAAAACCTCCCAACATTGATTTCTGGGCCGCCCGTCGCTTTTCCAATAGGTTGTACAATTATCGATCTCAGCGAGCAGTGGCGAACACTCTACCGTGGCTTGACGATTCACTGATGCTTGTTGATCATATCTAAGTTCCCTATCAAACGACACTCTCTCCACATTCAGTTTTCAGAGAATTTTCTCCTGAAATTCATCGCAATGTTAAGTGTGATCAAAGTTCTTATGATGGCCGGGAGAGTAGAGGTACATGAAGTATGATTGTAAGTGTCGTCTGAAGGAGGACAGCGGAAATGGAACACCGCTTCTTCTGGCTTATGATTGGCGTTGCCTTCACGTTCTGTGACGTCATCGCAGAGGAACCGTTCCTATTGAAGATTGGTAAGTATTCTCCAGTTTTGGCAAACCTACAGTACAAGTAGTATACTAGTATTTAACATTTCATTCGTATTATTCAAAAAAATGTGTTGCATGACAGAGAAGAACACTGGAATCCATTTGCATGTCCATTAAATGTATTTATCTGACATCAAATATAATAATATACATTGTAAATTAATAACTGTTTATTATTTCGACTTGTATTATTTTAAATTTGAATTAAAATGAAGAAGTAGGAATGGCAGGGGTAATGTAACTACTCTCATTAACAGGTTATGCTAATTATCTTGTGTTTCCTTTGGCTGTAGTAAATCCTTGTTACCCTCTGAGAGAAAGCTCCTTACATAATATCACGGTGGATATGGAGTTGATTTGAATCTATGATTTCTGTTTAGATTGGAATACATTATGAAATTCGTTCTGGGTTCTGAAATTTAAAAAAAAAATCAAATACATGCAGCACTGTCTCTCAAATTAAATTACTTTTAATTCATCGAATTAGAAGATAAACATGATACACGAAATCCTTAATAAGCCATGCTATTTTGTTTAAAATGAATAAATTGGAATCAAAGATGGATATACATGCATGACACAGTAATGATATACATGTAAACAATGTCCATTTTATAAATAAATCTGCATATTGTTACAATTATTAAACAATATTTGAATTATAGCATAACTTTGTTTGGTTTGTATTTACAGAAAAACAGTTGTGTGTGTATACTAGTATTCATTGCTGAAAATTTCAATATGAACAGTTGGTGTTTAATCAATATTGCCTTATTAATTATAATGTACAAAGTACTTTTTTTGTAGGAGCTGTGCTCGTTGCTGATACTATTTTTTAATTATACATTTTTAAATATTCTGAAGCAAAGTTTTAAAAGATAAAATAGATCTTTAAATAGCGCCGCCTGTAGTGTATGTTAGTTATATTATCATCAAATCAATATGAATTCACGTGCTATTATAAATCAAATTTTGCAGGAGTTGTAAGCACGTGGAAGCAGATTTTCACAGAACTTCTTCAGAGAAACGAACTTTCATTGCCATGCAGTCTGTTCAATATTACCATACCAAAGCCAAAATCACAGTATGACAAAATGCTCAAAGGTATTTCATAATAAAATCAAATCTTGAATGTTATCCAAATGAAGATGAAGAAGGGGTAGAGATAACGAGTAGTGATCAATATCATTTAAACTTCCAACAATACAAATCAGTTAACACGGCATGAACACAGACAATTTGAAATTCCACAGGTGAGATTAGGTGCCTTAGAGAGGTAAACATACTGTTAACCTGTCACACACGCAGTGATTTCTATGCATTCATTAAGTAGATGGAATATTTTGTAGTCAAATAAAGAATGAAAACAATTGGTATGACACAAGTCTGCCAAAATATGACAACGTATAGGTTATCATTGGGTTATTATTGCTAATAATGCCATTATAACGACCAAAAAGTTAGAAGCACAAAAAAACTATTTTTATATCATTTTTTCATAATAATGAAGTTTTTGAAAAAGTAAGTCATATACGTGATGAAAGAAACTTATGATAGGTGCAATATAAGAGAACTTTTTTAATATAATTTCTTTTATTAATCATATTTTTAAATTATGTATACCAGGTAAATACTTTGGTAAAAAAAAATAAAGTTATATCCTTCTTCAGTTGTCTACATTGTGGGTCTTTACAGTGAAAGATTTCCTGACCAATAACCAAATTGACGTCATACTTGGTCCATATGATGACGCCACTGGAATTGTGGCCGACAAGTTGAAGATTCCATACATCTGTACAACTGCTGCAAGACGCAACCTAAAGTATACATTCCAAATCCTCCCCCCTCTGGAGGACTTCAGTCAAGCTATCTTCGACATGACCAAAAGCTATGGCTGGGACAAAGTCAGTCTCTTTTACGATGACACAAGAGGTAACACTAATTTAATTTTTTTTCTTTTAGTTTCTTTTATTAGAATTCTCTCACCTTAAAGAAATTTTGAAAGGTAGATTTTTCAGTGATGTTTCACTGATTTGATTTGGTTCTTTAACATAAAAAATAAAACTGTAGCTCTACTGGTTTGTATTTTCATTGCAATTTTATGTATCTTTGTGTAGTCTACTTGTGTATCAGCTTAATTTGAAATCAAACTAAAACTGTAGAAGGAGTAATTTTAAAGGAATTTCACAGAAAATTCTATTTTTAGTACATGGTAACACCGTTTGTCGAAATCAAAAACCGATGCACTATTCTATGTATCTTAGTGTAGTCTACTTGTGTACCAAAGTTATATTGAAATCAGACCAAAACTGTAGAGGGAGTAGCGTTTTAAAGGAATTTCACAGAAAATTCCATTTTTAGTAAACCAGGGCAACACCTTTCATTGAAATCAAAAACCGATGCATTATTCTATGTATTTTAGTTTTCCCAAGTTATACTGAAATCAATGTTTTTTAAAGGAATTTCACAGAAAATTCTATTTTTAGTAACCATGGCAACACCGTTCATCGAAATTAAAAACTGATGCACTATTCTATGTATCTTAGTGTAGTCTACTTGTGTGCCAAGTTATATTGAAATCAGACCAAAATTGTAGAAGGAATATTGTTTTAAAGGAATTTCACAGAAAATTCTATTTTTAGTAACCATGGCAACACCGTTCATTGAAATCAAAAACCGATGCACTATTCTATGTATCTTAGTGTAGTCTACTTGTGTGCCAAGTTATATTGAAATCAGACCAAAACTGTAGAAGGAGTAGCGTTTTAAAGGAATTTCACAGAAAATTCTATTTTTAGTAACCATGGCAACACCGTTCACTGAAATCAAAAACCGATGCACTATTCTATGATCTCAAAAAGTTATACTGAAATCAGACCAAAACTGTAGAAGGAGTAAATTTTAAAGGAATTTCACAGAAAATTCTATTTTTAGTAACCATGGCAACACCGTTCATCGAAATTAAAAACCGATGCAGTATTCTATGTAACTATCTTAGTGCAGTCTACTTGTGTGCCAAGTTATATTGAAATCAGACCAAAACTGTAGAAGTAGCGTTTTAAAGGAATTTCACAGAAAATTCTATTTTTAGTAACCATGGCAACACCGTTCATTGAAATCAAAAACCGATGCACTCTTCTATGTATCTTAGTGTAGTCTACTTTTGTGCCAAGTTATATTGAAATCAGACCAAAACTGTAGAAGGAGTAGTGTTTTCAAGGAATTTCACAGAAAATTCTATTTTTAGTAACCATGGCAACACTGTTCATCGAAATTAAAAACCGATGCACTTTTTTTTAGTGTAGTCTACTTGTGTGCCAAGTAATATTGAAATCAACAAAATTGTAGGAGGAGTAGCGTTTTGAAAAATTGTTTACAGACAGACGGACGGACGCCGGACGCATTACTATCGCATAAGCTCTTCTGGTCTCTGACCAGTAGAGCTAAAAACAGCTGGTTAATTTTTGGGAATTTGATTGATGAGCAGTATCCAGATAAATAAAACAAACAACAGAATGAGATAATTTAAAGTAAATAAAAAACAAACTGATTGGAATCAAACCAAATGCTTTAATGCCCACCTTCATTACAATTTATCACCTAAAGCTTCATCAACGTCATCAGTAAAAACAGATGGGAAGAAAAAATATTATCATATTAAGTAAACATGTTCTTACTATTTCCCTTCATAATGTTTTTAATAACAAGATAAGCATCAATTTTATGACACGAATTTGCTAGATTAACATATGTAGTATTAATTTATCGTACTAAGATGAAAGGGAATGTGTCGATTTATATCTATTTGGAGTAAAAGCAGTACATAAGAAAAGTCAACATTATGTGCTATCTTCTTTGAAGTATCGTAATTTATAACAAACTCGTATTTTTAAAATTACATAACGATTCTCAGAATATGTATTTTTGTTTATTAATGATTTATCTTTTGGCTGTTGGATGGGAAGGTAGACATCGTACACAGAGAGGATCCTGGGATAGATTGATAAGACATTTTACATGGGATGCTGGGATAGGTTGATAAACCATTTGTACAAGGTTGTCTGACAGCGGCCATGACAGGTGGTCGTGCTGATTGATAAATAGATAGGGAAAACCCAAAGTGAAGGAGTATGTTATGACGTCATAAACATTTTCAAATTTCAATGATTTTTTTTCAAAACCCAGAAACCGAATTCAATTTTTTTTTAAAAAAATTTAAAAGAAAGGTTTGTTCTTCATTGAAGACTATATTAAAATGCTAATTCTGGAAGTTTTAGTCTTCTTATAATGATATTGCAAGCCAACTTTGCTTAGAAAAACAAGATTTGTCTCTCATATTTTCTATAAAAAGAGCCTCTCTTAGTCTCTTCTTTAAGATAGAGGACATGAATGCTTAATCAACGACAAGACAACGACAAGAAAATTTCCCAAAATTGAAATATTCATGAATACATGTATTTCCTATAAACATTGCGATACTGAAAATATTGCAAAACAATCTTATCAGGTACCATAATAGGAAATTGACAACATTATAATATCACGTATTTTTTTTATTCTCGAAATTGTCCAGGCAAGTAAAATATAAATAGTTTATCAAGGTTGTCTCTTTCATAAGGTGTGTACATAATGGAACAGTTGTTGACCAACCATGACCTGATGGTGAAGTCTTGGCACGTCGAGGCTAACCCCAACCCAAAGGTAATAGAGAAGCAAGTCAGGGACCACCTTGTCCGGATGAGGCAGGCTTTTGTTCAGAAAAGCATCATTTTCTGCTCCAAAGAACATACGGAAATCATCCTGGATCAGGTAGGAATTAACATTGTACACAAAGTACCAGAAATGGTTTCATTTATAGATAGTCAACAGTGACTCAGTATCGATTATGCAAATAGAGTATTCATCTTTACAATATATTTTGAGCTTGCTAAAATATTATCTCCCTTAGAACAATGCATATAATATCATGACATCTGTATTCTGATATCCCAAAAATGAAGTTTTAATCGTATAGTTTACAGCTAATGAAAAATGTAGGGTTTTCCGATTATTGAAGAATTTTTTATTCTCTCTTAATGATGACTTCTCGCAGCATGGTACATTCATGTACTAAAAATGTTAATTTTTTCTTTGTAGGCCAGGAGCTTGGCAATGTTATCTCAGCCCTCTGAGTGGTTTTTCTATGACCCCGTAAGTCATACCTGTATTTTTCAATTCTATTATACTATGTGTTAAATAAAAATATAAAATCTTATCCAATATTGCATCTATATTGCGTTTTCAAAATTCGCGTGAATCAGGAGAAAAGAGAAATCTAGTACTATCAATTCATAATATATTTTCATGTTTGAGTACCCAAGTATCATAAGATTTTTGTCCCCCGCTTGAAAAGTGGGGGATATTAATTTGGGTTTGTCCGTCCGTCCGTCCGTCCGTCTCTCCGTCCGTCCGTCCGTCCGTCCGTCTTTCTGTCTGTCTGTAACGCTTTCGTTTCCACACGATATCTCGAGAACCCTTTGAGCTTTTGCAATGAAATTTAGCATAGCAACTCCCTATGGACTAAAGAAGACCCCTATTGATTTTGAGGTCAAAAGGCCAAGGGTCAAGGTCATAAATAAGCAAATTCTGTCTGTTAAAACACTTTCGTTTCCACACGATATCTCGAGAACCATTTGAGCTATTGCAATGAAATTTTATATAACAACTCCCTGTGGCCTAATGAAGACCCCTATTGATTTTGAGGTCAAAAGGTCAAAGTTCAAGGTCGTAAATTTATACATTCTGTCTGTATGTAATACTATCATTTCCAGGCGATATTTCAAGAAGATTTTGAGCTTATGCAATGTAATTTTATACCAAAACTCCCTAGGACGTCTCTCGCCCCTCTCAAAGTGTCCCGCCCCGTTTGTTTTATTATTATTTATAGTATTACATGGCGCTATTTTTAGCGCAGGGGCATGAGGAGAGTTATTGCGTATAAAACAGGTTCTCGGCGGACTTTATGTTCTTATTACATCTATTAGAACTGTTTAATAAAGGCTAAATAAATCAAACACCATGGATTGTGTAAAATTTTGAGAAAACCGAACATGAAAACATGAATATATACGTGTATGTGACTTCAGTTCTGCATATACTTCTGTTCGCACAAAGCGACTCCGTGGTCTAGTGATTATGTCTCTCGCTTCAAATGTGAGAGGTCCCGGGATCGAATCTCTGTCGAACCTTCCATTTTTTTTTTTTTTTTTTTTTTTGTAAATCCTTTTTTTTTTCTTTACTAAATGATAGTATTGAGCATGTGAAATGAAAAATTTATGAGGTTATAAAATCATCATTACAGTGTGATAAATATTCCATATAAAAAAATCTTCTATACACATAATAAAGAATAAGCAATCAAATCTTTGTATGAATATTGACATACATGTATTTTATTTCCTTCAGTATACATGTATACATTTAATAATTCTACAAATTCAGTCAGGGGGAGCCGACTTTTTCCCTAAGCGGAGGACACGAATTCTCTGAATTAGCTTGTTAGTATTCATTTTATGACATGTCGCTATTTTTAGCACAGGGGCATGAGGAGAGTTATTACGTGTAAAACAGGTTCTCGGTGGACTTTATATTCTAATTACATCTATTAAAACTGTTTAATAAAGGTTAAATTAGACACCAGGCATTGTGTATAATTTTGACAATATCGAACGTGAATATATACATGTATGTGACTTCATCTTTGCATATAATGTTCGTTCACTAGAAACGGCGCCGTGGTCTAGTGGTATGTCTCTCGCTTCATACGTGAGAGGTCCCGGGATCGAATCCCGGATGATCCATTTCCTTTTTTTTTTCGAAATACTTTTTTTTTTTACTAAATGATAGTATTCAGCGTGTAAAATGGAAAATGTATCAGGCCTGGCTTATACAAACTCGTAAAATCATCATTACAGTGTGATTAATATTCCATATAAAAAGAATCTTCTATACACATAATAAAGAAAAAGCAATCAAATCGTTATATCCATATTGGCATATTTTTTTTGCTTCAGTATACATGTACATGTATACATTTAATAATTCTACAAATTCAGTCAAGGGGATCCGACCCCCCCCCCCCTCCCCCGAACTGCCCATGGTTTACTTTTTCCCTTAAGCGGGGGACACAAATTCTCTGAATTAGCTTGTTTTCAATATGAATAACACAGTCTGATGTCCACATTGTCTCTGTGATTTACCTATACAGGGAGACCAACTGGTTCCGGTTTTTAAAAATTTCCCTGACGTTTTTGTGAATTTCACGGTGTTTGGACTTATGGAGTTTGATAGTAGAAATGAGATTACGACAGTCGAAGATTCCCGCCGCCTTAACATCAGTCTGGCGGCCGATTCTTTGAAGCTGGTAAATACAACGATTCCGAAAGTCTCCAGTGTTCCACGAAACGTGACTGCCACGACCATCGCAGATGAACTCCGAAAGGTCAATCATAAACTAATAAAGCTTTTGTAACATCAAGTCTGCTCAAAAATTACGTTCAAATCTTACTTCATGATACATTGAAAAAAGAAGAATTTAATGTACTTTATATTCTATTTATAGATAAGAATTCCCGGCTATACAGGGGATATTGAATTTAGCCCCGATGGCAGGCGATATAACTATACAATCAAATTGTCCGAGATAGAGGGACTTGATTCGCTGCAGGTAACACTGTACTTTTTTATTTCAAATTATTCATTGGAATATTGAGATATATTGGTTAACTTTGGAAAAATGTTAATTATAAAAAGATCTTCTGCATAAACATAAAGACACAATCGCAACTAATCAATTTGAGTAAAACAAATAAATATATGATTTTCATCTAGAGGTATTCCAGCAAAAGTCAAGACTATTGGTCAAACGGGATTTTATTGTATCATGTAAGCAGTATAAACAAAAGCAGTCAAAGTAGAGGGCGATACGAGACTTCACGTAAAATAACCATCGCTTTATGTGCTTGCCTTTAATTAAACCTCATACTGTATTAAATGTCATGTCTCGTTAAGTCTTGCAGCACTGAGCTTTATGCATCACTAGCTGATAAAGAAATACAAAACGTTGCAGATTGCATGAAAATTAAGGTTTTAGGCTGGTATACCTCTACAGGAATGAATCTGATTGATTCATTCAAGCTTGTGTTTGAATTCTTTGATATCTCAAAAAATGAAATTGATTAATTATGTGCTAAATTATTATATTTTGTTAGTTCATATTTAAGAAAATATTTTTAATGACACAGCTAATTAAACAAATATATTGACAGCCATCTTCTTTGCTTAAAGAATTTCCTCTCATCCCTTAGTGTAATAGTGCTTTTTAAAAGCTTTACACGCTTTTCAATGAAATTCTTAAAAATAGAAAAAAATATATTTTAAAAATATTTTCAAAGCGGATATGATCTATTGGTATTGTTAGGTTTTGGTGTAGACCGGTTTCATTGTAATTCTGGATTAATGGCGAAAATATATTAATATAGACTTTATCATTTAAGTATGTATTGCTGTTTGCATCTTTTAACACAGGGCACCGAATTTTCCAGTACATCGGTATGTCTTTAGACGGGGTATCGTAGCTTTCTCAGATAGCTTACTAGAAGGTGTGGCTTTCCTTGTCAAAACAACCTCCAAAGAACATGGTGACATAGATCAAATAAACTATTCAGCTTTCAGAAAAAATAAAGTTTACAGATCAACCACCAGAGAATACAATTCTTTTTTCATCAGTCTTCTAAAAAAAATTGAAAAAATATAACTTTCAAGGAGATGTGAATATTTTTGAAAATAAAGTTCAATTTCCCTTACCAAAGAACTATGTCATCATTTCTTAATAAGAAATTTTGCTAATCGTTGCAAATAACATGAGTTTTCTTTCAGGTTCTCACTAACATTTAGATTCCTTTTATAGCACCCTGCTTACTGTGTGTTCCTTAGCAGCAAAAAGCTTTAAAATGACGTAGGCAAGTTATGTCAGACCAACAAATCACCCAATTCCTTGACATATACCTCCAAAGTTAAATATTGAGTCATTTAAATGAAACAAATGGAACTAAAAGTACCCAACATATTCGAACAAACAGAACAAGTACAAAAAAGAAGCAAAATGCAAGAAAAATGCAACAAGAGAAAAAACAACACGTGGAAGAATTTACATACAATCTGACTTCTTGAATTGCTTTTCTCTACAGCTTACGATTGATGTTTTGTTGACTTTCAAAATCATTCAAAATTTAAAATTATATGATTTTTAAGATATTAAACACATCATAAAATTCAGATTTAACAAGTTACATTAATACCCAAAAGTTTGACCTAGTTATATAATTTGCCTATGGCATTTATATGTGTGAAATGTAAACTAATCAAAATGTTTTCTAGGTTCTTTCAGAAAAAATAAATGAAAGAAATTTGGTAATTTATTTTTAAATTCTGAAAACCTGATTATTGTTAATTATAACCATCCTAACTTCTAAAAAATTGATCACGTTTTTTTATCATATACAATATATTTTATGCACAAAAATGTTTCTATGGAAACTTCGATGATCTTTATTTACAAACATGCAGTTATCTTTGGATAAAAATATTTTTGATACAATCGTTTGGTGTTTGCTTTGTTTATTTTTATCAAATATCATTATAATTTTTTTTAAGTTGAGAGAATTATTAAAATTTAGATTTCGACAGAGTTATAGTAAACTGTTCTTTATTGATAGAAAAGATTGAAGCAATATTTTTACCAAAGGGCTTTCATTATGATTTACCATAGGTTGGAGTTTGGAAATCTCATTTCAACAACTCAGCCTCAAAAATACAGTTTGAGGAAGTGAAAAGGTTAAACAGGAATTACTCCTTCCCGTTAAAAGGAAGAACAGTGTCTGTGGTCATGATACTTGTAAGTATTACAAAAATATTAGATAGCATCTCAGGAAAATTATTTACTTATAAAAAAAAAATACCCGGTAATATTTACCTTTAAGTTAGGAAATTACAAGTCAGCATCACCAAAATTAATATGTATCATACCAGTCTTGAACAAATCATTTTATATTTTGACAAGAAATGCTTACAGAATCTGTATGTTTGTAGGAAAAACCTTTTACGATGCGGAAGAGGGATTACAAACAACGCTTGGGTAATGACCGATTTGAGGGCTTTGCTGTTGACCTTATAACGGAAGTGGCTAAAATGCTTGATTTCAACTTCGAAATTTACCTGGTACATGATGGAAAATTTGGAACAAAAATGGAGACAGGAGAATGGAATGGAATGATTGGGGAGCTATTGTCTGGTGTAGGTTGACCAATCTAACAGTTTTAATAACTATTTACATGACAGAGGGAATACACACATAAAAATGAGGCTTCTTCGCTCATTTTCTAAGAGCAAAGTATACCACAATATCAGTTTTTAAATATGTTGATAAAATTGTTATTGTAGAATGCCACAATGCTGGTAGCTCCATTGAGCATCAATTCACAGAGGGAGGAAGCAGTTGATTTCACCAAACCATTCATGACACGTTACATCAGTGTACTAATGCGAGTCCCACAGTCTGAACAATCTTACTTTGAGTTCCTTAACCCTCTCCATCAAAACGTTTGGTATTGTACGTTTGGTGCATTTGTGATGGTCAGTGTGATTCTGTACTTTCTGGAAAGATTTGGAATCCCCCAGAACAAGGAATATCCTGCTATTTCATTTAGAGAGAGTTTCTGGTTTGTTTTCGGGTCCCTACTTCAAGGAAACACAGACGCCTCTCCTTCTACCCTTCCAGGGCGGATTCTGACAAGTGCATGGTGGTTTTTTGCACTCATTTTGATCTCATCTTATACTGCTAACTTAGCTGCTTTTTTAACAGTCAAAAAAATTAACACTCCCATAAAGTCTGTCACTGACTTAGCATCGCAAACCAAAATCAAATATGGCACAGTCAAAAGTAGTGGAATTATGTTTTTCTTTAAAAATACAAATATTGAGCATTTTGCCAAAATGTGGGCGCAGATGTCCGAAGTCGATCCATCTTCCATGGTAGATGATACCGAAGAAGGTTTCAAAAAAGTTAAACAGGGCAATTATGCCTTTTTCTGGGACACAACTGTCAATAAATATAAGACAATAGAAGACTGCCAGTTTATGGAGATAGGGCCACATTTCGACCCTAAGGGCTTTGGAATCGGTGTCCCCCCAGGAGCCATTTATCGTGAGGACTTGTCCATGGCCATCTTAAGACTGAGTGACACAGGGATGTTACATCAACTAGAAAACAAGTATGCATCGAAATTCATTTTAATTTTTTTAGAATCCCACTGCTTTTCTTAAAAAACGTTATTGTGCACCTCTTAAAAAGTTCATACACGGTAAAACCAAACAAACAAATGCAGTTATGTCAAGAGCTTCAGTTTTTGATGTTGTAGTTTCAATAAAATCATTCTGAATACATTAAAACATTAAACTGATGAGAAATATTCCTCAACAGATGGTGGCCGCCGAGTCGCAACTGTCCAGATCTGTCCAAACCGTCAGCAGACGAGACGTCAGAGCTCAGCATCGACAGCGTGGCGGGAGTCTTCTTCATTCTCCTTGGCGGGATTGCTTTGGCGGGAATTGTTTGTGGATTTGAACACTTTGCAAAAGTTGTCAAGAAAGCGGCAAAAACGGTAGATATGTTTTTGTTGATTATCTTTCTGTAATCTGCTACTCTTCATGTAAGTGACTATCATCATTTTTTCTATTAGCTAAATTATTCATTTATCTTCATGTATCATAACTTATTCTTTAAAAAAGAGGTGTTTTCTTTAAATAAACACTCCATTGCATGATTATATTTTGTTTTACCATGCACTTTAAGAATATCTTGTAGAGTGATATATTGCAGAGTGAGGTGTTATGTAATTCTCTTCTTTTTTTACATGCACAGATATTTTTTTCATAAGATTTCAACCACAAACCGATTTTTTTAAATTTCAGAATAAAGTGGTAAATACAACACGGCCTGTAGATTTAGAAAATTGTTTACAATTACTATAGAAACTTTAGAAACCACTAGTTTAACATAGCACATTAGAACGTTAGCACGTTGTCTATTGTTTATCATAACTTTTGTGAGAAAAAAAGTTTAATTTAATTTTATTCATGTAACATGTTTCTGCATTTTCCCCCTGACTTGTTTGTGCTTCTTTGTCACTTGATAGTCGAGCCATTGGCAAATGTAAACACCAACTATAGAGTAAAGAGTATATATAAACATAGTTTTTTTCTTCACGTATTTCTTATTACAAATTATGCAGGTTTCTTACTAAGCGATATAAACGGAAGAAATACTATTATATACCCAACTCTGAATCCCTCTCTTAAGTTTTTCGTTAAAAAAAAAACACCTAAAAATCATATAATTTAAAAGAATAAATATATATATACTTTTTCATGTCGATATTTATGAGAAAAAAACTGGCTTCGACATTCTAAATATGCTATTCACTTACATTTATTTTTATGGAGATTTTATTATCTTGTGCGCTGGGACTTTTCCATAACTTAATCTTCCAAAATTATACATCTACGTGACTTGAAATCAATTAGTTAGTGCTCTGCTAGGAATTCTGGTTTGTCTGGGATTTCGTCAGCATTCGGGCTTTGTCAAATGAATCAGAATAGTTAATATAAAACTCCGTCTCCAGAGACTTTCTCTCGCGACAACGGGATGAAGATTTCCTTTCAATAAAGCTAGTTTTACAAACAATAAAATACACCGATCTATACCTGATGTTTAATTCTAAGACAAGGTGGGTTTGCAATGCTATTCAATTAGGATTTTATTGACACCTGAAAAATAGATTGTTTATTTAATTAATCCTGACATTTTGCCTTCAAGCCTAGCGTGGCTACACTTAGGGTTGGGTATTTCTTTGGGGAAATCATTGAAAATGCTGTATTTGATATTAATTTTTCTCATAAATTCATATATATGTATTTGCTGTGAAATAACGAATAACTCAAATAACTCAAAGTCCACATCTTATCTTTTTAATAATATTCGTCAGATCACATGCTATGTTTTGTATCTGCTGCATGATATCATGATGCATTGTGTGACTGTACCCTGCAATTTGTTTTCCTTTGGTCTGGAATCATGATTTAATTAAACATTTCCTTCTTTATACAGGAGAAAGAAGGTAAAATATTGTTTCCTGCATGGAAGAGCATGTCCTTCTTTCCTTCTTCGGCTTAAATATCATCTTTCTCTTTATTGGAAAATAAACCAAAGTGTACTTGATAAATGTTCTCTATCAATTATTTACGGTTTGTCAAAAAATATTTCGGTTTTTGCTCTAGCTTATCGGCATTATACAAGGAATCTTACTGTTAACTTTGGCACGTTTCATTTTGCTTTGAAGAAACTGCAAAATTTAGCAAGAAAAAAATCTTTCCCTGGCAAAGTAAAATGTAATATAGTGGATTATTCATATAGATTTGGTGTATTATTTTTTACCCCTTATACAAAAGGGGTCACAAAGTATTTGGTAACAATATATTATACTGGATTAGTTCGCAAAAAATTCCATTATATTATCAAGTTATAGATTTTTTGGTAACGTAAAGCTACCATTAGTATATGATGCATCATGATAAGTGTTTCAAAATGACATCTTGTCTTTTGTTTTAAAGTTTTAGCAATAATATATTCTATTATGAAATATATGGAGATAATACAAATTATACAGCCGAGCAAACAATGACATCTTAAACATCAGGGGTGGGATCATGCGCCATGGAGGAGTAACCATCCTCTGCCGATCGGTCACACCCGCCGTGTGTTCCTTGTCATGATCAGCAAATAACGGAAAAATCCTATTACAATTCAGTGTGTAAATAATGGATTAACAATTAGTATGAAAAACGTTAATCAGCATTTGACTCAATGAAAGGTTGTATTTGCTGACAAGGTCATCGTATCAACCATAGAACTTACGAAATATTGACTTTAAACGAGACTTCGGATATTTTCGTTTCATCAACATGTTTGTCAATAACTTACCTCGTTTTAGAAATTGTTCATACGTAGAGACTCTCTTGCGTATCAAATCAACTGAGAGATGTAAATCCCGCATGTGGGTGATAAAGGTATATTGCTGCATAATATAAGTAAGGAAAGTTGACGATGAAAATCTTAGTCATCATGGTTTCTTAAAGCTTGGTTGATATTTACTTTTAAAGTCTTTTTTGATTTTCTACTTCATATGAATACAAACATAGGTCTGCTAATAACGGGGTGCAATTAGTAACAATCTACATGTAATAAGAATTGCCTTATTGCATTACTTGTTTACATATATATAATACTGAGGGGAAGAAAATTAAAATGCTGATTAATTTCCAGTTTGAAATGCTTATAACACGTTCAAAAGTCTTCATCTCAGAAGTTATGCCATAATATATACATTTGTGGTATCTCTCCATTATATAAACATACAGAGAGAAAATATCTTCAATTCTGTATGAAGTTGTCAGAGGTCAGAGGTCAATACGTGACCTAATCACACGGCGCAATAATATCTACCGATACATAAATTATAAAATGACCTGCTCTAGGCCCTACTTGCTTTTCGTGTATAAAAATGAATAAAATAAGCAAGTAAAATGATAATTATTTTATTTTAAATGTAAACAAGTATTTCATACAGTTTTTGGGCTATCGATTCAACCTGTGTACATAGAGAAAACTAGGAGCCTAGCGTTTGTTTACATTTTTCTTCACTTGTGTCAGCTGCACAGTCTCTAACGTTCATCCTTATTTTTTGGATAGACCTTTGGTTAAATTTTCATGATAAACTTTTATTTTATCTTTAAATTTTACTCACGATAAATGTGTAAATCTGTTGGAAAATATCTTTGCAATCATGCCATGAACAGCTGCCAAACACCTCGGCGTTTTCGTAGTTCAATTAAAGCTGTCGCCAGTGTCTCCGTGTTTATCAGTGTTTTACGATAAGTGTGCCTTTAGTTACTGAAACCGTGGAATATTTTTGATCAAATTGCAAATTAACTATGATCCATCCATCCCTTTCCAGCGACCGAAATTCCTCCAACTTTTTATCATCAAACTTCGTGTTTCTTGTGTCTTTTCAGCAGCGATTATCATTTTCACGAATGAAATATTCCCAGACAACAATCTGTTCACTATTACTGATCACAAGTAGCCTTTCACAAAATATTTCCTTCGAAATAGATTCCTTACCCTAATGAATTCGAAGCGTAACTGCCATGCAAGCCAATTTACACCTTGCGTCATTTTTCAAAATCTACGGCGGACGGTTAGTGCAATAATTTAAATTTGAAAATATTCAATTGTCTGTCTCAAATGTATATATAAGTAATAAATAACAAGTTTATAAACTTCAATGAGAATTGAAGTCAAATCTCTGAGAAGGCCTTCGGCCTTCACAGGATTTGATCACGTGACCGACCCACTTCAATTCCCATTGAAGTTTATAAACTTGTTATTTATTTCTTAAATAACCTCCCTTATAAACGTGTATTGTAATTGTACATGTAGATATATAATTGCTTTTCTTTGGCTGCATAAGTCTTTTCCTTTGCATACATGTATTTTTAAATTTCAGTCACTTACTGCATGTTATCCTCATTCATGCATGGCAGCTAAGAATAACTCTTTTTCTCTAACACCCCCCCCCCCCCCCTCGAGAAAAGACAATTAAGTTCCGCATATAGAACTCCAAAAATTAAACGTCTTCCAAAGATGTCAAAATTTAAAGTACCATATATATGAAAAGGCATTGAATTTTCTGTGAATCATTTTTCATCAGTCTCTCTAATGCGCACATAGACACTCATGGTATTCCATAATTTCTTTCACAGCAATTCATATTAGCACAGTATGTTCATTATTTTTAAACGTTTTCATTTTATTCATATACTTTTAATTCATTGTTTTTCGATTAAAAGAATCAGTCATTGACTTCTGATTCCCATTTTACTTCTTACATTAATTCATAAACCTGGCTGTTATAAATATTTGATTTCTTTTATTTGTAAAATTTCAGGAGAAAAATATGAATGGGAAAAACAGTGAAATTAAGGAAAGAGAGAGTTTCTTGTGAAATAGATTGTAAATCAAAGACTCAGAAGATACTACAGCGATTTTAGACTGTACTGATCCAGCTCGCAAAGGAAAATGTATTAAAAGCTGTCTATATGTATATTATTTATTTATTTTTAAAAAATATATTAATTAATAAAACAGTAAAATATTTTAATCAAGACTCGCTTTGTTTTCTCTGAAACAAATTTTTAAAATTGTTGTGATCAACATTACAAAGAGAATCCCATTAAATTATCATGTACAATGTTTATTTCAAAGCAGTAGTTGTGTAGATAATAAGCAACGAACAAAACAAAAAAAATTAGCCAATATATTGTCATTTTCATATTAAATATTGTATTAAAGATGTATGAGTATTGTTTATTTCACATGGCCCATGGCAGCAAATGATTTTCAAAAAATGTTAAAAGCTAGGATCCATTTCTATTGTGATGTGACTTTCATTAAAATGTCTGAGTCAATAGTTAATTGTTAATGTAAAATTTACACAAATATTGAAATTGCTCCTATCAATTGCTGTAATTACAATTACAAATAATTTTTTGATAAAGTAGCTAGAAATGTCTAAATATTGCAATTTATTTGTTTAACAAATGCTTCATTATTTGCTTTTGATTAGTTCGGTTAATTTCATTCTTACAATTCTCTTATCAATGCAATTGCCAATGAATAGATTATAAATGTATTTACATCTCTCTAAATTGATCGCCTTGTCTGGCATTCAATCATTATATAATTAACTCTAAATAATCAATATCTTAATTGGCCAAAATGCGTTTCTCTTTTATAAAGCAAAAAATAATAAAAATTAAAAAAAATAACTACAAAAATGGTATTCTAAATCCTGTAAATACCAAGGTAATATATAGACAAAACTTTCGCAAGATATAAATCATTATTGGGATTCATAACATTGTGATTATTTCATTGTCTTTCTGCAATTAGAGACCATTGAAAAGTTAACATTAATGTTCAGAGAAAGAATATTGTTTAAACAGTTGTGTATTTTCCCGCAAGACATTTTCACTACGTGTTATGTGGAGTCTGTGCACGTGGATTAGACAACAAGATTCTGAAACGGCTATGATTAATGTAAATTAATTATTCATTTTTTTTTGTAAGCAAACATAGGGATAACATAACCTTAAACTTAGTCATACCAGACCAGTATTAAATACAGTAACAGAAAATATATTATGGCAGATTATCTACTAGTATATAATATTATTTATATCTCAATATATAGGTTGCATAAGACAAAACCATTCATATTAATTTAGAAAATAATTTTCATAATAAGTTCAATATGGATTTAAATCCAGCCATATAATTATTTGTTTGTATCATATGCCCTTAAGACCATAAATAGAAACGTCCTAAAATTTGAAAATTTCAGATAAATAAGCTGCCGATGGCTGAATTGAACGAAACCTATAGACAACCTCTACCCGAGCTTTAAAGTTCATTTAAGTGATTCAAATCAGGAGTATAGTATGCACGAACTTCTAAAACATCAGAGGCATGGGATCAGGTGATATGAGAAGTGAGCATCCCCTGCCGACCGGTGACAAACACCATGTGTTCCTTGTCACGATCGGGAAATAACAGGAAAAATCCTTCAACGCTTCAGTGTGTAAATAACAGTCTAACAATAAGTTTTAAAAATGTCAGTTAGCATTTCACTTAATGATAGATTGTATTTCCTGACAAGGTTATCGTATCAATCATTAATCATAGGAAATGTTGACTTTAAACTAGACTGCTATTTTCGTTTCATCATTTTGTTAGTTACTAAAGCAGACCTAATTTTGTATTCATATTGCTGATATTCTAGTTTTATCAACTTCTTTGTTAGTAACTTACCTCGTTATTAGTAGACCTTTTTTGTATTCATACGAAGCAAATTTTGTTCAAAATCTTTAACACTATGTAAAAAGAAAAAAACAACATTTGTTGTGGCATTCAACTAAAAATTTAGATATATCGACCACGTACATGTATTGGCAATTAACAATGGTAATTTCCATTCTTACGTCGATACGATATATCCTGGTGAGCTTGAGATTAAAGATACCACAGAGTCTGACATATCTGTTTCATATTTGGACATTTTTCTTGAAAAAGACGTTAATGGTATTCTAACAACCAAGCTCTAACTTTTCAATCGACAACTTTCCTTAGTTTTACCTTCGTAAGCCGCAAACGAGTGTATATACGAGTATCTCAATTGATTCATATGCTACAAATGAATAATTTCTAAATCGGGGGTAATTATTGACAAACAAATTGCTGAAGCGAGAATATTAGCAGTCTTGTTTAAAGTAATCATTTTGTAAGTTTTATGGTTGATACAATGACCTTGTCAGCAAATATAATATAAATATAACAAAATGCTGTCTGACGTTTTAATACTAATCTTAGGCGATTATATACACACTGATTTGTCAAAATGATCATGATCATGATCAGGAGCACACGGCGGGTGTGATCGGTTTGCAGGGGATGTTCATTCCTCCATGTCATCTAATCCCACCTCTGATGCTTTGGAGCTCTGTGATTGCTCTGCTTGAATTTCTTTTAAGTTTTATTTTATCTCTGTATATCTCGTATTAGAATTTGTTTATATGTAAAGCTTGCTTTTAGCATATCCAATTAATCGAGAGACATGCAACTACTTATGCAGGTATAGAAGGTATATTGATGCATAAGTAAGAAAAGCTGATGATTAAAAAAATTAAAGTAATGTTTATTATAAAGCTTTGTTGTGTTGCACCATTTAAGTCTTGTTCTAGTAAAATATCCAAGTATGAAATAGAGACGTCAGACTCTGTGGTATCTTCTGTGGTATAAAATTCCAAGCTCGCCGGGATATATTGTGTCGACACAAGAATGGAAATAAGTTTTGTTTCTTGATAGCATATCGTGTCGACACAAGAATGGAAATGATTATTATTACGTGATAATATGTCGTTGATATACTTATATAGTAGCTAACTGTCGAGTGACACAGTAAATGTTTTCTTTTTATCATGTTTAATATTTGGAATTAATTCATCTTCATATGAATACAACAATAAGTCTGCAAATAACTGGACGCAATTAATACCCAAGAAAATTCCAAAAGACTGTGAGGGGACCTGTTGGAGGACCTGACCTCAAGACCATAAATTAAGTCAACTTAAGTCAGACTTAAGTCAACATTCTTATTTTAAACAATCTAATTTCTAAATAATACATGTGCGTAAAAATTTAGTTTTGAGGTATCTACATCTGATTTAAATACCAATTCTCGAATGTGTTGTTGCACTGTACTCCCGAGTTCCTCCTTATTTAAATAAATTAAAGAAATGGAGAACATTATCTGAAACCCGTTATGTATATCTGTTTCAGAAATTTAGTTTAAAAACATTTATTGAAGACATAGGATGATTGTCCCCTAATTCCGCAGTAGATTTTTTGTTAAGTTAGTTAATCACCTGATAATTTATGTGCTTTTCATACAGAAAAAAAAATATTCGACAGAAAAGCGTTGTTTCCTATTCATTTGCAATTATAACAGCACTGCAAGTAAACTAGATCATATAAATTTTAACAGTTATTTTCATGCTCAATTACGTGTTCTGAATTCACATACCCGTCAACTGGTGACATATGATAAGCTAACAGGACTCTATCCATATCAAATCTTTTTAATCAAATAATGAGGACCAACTAACAATAGACGATTTTTCCGTAAAGCCACCCTTATGAAAGCTAAACTCTACATATCGCTGTGATTAATAGGAATCTCGAATTGTGTCGTGTTTTAGTATTTTATGAACCAATTTTAGACTAAGGCGTCGTTCTGCACTGATAACATTTGTATGATGACGAAGTTATAAAGTTCATCATCACTGATCTTAACGAGAAAGGCTGAAATTTGTCGTCAATGGTCTGAAATTCATGTTGTTACGATAATTCCTGATGTTTGTTGCAATAGAATAACCACCCGGAGGATTTTTTAAACTTCAATTTTATTATCTCTGAAATTATAACTAGTACCTATTTATACAATAATAAAAATGTGAGGGATAAATATAGAAACATATCCACAAATAAAGCTAAGTTTTTTTGCAAAATTGGGTGGATAAGAACTTCAGATTGCTGAAATTGTTACTCTAACAACGTTTGATCGTTTGTTGAGCAGAACGTACCTGACATCATTTAACACCAACATGACAACATTTTATATCAGCTTCAAATACTTTAGCGTAAAATATAAAACCTTTTTTTTTCATTTCCCTCATACTTGCTAGATGATATTTATCAAGTTAATAGCGTATTTATGGTTAATGATTTTTGGGGTTGGTATAAATAACCCTTTGGCAATGCAAAAGACACGAAAATGAAGGTTGTTATAAATAACTACTTGAACTTAATTAAAAATAGAGGGAGTGATGGCTACCCTGATATAAAACCATTGTATCGAACATAGAACTTGCAAAACGATGACTCCTAAAGAAACTAGTTTTAATTGTAACGGGGACCGTTACAGATGTTCCCCAAACGCTCCCCAAATCCCTTTTTTGTGCCATTTTCCTGTAAGACATTTTTAAAATATGATCAGTACCAAGGGATTTCATATAAAAATTATTTAAGCTACAATGATACTGACTATATGTTAGTTAACTCATTGCACGCGCACGCAAGTGCATGCAAATGCAAGATGATCATGGCATGTTGTCTAAACCATAAACATTTCTTAATGTCATAAGAATCAAAAAGAAAATCATAAAAATATAAATGTTACCGTTTTTCAAATAAATTGGTCATTTTGCTTGTGCGCGTGCACGTGTTATGTCCTTGCATTCAATTCTGATAGCATAATGTAGTAATCTATCATACCTATCCATATTCTAAATTTCATCCCGTTCTGTTGAGAACCAAGAAGTTATAGGCATTTAAAGGGCATGCGCATGCTTTTATGATACTTATTATATATCATGCTGTAGATCTTTATAATGTTTGAGAGAATTTCAAAGGATTTTGTCAAAAAACAAGAAAGATATTGAGACTTTAGTTTCAGCCAATCAGAGCGAAGCGCACGTGCATGCGCGTGAGATCTTGCTATTTTGACCATGTCATCATCTCTATACTACTAATATATCCTCACATTATGAGTTTCAAAGCATTTCATCAAAAAATAGAAAAGTTGCGGTTATATCTATTATATTGGTCATTTCACGTGTTGCAAGTGCGCGCTCTTGCAAGCACGTGCGCGCAAAATGACTTTTAAAAAGGTTTTACCTACATCGGACGAACAGTTTACAAGATCATTCCCGGACAAAAAAGTACCCAGGAAGAAGAAGAAGAAGAAGAAGAAAAATAACTAGGGCTAATTGTAACGGGAACCGTTACAGATGTTCCCCAAACGCTCCCAAACTCCCTTTTGGTGCCTTATTCCCTGTAAGCTTCATCAAATAAGGCGAACGCTATGCCTTTTAGACTATAACAATGTTTCCCCAGAAGTATATTAAGTATATTCAAATTTATGCATTACAAGCATGCGCAGTTGAATGCATGTGTGTAATGACCATATCATCTTGTCTACACTATTTATATACTAGAAATTACAGCGTTTTATCCAAAAGTATTAAAAAATATGTTTTAATCTAGTGTATTTGTAATTTTACCCATTTCACGTGCACGCACATGCATGCATGTGCATGTACCATATCCTCTCGTAGGAACTTAATATCCAGTTTTAAAAACAATGAAATTATGGCCATTTAAAGTTTAAGCCAATCAGATTGCAGCGCACGTGTATGCACATGTTTTCACGACAACTATTATATATCATATTGTAGGACATCCTAATGCATGACTAAGTTTGAAATGTTTAAACATTTCATCAAAAATTAAAACAAGAAATTGAGATTTCTGTTTCAGCCAATCACAGCAAAGAACACGTGCACGCACGTGCATGACGACTATACCTCCTTGTGGGAGTCCATTATGTCTGTCTATGTTCTAAATTCCATACTGTTTAGTTGAAAAACAAGGGAGTTATAGCCATTTAAAGTTTAAGCGAATCAGATTGCAGCGCACGTGCATGTGCGTGTTTACATGACAATTGTTATATATCGTATTGTAGTACATATATGCCTATATTTTAAATTTCATAGCATTTTGACAAAAAACAGAAAAGATAGATTTTTGTTTCAGCCAATCAAAACGCACGTGCATGCGCGTGAGTTCCAGTGTCACATTATCTACACTATAAATATATCCTTATTAAATGAGTTTTAAAGTATTTCATCAAAAAATGTAAAAGTTATGGCTATATAAAGTATATCCGTAATTTCACTCATTTCACGCGCCCGCACGTGCATGTGACCTTCGTCTTGCACACCTACACTACACACCTATTAACCCTAAAAAGGTTTTAGCTCTATTGGGTGAACAGTTTCTGAGAACACTCGCGGACAAAAAAAGTACCGGAGAACAAAGAAGAAAAAAAAGAATAATAATAATAATACTAATAATAAGAAACCGAGTAAAAACAATATGTTCCCAAACTCCGTTTGGGGAACATAATAAGAAACAGAGTAAAAACAATATGTTCCCCAACTTCGTTTGGGGAACATAACTACCGATATACTTGTTTATAAAGATGCTCAAGAGCTTGTCGTGTTGTTAAAAATATCTTGTACGCATTGAGGGCATCCTCTTGGGTAACAACTCAACTGAGAGATATAAACCACATATGCAATAGAATTTAGGTATATTGCAACACACGTAAGAAAGGTTTACAAATTATAATTACAGTTGAAAATGGTAAGTCATCAAGTTTATCATTATGTTCCCCAAACGGAGTTTGGGAACATATTGTTTTTACTCGGTTTCTTACTATTATTATTATTATTCTTTTTTTTCTTCTTTGTTCTCCGGTACTTTTCCGAATCCAACTGAGCTAAAACCTTTTTAGGGTTAATAGGTGTGTAGTGTAGTGTGCAGAACGAAGGTCATTTTGCGCGCATACGCATGCACGTGCGGGCGCGTGAAATGAGTGGAATGACTGATATACTTTATATAGCCATAACTTTTACATTTTTTGATGAAATACTTTGAAACTCATTATATAATGATATATTAATAGTGTAGATAATATGATATGTTCAAATTAGCATGAACTCACGCGCATGTGCGCTCTGATTGGCTGAAACAAAAATCTCAATATCTTCTTTGTTTTTTTGCCAGATGTCTTTGAAATTTTAAAAATAGTCATGCATTATACTACAGTATGATATATAACATTTTCCACGAAAACACGCGCATGCACGTGCGCTGCAATCTGATTGGCTTAAACTTTAAATGACTATATCTTCCTTGGTTATCAACCAAACAGGATGGAATTCAGAGCATAGATAGACATAAAAGACTCCTACAAAAAGGTATGGTTATCATGCACATGCATGCACGTGCGCTTCCCTCTGATTGGCTGAAACAAAAATCTCAATATCTTTTTTTGCTTTTTAACGAAATGCTTCGATATTTAAAACATAGTCATGCATTAGGATATCCTAAATTTGAGATATAATAATTTTCAAAATATATTGCAATTAAAACTTTAAATGGTTATAAGTTCCTTGGTTATCAACCAAACAGGATGGGATTTAGAACATATAAGGGACTCCTATATGGTCATCATGCACATGCATGCACGTGCGTGCACGTGAAATGAGTAAAATTACAAATACACTAGATTTAACGTATTTGTCAATACTTTTGGATTAAATGCTGTAATTTCTAGTATATTAAAATATATAAATAGTGTAGACAAGATGATATAGTCATTACACACATGCATTCAAATGCGCACGCGTGCAATGCATAAATTTGAATATACTTAATATACTTATGGGAAAACATTGTTATAGTCTAAAAGGCATAGAGTTTGTCTTATTTAATGAAACTTAAAGGAATAAGGCACCAAAAGGGAGTTGGGGAGCGTTTGGGGAACATCTGTAACGGTTCCCGTTACAATTAGCCCTAGTTAACTTTTGTTTTTATATTACCACTGACGTCATTTTTGAGTAAACTATCCAAATCTGCAACAGATGTGCGTCAGACTCTGTAGTCCATTTTATTTAAATTTCATAGGTGTAATATACATGTATCAAGTCGACATACGACTGGAAGTACAATAAACTACATTTTATTGATAATACATCGTCGATTTATCTAAATGTTTGAATTCAACCAACATCACTATTTGCACTATACTGTATCTCGTAAACAAAACATTGGATTTAAAATATTTTCAAACTACATTTGATATATTTTACACGTATAAGTAAATAAAACACTGCCCCGTTTAATGTGGATTTTTGCACACTTGTCTCTTAAAGTGATACATGTTTTCAAACAGGTCGTTGATACGAGTTACGTGACATCAGTTATATGGATCGAAAAGTGCAGAATCTGTTTACATGTATTCACTGCTAGGAATATGATAAATGAAAATTAGATTAGGAAAGTCTCCACTACTAATATCTTCTTGAATCATCAGGCGATCATGGAATCTCACGGGCTTCTATATCTTATTATTGCCGTCAGAATACTTCTCACTACAGTTCTTTTACATGTAGCTAGAATTATGCAAAAATGGTATCTTGAACAACAATTATAGCATGGTATCCAAGTTTATAAAATGAAAAAAGCGGGGGGTATAATGAAGAATAAAATATTTTAACTATATTTTATTTAAAGTCACGATTGCCTATACACGATATAACTAGTACACAAAACTAATAACATAATCCTTATCAAATGTAAACACTGCACTGATTAAATTGTCATACTGACCCATCAACAAAATGTCAAATAATGGATGGATAATGAGAAGTGATGGTTATTTCGCAGCAGACAAATAAATGAAAGACATACACACATCTCCACAAACCAGTATTAGACAACATACATGTACCATACAACTTTTGACATCACTGTGGCCTGCTTTACATGATATCTACTGCACTTCCGTCAAAATTAATATTGATCCATTTACCCATCTTATAATCACTCTATCTGGCATCACTACTCTCTTGGAGAGCTTCAATTATTTCGAGCACCATTACGTACTTATGAAATGAAAGTCGATTTTCTTATCACATTACAAGCTACGTAACATTGTCGTTTTTGCCAGTTTTGATTTGTGGTCGTATAGTCCTGATGAAGTTCTGGGCAAACAACACAAAGACGGACAAAACAACCCCGGCCCCCAGAACGAAAAAGAGTCCGGCAGCGTTTTCTAATCGTAGACCCCTGGCGTTATTCTCATCCTCTTCGTCATCGCTGAGGCACTTCCGCTCACCCCACCATCTGTAATGACGTCATATGAAAGAAGTGAATTAATTTTTGTAATACATGTACATGTTTGTCTTTTTGTTTGTACGTCCGTTTATCTATCTTGTTATTGTAAATGAGAAAATATTTCTATTGTTGCCAGTGAAAAAAGGTTGTCTATTTTGGTGGATGGTCAAATATGGTCTGAAGATCACAAAATGAACTTTGATTAAAATTTCAAAGTTAAATAACCTTTGACTTTTAAAGAAATTGATAAATTCAAACATTACGTGGTCTTGATTTATGTCATATTTTAAACACTAAAATTGTTTTGGCTCTGGATTTCAAAAATATTTTTTTGATATTGCATGCAAATCCAACAAAAGCAACATATTCTTACTTTTGTTGTAATTGGTCGAGAAAACCGTTGTCTCCTAATCGAAGAATGTTAATAGACAATTCCTCTAAATAAGTGGCTCCCGGAGGGACACCTACACCATAGCCACGTGGTGCAAACTCGGGTCCAATAGTCGTAAGCTGACACTCCTTGTTAGTTTTATATGAATTTACAGTGGAATCCCAGAAAAATCCATATCCTCCTGCACGCACTCTCTGGTACCCGTCTGACGAAGTGTTGACGATGTTTACTGGGTTATTAGCCAACTCGGTTCCAATTTTACGAAAAGTCTCCACATTAGATGTTTCGAAGAAGGAAAGTATTGCACTACTCTTAACTGTTCCGTATTGTATCTGCTTTTGTAAAGCGAGGTCATAGATTGATTTAACCGGTGCTTTAATTTTCTTAACAGTCAAAAATGCCGCCCAGTTTGCAGTGTAGGACGCAACAAGTATCAAAACAAAGAAACACCAAGTATAAATAAGAATACGTCCGGAAGTGGTTGACGGTGTACCATCTGTACCTCCTTCAAGAAGAGTTCCAAAAGTATACCAAACACACTCTTTGAAAGTGACTTTTTCACGTTTTTCGTAAATACTGTTTCTTTCAAAGAAATATAAACTACAAGCGACAACTATACACGCACTCAGAGTACACAGGTAAATCGTTTGCGATAAAGGAGATATAAACTCAAAGATTTTTGTCGGTGTCGTTGGAATCTTCATAATCACCGTGACGTACCTCGTCATAAAAGGTTTGGTGAAATCTATGGCTGCCTCGCGTCGTGCGTTCACACTCAATGACGCCACAACCATTGTAGCATTCTGGAAAATAAAAAATAAACCTTCAGCCAAGTTTCTAGGTAGTGATGGTATTTTTGAAGTAATAATTGATTTTTCAAACGTGAAAACTTCAAAATTTGCAGATTTTGGAAAGCAAAATAAGTTGAAAGTTCCTTCTCTTACATGATTGTTACTTTGTATGTTATTTATATATTAATTCAGTTAATTTTTTTATATTTGAAATTGATCGGCTTATGTTTCTGAAAAAAGAACTTTATATACATGTATATAATAAATACTTGGAAGTTTACACTGGTTTACTTTATACTTATATACGGCTTCGACAGAAAAGCCACTCTCACATCCCGAGGTTGGACTTGAACCCACCAAAAGGGATAATTTTTTTTTTTACATTTTTAAAGATCTTAGAGAATATTTACATGTTTTAAATATTATAACGGTATCAAAGAAGTGAGCTTTCAGACATAACATACACATGATTTTTAAAAACAACTTCGACTCAAATATTTGACTAACGAAATATAACGCTTCATTAATTTAATTCAAAAAAAAAAAGTAATCCTAGGTTCCACCGAGATTTGAACTCAGATCGCTGGATTCAAAGTCCAGAGTGCTAACCATTACACCATGGAACCTATATTACTATATTATCTTATATTTGTGTTATTACTGGCGCTCTCTACCTTGCCTGTCACTCGTTATCATTTCATTATCAAGAAAATGTGCACTCTAGTGTATAGACGTACTATTAATTGTTTTTGATAATTAGTGAACCAATATAGCGAGATGTTACCATGCACATGTATATTGCACGTGCAGTGTATTATAATCTACATTAATCTACCTTCTGTAATACTTTATAAAAGAATATTTCACTTTTACTCTCACCAATTTCATGAAAAACTTATGTTTATTTATATGATTCAGATATATATGTATTTTTAAGAGCATTATTCTCACCTTAATTTCATTAGATATTCGAATTTGAAGTTTAATTGCAATAAACATACAAACTATAAATTCATTGATTAAACAGTTTAATACTTATTTCATATAAAAAAAATCATGAACATGTAGGGAAAAAATATTACAATGTAAAAATGCCAAAGTAAAACAAATCTAACGGTGTGGTAGGTAGGATAATTGATAACAATGATTTTATTATATATTTAGAGAGTATCGATAAAATAAATAATATATTGATTCAATGTCAATAGGTAGATTATTCAATAGTGACCTATATATAGTACTTAAATGACTGGATTCTTGCCTATTCTTCTTTTCCAAATAAACATATGTTAAGGTACTCCGATAAATTTTTCGGAAAATTAACCATTGAGTAAATAAAAATGCTCACAAAAATGTCTCTGAATTCTCTGAGTTATGTGTTTTTATCCACGATAATTCCTCCAACTTCAACTTTAAAGTTAATCATATAAAATAGGGAAAATTAGTAAATCCTGACTGAGGATCGCAGTACCTTTATCAAAATAAAAAATAAAAAATTATGAGGTCCCACCGAGATTTGAACTCGGATCGCTGGATTCAAAGTCCAGAGTGCTAACCATTACACCATGGGACCTACATATCATTTCTTGTTACTTATTAGTGTGGGGATGCATTAATAACGAAATTTCATTACTGTCATGAAATGAATAATTTTTATTAATATAATTATTGAATTTATTGAATATAACCATGAGATTTTCTCTACCGTGCGTGTGTCATTTTACCTGCCTCTAATTGATTTTACATTTTACTACAATATCATGTTTAAGAGATAGGGCGTTTAAGAGGCAATTTGAAGTACAATGTTCCCGTCTAAAATCTTTTCTTTGAACCCATACTTTTATTTTAGTTAATAACACATAAAATAAATACAATGATGTAATCTGATTAAGAGAATTTAACACCAGAGTATTATAAATCAAAATACGATCACAGCACTTATGAATAATGCAATGTCAGAAACTCGGTATACAAACTTAATATACATATTAAGTAATTTAAAAGTAATTTTATAATGTTTTTGACGATTACCAATTAATCACTATTTCGAACAGCATTACAAGATTTCTATCAGCAGACTTTTTTTATTTCGTTGACATTAGTAACGTAGCTTTAGGTCATTGTCATTCGAATAACACGATTGTAGGCTGAATAATTACAATTTTTATTTCGGTGTGTGTGTGTTTTCTCGTTTTCATTTTCTCCTTCTTCCTTTCTTTTGGTTCCTTTTCCTTTTTTAGGGGTGTGGGGAGGGTGTGTGTGCTATTTTAAGTCGTGAATTAATGTGTTTTATAAACAAATTTCATAAAGCTAGAAACTGTTTGGATTTTTCTGTGTAATGAAATATGGAGATGGGTGAAGTTCATTAAAGCTTGAAGTCAAAGTAAACAATTCAAATTGGGAGCAGGGTAAACATGGACCTCTAAAGACATCAGAGGTGGGATCAGGTGCCATGGAGCAAGGTAAACATGGACCTCTAAAAACATCAGAGGTGGGATCAGGGGTCTTGGAGGAGTGAGCATCCCCTGCCGACCAGTCACATCCGCCGTGTGCTCCTTGTCATGATCGACAAAATGGAAAACCCGTAGACAATTCAGTGTGTAAATAATGGCCTGACAGTGTGAAAAACTCAGTCAGCCTTTGACTTGATGAAAGGTAATATTTGTTGACAAGGTCATTGTATCGACCACAAAACTTGCGAAATGATGACTTCAATCAAGACTATTGATATATTTGTTTCATCACTTCGTTTGTCAGTTGCTTGCCTCATTTTAGAAATTGGGAATGCATGCTCTTGTGTATCAAATCAGCTGAGAGACATTAACCCCTTCTGCAGGTGATACGCGTATATTGCTATACAAGTACTAAGGGAATAGTTGAAGTCATCACGAAAGCTTTGTTGTTATGTTGTTTTTCTAGTAAAATACATGTGTATTCAAATATGAAACAGATGTGTTAGATTCTGATGTATATCGAAACGACATATGAATGGAAGTAACTATGATACTTAATTCAAATAATAATACGTCGTTGATATATCGAATTATTGAGTTGAATGACACAGCAAGTGTTTTTCTCTTCTCATGTAGAAGATTTTAAATATATATTGCTTCATATGAAAAAAATCGGTCTGCTTATAACAAAGTGCAATTGGTACCTATTCCAATACATTGTCGGAAGACTTGATCTCTAAAAACTACTTAAATATTGACAATCAAAAAAATGAAGTATCTTTCTAAAATCCACTCGAGAGTACTTTTGTGTACAATCATATTTTTTTTAAACAATAGATTTTGGAACAGAGTTTTGATGAATGACCAGTCTGGAATTCATTTCTTGGGGGGAATGTATAAAATGACGAGAAGTCAAAAGTTTGAAAGTTTTTCTTTTATTCTGGTAAAAAAATTAATATGACACATATGAAGATAACGAACAGTATTCAAGATCAAAAGCCCATAAAACAATACAAAACAGGAGCAAAACAAACACGACCTCAAAAAAAAAAATCGGAGGTGGGAGCACGTGCCATGGAGGAGCGAACATCCAGTGCTGACCAGTCGTGATTGGAAAATAACGGGGAAAATCCGTCGTCAATTCAGTGTAAATAATGGACTAACAATTCGCATAAAAAACGTCAGTCAGCATATCATTCCGAGATAAATTGTATTTGCTGACAAGGCTATTGTATCGACCATAGAACTTACGAAATGATGACTTTAAACGAGACTGTTGATATTCTTGTTTCATCAACTTGTTTGTAAATAATTTACCTCGTTTTAGAAATTGTTCATACGTAGAGCATGCTCTTGTATATCGAATCAACTGAGATAATTTATATAAACTCCGTATGCAGGTGATGAAGGTATACTGCTGCATAAGTAAGGGAAGTTGACGTTAGAAAGTTAAAGTCATCAGGTTTATCATAGAGCTTGATTGTTAGATTACCATTAACGTCTTTTTCAAGTAAAATATTTAAATATGAAACAGATGTGTCAGACTCTGTGGTATCTTTTATCCCAAGCTCACCAGGATATATCGTATCGACACAAGAATGGAAATTGCCATTGTTAATTGACAATACGTCGTCGATGTATCTAAACGTCGAGTTGAAGGCCACATGAAGTGTTTTCTTCTTTTCACGCATAAGATGTTGCACAAATTCTGCTTCATATGAATACAAAAATAGGTCTGCTAATAACGGAGTGCAACTGGTACCCATGGGAATTTTAATAGATTGTTGGAATACCTGGTCTCCAAAGACCACATAGATATTGTCAATCAGAACTCAAGCATCTTTTTGTTGTCAACTTTAGAGTACTTGTGTGTACAATCAGAATGTCTTTTAACAAAATAATTTTGCAAATGACCAATGACAAGGTATATGTACATGTAAGTAAATTTACGAGTTCCTTTTTTATTGGAAAAAAGCTGTCAGTGATATCAAAAAGCCTGGACTCTAATTAATCGTGGGGAATGATTGTGTATAAAGTTGAAAAGTCGTATGTTTAAAGCTGTTGATTTTGGTGAAATCTTGTGATTTATAAAATATTCTTAAAGTTCCTCCAGGTTTTTAAGTATCCACGTCTGATTTAAATCAATACTTTAAATCCCGAAGTTTCTCCTTTTCACTAGTGTTAATATTTGAGTGAGGAGTAAAGAAAGTGGCTTGGTAGAACATTAACTGGATCCTGCTATGTACATGTATCTGTGTTAGTAAGGATTTTATGGAGTTTTTTGGAATCCAGTATATGTATTGTACTTCAAATTAATACCAATAAATCAAATAGCAAAATAAACATTAAGAGCGGTTGATTCCTTAAAATAGTAACTGTTGACCAAGTAGTAATAAAAAAATAAGATGGATAATTCTTACCAATTCTTTGCCAAATTTTACGATAACCTCTCCCATAACATTTACATATAGCGAACTGATTTTGAGTCCCGGTGAGGTTAAATATGATGAAATTTACATTGTTATCATGGACTTTCAGATTATAAAAAAGCTCAAAATTAAAATCCTTTTTAGAATTTCTAAAAGCTTATATAAAACTTTACACAGTAACCCTTTGTAATATTTCATTCCCAGTCCTATTCTCGTGTCCTTTCTTGAACATTACAAAGGGTTCTTCCTGCAAGAGACAAATACCGATTCAGTGGACCCTCATTTATCCGGACGCTTTGGTTCCCAGTCAATTTGTCCGGATATGTGAAGCATCCGGATATCTGAATCACCAGTTAAACAAGTTATCAGAATAACATTTTAAAATTTCGTTCCAAATTTCTGAAAATATAACAAGTCCACACAGTAACCCTCAAATCTATCATTCCCAGTCCTATTCTCGTGTCCTTTCTTGAACATTACAAAGGGTTCTTCCTGCAAGAGACAAATACCGATATTTAATGTGAAAAAACACTATTATACAATAAGGTTGTTTTTTTTTAATATACCAGTACCAATATGTGATTCATGTGAGTCTCTTGTTGCATTTTATGCATTTTACATGTTTTTGGTCCAAACTGTGCAAAGGTAGGACTTACAATAATGGTGACGACTTTTATGGTTCTTCCTCTCAAGGGAAATGTAAAGGTTTGGTTTCTGTTTCTCCAGTGCTGCACTTCTGACGTATTCTCCAACTCAATGACCCTCAATTCGGGCGAGTCCCCAGCCCACCAAGAACCTAGCTGACGTGTAAAATGACATACTTTTAAGAAATTCGTGTCATATTTTAAAAAATTACGTTGCATGAAAAATATGGCAAAAAACAAAGATGTTACCTTGAAATGTTTTGTTCCGTTAAAGTGGAAGATATTGATGCTGTAGTTTACTCGACGATGATTTGTGCCAAAACGGATATTTCCGGTCAAGCCTCGAAATGATTTCTAGTCAAACGTCAAAAAAGGAAAAAAAAAATATCATAATTTCATAGTCATAAAATAATAGATTCGTGTATTAATTTTTATACAACATATATTTTGTGATTACTTTTTCTAGAGCAGAGAGGAACATCTGTCTCTTTTCACCGGAAGTTGAATTACTGGAGATCTTTGATATTACAGACATGGCGTCATATGTCAGAATAGTGTTAAGGTCGAGATTTCGTCCATGTTCGTAACTTGGCATGAGTGTAAATACTGTAAAGCTATTTGCAGATCGAGGCAGATTTTCTAGTATTTCACGCAGCTGGAATGCCTGAAAAGACAAGAAACTATCAATGTGTTTAGATTACAAATTTTTTTTTTTGGAAATCTATATAGATCTAACCCGAATGCAAAACTTCAAAAAACTAAAACATTTACATATATATTAGGATGACTCAGTATACGAGATTAAACTCTAACTGGTACATGGAGTTCGACTTTCCTTGACCTCATTACAGTACTTATGACCAAGTTTTATATTTGGAGCAAGCAAATTGAAAGCAGATATGGAAGTCCTAGCTTTTGAAAGACCTACATGCAATATTTTATCCTTAAGTTCAAATTTCAAATTTCGGTTAATTACCGTCTTCCTTGGAAGACGGTATTATATAGTTGAAGTTTTTTACAGTCTTCGGACTATGCACTTCCTCTCTTTTGTGATTGGTGGAAATTGCATGATGAGAAAATTTTCAATTATTTCATTGGTTGAAATGCTGTTCAAGGCAAGGGAGATAACTCTGATGATCTAATTTTCGTACGACTTAACAATTTTGCAAGATTTTCAATCTTAAAAAAAATTGACAAAACGAACAACAAAATCAGCGGTAATTAAATTCTTAATAACATGATATTTTTTATAGCAATAACTTAAAAGGTCTTTTTAATTTCATTGTAAATAGATTAGATTTTTATTCCTTGCAGGCTTTAAAATATTTTATTATTCTTTTTCCCTTTCTTGTTTGAAGAAGGTAACAGACAATCTCTCACCAGAGGGCGCGCTCCGCTTACACCTCTGTTGTCGTCTAAAAAGTAGTTCGGATTGCCAAATATAAGTAAATGTCAACAAAAATTGTATAAACATTGATTGTTTTGTATGTTTTGCCAATGATTTTACGTGTTTTAAGCTCTCTGGTGGTAAATATTTTCTAACTCTGTCTCTTTGGTTTCAAAATGAAAATGTGTGTAAAAATTCCAAACAAAATAGTTCCGTATATATTGAAATTATTTTAATATATATCCAAATTTTGAAAAAAAAACAAAAGAAGTGCTACAGATTGATATTTCTAATTTCATTTAAAAAAATTACCAACTTGGTGGGAATCCATAATTTATTTTCGTTTTACAAGATTCTTGTAATTTAGACGATAACAGAGGTGTTGGAGCGATGAGCGTAAAACGCCGTCTGGTGAGAGATTGGGTAACAGAATCAGCCGAGGTTTGCCAAAAGCTCTCGGTCAAAGTTTACGGAGATGACCGAGCAACAATCGTGGTTGGGCTAATGCCAGTAAAAAGCTAATGGAGCAATACAAAATCTCAAGAAATTCAAAAGAATTATACGGCCTGATAGCTATAGGTGTAGATCAGTTTACTGTTTAAGGTTGTTGCTAAAGACGGTAAGCTTTTTGAAAAAGCTCTACTTGTACTAATGCATAAACAACACTGATATACAAGGTACATACATGTATATTATATTTGATGGCTCTTAAATCATGCAATCCTTTAAATGTATTTCCTTTCAAAACAGATCCCAGGTTCCTTGAAGGAAGGGGAATGTCTATACACTGTATACTTTATTATAAAAACGTGGATAACTTAACCTTAGATTGTCCTAATAAGGTCAGAAGTTTCCCTTCAGTTTTTATTTCGGTATAACATCAACTTTGGGTGTATATTAGATATATCTTTACTAGTGAAAACTTACAGGATCGTAAAAATACCATTTAAATGGCAGACTCATCATAGCTAGTTCCCAAGCCTGAAAGGATAAAATATATGCATGAATATATATTTTGAATACTTTGATACTGATCCTCAGTTACAAATTTATCAAATTGCCATGGGCTGGTAATGAAAGACCGTTACCGTTTCTAACAGTAGTTTCACAGTTTCCGGATCACAAAGAACGAGGATTTCCCGGATAAGTTGTTTGCGCATGAGCATCAAGGAATGTGTCATGACCTTTCTTTTTCTGTCTATGTTTCCGTCTTCCATAACCCAAACTCTAGAGGTCAAGCGGTCGTTTAGCAAATTGTCATCAAAATGGAAACCTGCAATATAAAGAATAGGCCAATGACAATGATGAATTATTTATTTCTAATGGGATTCGTTTTCAGTCTTTCCGGGAGAGGGTAAAGAATGGTTAATGAAGGTAGCGT
Organism: Saccostrea cuccullata; assembly: GCF_032062105.1. Taxonomy (NCBI): domain Eukaryota; kingdom Metazoa; phylum Mollusca; class Bivalvia; order Ostreida; family Ostreidae; genus Saccostrea; species Saccostrea cuccullata. The sequence continues at coordinate 561,835 of NW_026925998.1, read as the reverse complement.
ATATTTATTGCCATTCATTCGGCCTTCTGAAAAAGGTAACCTTTATAAGGACCCCCTGTACATTTGCAACAGTTTTGGGCAATAATGTCGGTTATAGTTTTATTGGTGATAGAGTTCCTGTCTTTGTGATGCAGGGGTCATGGGTTCAATTCCCGGTCCAGCCAAAATATTTCTTGTCTCTAGCTACATACTTAATGCAAAATGCTTTTGTTTAATTTTATAACCTATAGTTGCAAAATAAAAATGAAAATTATGTTGATCGACTTCATTTTAAACATAGGTAATCAGTCATTTATCCAAAAGTTGATAAAAATTACAAAGTTGGTCGTACAAAAATCAATTTTGCTTGCTTAATTAATTGATACTTCTATATATACATGAAAAATTTAAATTCTCTCGGAATAAAATACTGACAATACATTTTAATTCTGTTAAAGATTTTTCTGTTTACAGTCTTAATTTATGTTCAGAATGCTAAATTTTCGACTTCCCTTTTCATGTCGATCCGACATACCTTGGTTTCCATCATAGATAATAGCTTTTAATTCATTAGTTTCCTTCCGTAATCGGCTGTATACAAGTTTATGCATTGCCTCTATGAAATCAGTAAGAACCGGAAGTATTTCGAAGGTACGAACTTCCGGTGCTGGATCAGAGGTTGTGCACAAATATGGAATATCCAATTCCTCCGCTGCAATTTTGACTGTTTTGCTGCATGGCCCAATGATAACGTCCGTCTGGCTTTCATTTAAGTAAGTTTGCACTAAAAAGGTTAAAAAAAATCACTTTTTTCTACAAAAGGACGTTATATTCGTTTGCAAACATACACAAAGTGTAATTAGAGCTCATTTATATTTTAAAAAGGAATCTTTTCTGAATTAACTTTTCATATTTATTGCTATATGGGTCTATCAACAATATTGAGCTAAACAAATAGCGCCCTATAATGGGACCCGCGTGTTTTACCTCTATCGATTGCGTCGTACTGTGTTTCAGATGAATCCGTTGTTAGATTTGTAAACTGTATGGAATTCTCCTGAAGTCTTGAGAAAACTTTTGGTAGATACTGCCACAATTCTGGTATAACCGCTAGTAAAAAAGAAAAAGAGCTGCATGGATAGCTTTTCTCCAAAATAAATAAATCATGGGTAAGCTATGTAGAAAGGAAAAGTTTGAAAGACAAGGGATGTAAAACATATTTTAAACCTCCAATATGCAACGACACGTTTTGGTAGCAATTTTCCAGCATTTCAGTATATGAATTCCTCCGGGTAAAGCAAGAATCCGTTTATCAAAAAAAAAAAAAAAATACAGCTTATTTGGTAACTTCATTTATTTTCGATGGCTACAAATTTGTAAATTCAGTTTTCTTTTCAGTATTTACAAATGTGTAAATTCAGTTTCTTTTCAGTGGTTCCGAATACATGTAACCTCTTTAGTTTTGGAATCTCAAAACTTTCGCCAACTGACAACCAATTGACGGTGGGTTCATATGAAAGTACGTACTGGAAAATAGGCCTGCAAAGAACATCTCTTAACAATGATTTGATCAACTGTCAATGTGATTTATAAATCTAGAAAATAAAATAAATATATAACACGACAGGTGTGTAGAATTCCAGGAAGACGTATTTTTCCTTAATGTCATATATTAGTACAACCACAAACATGGCTGTTCGCAGACAAAGTTTTTGAAACGGTAACATTGGAAAACCACTGAGTACCGTTTGGAAGCTTGAAAGTCTTTCTTTTTTTGGAACGGAAACGGAATTCATACAATCTGAAAAAATAAAATCTGAAACTTGATACCATAATAGATTTTCTCCCAGAGTATAAATATGTACTTTTCGGTATGTTTCTCCAAATTTTCTTTCGAAAAAGATATTCTAAAGCTCAATAAAACTGAAGTAAAAAATTTTACAACATTAAATATACAATTCAAAGGAATACTAGTATTGCTATCTCATATTCCACCGAATTGAATACTTTTATATTTTATTGCTACAATATCAAGTTTTTATTACATACTAAAAATCATAATGTTGGAAGGTTTGTCAAATTTCTTTTAAATAATTCAAGTTCCTGGGGCTGCGTTGTATTTAAGTCTTCTTTCATTTTTAGTCTGATAGGCTAAAATGCTGGATTACATGAGTTTTAATAGTGGGGTTGTATTTCGCAATGATTCTTCACATTTCGGTGGGTATGAAAATTACTCCACTGGGAAAAGATTGGTATTTCTGACGCAAGGAGGATAATAACCATGTGGAACGATGCTACAGGGAATGCATTTAACGTGATATATAACTTGACACATCCATTTAAATCCTAACATGGCCATGTATCCGACAACAGATGCTTTTCATGGCTTTTTTTTCTCACTAAATAAGAGGACATATGCGCACACAAAACGTAGCTTTATTTTTGGGAAATCTGTACTTTTAATTGAACAACAAATTACACAGAAACAAATTCAGCTTAATTGTTCAGTTGATAACAATATCATACCATTTCTTATGTATGAAAAATCGCTAAATGCTGCTTAAGAATTAAAGTCAAAGACAAAAGTTGAAAGAGAGTAATGTATATAAACTCTTCACCATCTTTTATAATACCAATCTAAAAATTCTGTGTCATATTTCCAAGATTGTGGTTATTGGACGTAAATCTACATATACTTATTAGAAATTCTCTTTGAATTCAGATTAACACACCAAGGGAAATCCTGGTATCAAGTATTCTATAGATTGTCATTTCAGATTAAGCAGACATTTAGCAGTATCAATAATTAGTATGTATCTCCACACGCTAATCTCGCTGTGCGATATGGCATTACAAAGCATGTGCTTACGCTATCCACTGTCGACGAAACCTTCGAACCAATTGCAACTGCAGTGAGCATCCTTTTATCACGAATTTCAAAACGAAGCAAGCATCCCAGAAATATATACATATTTTTTTTTTCTTTTTTGTAACTTTTCGTTTAGGACGCACATACAAAACATCTAGTACTCGTATGTAACCGTTTAATTTTCAAAAATGTAAATTTAAAGTTTGTTTGTAAGGAGTCTTATCTCAGACAACTTCCTGGAAAAAAACGAATCTGCTCCAATATTTTTGTTAATAACTTAGAAGTTTTATCGTTTACTGAAAAACACGCATGATTCTATTTCCCTATCGAATTTGTGATGAACATGTATCTTTGAATAGAAATAATTTTCTCTTCTCTTTAGTTGACCAATGTCTGGGGTTTTTTTTCTTGGGATGGGGGTGGGATGTTTTTGGTATTGGTTTGTTTGTTTGATTTGTTTGTGTTGTTTTTAAAATCATATTAGTTATATAGTAAGTGGAAAAGACGATTTCGTGGTAGACAAACCTCTCACTATCATCTTTAGTTTAAATTCCACGGTCTAGTTCAATAAAATACACAATATCCAGTGACAATGGTGCCTAGATTGAGTGTTTCATACACTGTTTACTTTATTGTAAAGGCATTGTCCCATGAAGTACAAACAATCATGACGTGGTTCTGAAGCATAAAAAAAACGAAAAAAAAATGAAAATAACAAACTGATACCCCGGGGAATAAATAGTGACGCGTAAACATAAAATAGATTTTGCAGGAGAGGTGATGGCGATCATTCAACTTCTCTTTGTGAAATCATGGTTATGAAATATGAAAATAATAATGAACATAGCTAAAATTTAGATTATTATCATATTAAAACACACTCTAAAGTTTGGACATGCAATGTCAAAATAGAGAAAACAGAATATGCTGTCAAAAAAAAAAATTAATAATATCAATTAATATCCTCTAATAATTTTCTTTTGTTTCCCCATCTCCGTCTGGGGTTTTAATAGTAGTCTGTCATGATTTCTGAGTAAAACAATGGATCATACTGTAAATTTTTGTGTCTTCTATATTACATTAATATTCTGTAAAGAATCAAGAGTCTATAGTCCATGGTTCGGTGTATCAAGGAACTACCACACGAGATGCTAGACCGATATGCCATTCCTTATTATTATATTATGCATATTTCTTCTGATTCTAGACTTTCAACTTACATGCTCTCTTTGAATAGAACACGAGTGGAGGAATTATAAAATGCTTTATCCATCGAAATATAAAACATGCTGACTTTATATTTTATTTATATTATATAAGTACTTTTATTGCTTGTAAATATTAATTCTAAATCACAATAAACGATCTATTATAGTTTGCATTCTTTCCCGATGCTTAATGCTTATTTTTACATTTACAATTCATAAATTTTTCATCCAGAATATGTTTGCTTGGAATTCAACGTCTTAGGCAACATTCTGTCCACAGAGTTCAAAAGTCTTACATAAAATAATCAGCAGGTAAATTAGGTACATCTCCTCATTAAAGCATCAAAGGTATTCACTTTTTCTAATTTTCCCTGCCCAGCAGTCTATACTCAAATTAATTATATGTTATTAATGATATAAGCTCCAGATATTTGCAGTTTCTTTCCATGAGGAAGTCATTATTTTGCCCACTTTTCCAAAATCCAATCCCCATAATCCCGCCCCGAATCCCCGCCGAGATTATAACGTGACCTACTGAAACCTACTCACCATACAGATATCAAGGGTAATCGCGCGTTTCTTTCATGTTGTTAAGAATTTCAGAAGTACACCGTAATCGTGTATTATGATGTAATTTGTTGAAGTGGTGTGCAGCAACGCCAGTTTTAAGATAAGTCTACACATTTACTGCACAAAGTATTAAGATAAATCTAAAAGATTACACTCTAAATTGATATAAATATATTCTAAAATCTGAAGACAACCTGTTGAAATTAGACGTAGATTTGTACACAAAAATTGAATGAATCGGGGTCTTATCAACATCGACTTGAAAAATATTTTGACTCCGTTGAAAAGTAGAAAGAATGAATATTGATATAATTTTTCAAATATTTTTTTTTCGTGCAAGCAAAAATCCTGACTTTTAATTGTACTCACCAACTTTGGTACTTTCGTTAGCCTTGGTACTCAATCCCAGAACTCCATTGAAAAACAAAAGAGCAGCGATATTCCACATGTTTGGAAAACTCCGATTGCCTGTATTCAATTCGGGATGTCTAGTTCTCAGTCGTAATCCCTCGTGATTTAGGTAACGTACCAAGGCGTCAGTCGGGACAAGTGCCGCCACGCTATGTAAATTTCTCTGTTGATGATGTATTGACGACCCACCAGAACACTATTGTTCTAAATGCATCAGGTGAGCTTTAATTTGCCCAGAGTCCAGACATCGATCACTAGTGAGTCGATTCAGTTATAACTTCCTGTAGCTTTATGAATTAGAAAAAAGTGAGGCATGAAAGTTTGGATGGATGCCCCTATTCCTTGGGGGTGTTCCCCGTAGTTATAAATGATTTAGTTATATGATGGCAACGTGGTTTTGTTTGATTTCTAAACATTACTTGTTTAAAAAAATTCGACCCTAAATAAAAAAAAAATGATTAGATACGCATTGCATAACTTAGCTTGTAAATGATTTGGCATTTGAAGCTTCTTTCAAGGCAAAAAAAAAAAACTTTTACTGTGCTGTTTCAAAGATTTCCTTGTGGACAATTCCCACTTTTGTGAACAATTTGTTTGAGGTACTTACTAATCATGAGTCAATACTTAATAATCGTCATTGCCATAAATGGAATGGAATTCCAATGTTGTGCATAGCTGCAATTAGTTTTGGAGCTGTCACTGGTCTCGGAGGAAAGCATGTGAATCGCACAATCATACAAAACGCAAATTGTTTACTTATTGAATTATTCTCATTTTACAAAAACATTCATTTAAATTGCCATTAGAACTTGAGAAGTCCCATTGATTGGGAAAAATTGAAAGAAAAAAATATCCGGATTTTTCTAAACTCTTTAAAACATGAGGCATCAAACTTAGAAGTGGAGATAACCTTCCGGAAATTAAAACATTTATTCCACGACTCTGTGACAGATTTAAAACGCGATATTTGAAATCTCACCTACAAATCGTTCTATTTCAAGATATGTAGTGATGCAGGGAATTTTCAAGCGTCAAAATAAAATGAGTATTAGTTAGGACAGAGTTAGGATTAATTTTTCTTACAAAACTGACTGGGTCAAAGCCTTTGGAACTAATCGCTTCCTATTCTATGCTTTTTTTTCAAAATAATCTCCAAGCATCTCACATATTGCAAGAAGCTTACAAAATTGAGATGTCTAACAGTGTCTGGTCCGTAAAATTTTATTTTTTTTATTTATTTCGAGGAAATAAACATCATAGGATGAAGTACATTCAGTTTTTTTTTTTGTAAGTGAGTCAAACTCTAAGGTCAAAGTCACTAGGTCAAAATTGGAACATGCAAAGGACTGTCTTGTTACATGGGATACACCTTTAAAATGAAAGCCCTTATACTCACAGTTCAAAAGTTATGGCCAAGGTTCAAGTTTTTAAAAAGTGGGCCAAACTCTAAGGTTCAAGGTCAAAATCTCAAATATTTTCATACCCAATGGAAAGTCTTATCACATGAATAAACATTTGAAGTATAATGCCCCATAACCAACTGTTCAAAAGTTAAGGTTATGGTTAAAGTTCGGAATTTTTAGGTAAAATTGGGTCAATCTCAAAGATCAAGGTCAAGAGGTCAATTTTGGTGGTACCAAAAGAAAGGTCTTGTCACAAGAAATACACCTGTGAAATATGAAAGCCATGGCTTTACCCATTCAAAAGTTTTGGACAAGATAAAAGTTTTTACGGACAAACCGACAAATAGAAAGACAGACAGACAGGCGACAGACAGGGCGAAAACTATGTACCCTAGAATCTTCGATTACGAGGACATACTATAGGAAAAAAGAAAGAAAAAAGCTGACATTGTAGATCTTCTGGTATGTGCATTCATAATGGAGTAGAAAAGTTGCACTGGACACGAAACCCACGTGTGTTTGCAACTTTCGCGAAAGCGAGGGGACGTTAAATTCATTCATCTGCCATTCTGTATGTCTGTCGGTCTGTCTCAAAAACTGTAACTTGGTCTTATCTTTAAATGAAGAAGAGAAAGGGCTTTCATATTACACATGTGTATTACATGTGAAAACACATTTCTAAATACGCTATGACTTTTGACCCCGTAACATTAAAGTTTGACCTACTTTTCAAAAATTGGCCCAGTGGTTCTTAAGAAGAAGATTTTAAATACTGTAGATCCCTAATTTTCGCGACACTTTATTTTCGCGAGATAGCCATTGACTCTTGATTAGCGAGACAAAATTTTCGCGAATTGTGGTTAATGCTCAATATAATCTTAAGGAATACTATTTTACGCGAGAATTAAATATTCGCGAGCACACTGTCTCGCGTAATTACGCGAAAATAAAGTTCTCGCGAATAAAAAGTGATTTACAGTAGAAGATGCCATTAATTTTTCTAATTTGGAATTATCTCCCCTTGGAAGAGGCTGTGGCCATTCATTTGGAACTGGAAAAAAACTTGAATCCTATCCCAAGGTTACTCTATGCCAAGTTTGGTTAAAATGAAATTGGCCCAGTAGTTCTTGAAAAGTAGATGAAAATGTGAAAAGTTTACGACAACAACGACAGACAAATTTCGATCAAAATTTTAAGCTCACTTGAGCCTTTGGCTTAGGTGAGCTAAAAAGGCCGCTTCGTGAACCATAACCATCTTTCACTGAATAGAACCAGGTATTCAAAAGACAGCATTTAAAAAAAATAATCATATAGAAACTCATTAAATAAACAAAATCTTTCATAAATTTTGTCAATAAATATATAAATTTATAACCCTTGGTATAGTTTACATGTATACCGGCCACTTCTTACTGATATACTTTACTTGTGTACTTGTGCGCCAAGTCGCCCGCATGGCTTAATGGTTATAGAGCGTCTGCTCTAGAGTCGGGAAGTAAGGAGTTGATACTTATGTCGCGGGTTTGAATTCTACTGCGGGACGTGGAGACCGGTCCTTCGGATGAGACCATATAAAGCGAGGTCCTATGTCGCAGTAGACGCTGGCACGAAAAAGGTTCCTCCTGCTCAATGGACCTGAGTGACGAGTATCGGACAAAATTTGCATTTTGGGGGGGGGGGGGGGGGGGGGGTCTGAAATTCTTGAAAGATGGACGATTGTCATCTTAAATTATCCTATGTAAGTTCTGCCGGAAATTACCGGGGGTATATGCACACTAATTTTTAAAGTTCTATTATTTATGATTAATATGAAAATTTCAATTCTCCGACAACATTTAAGTTTGTTTTCATATATCAAATGCACTTTTCCAAATAAAATATTTCGACATTTTCCTGGTGTTTATTATGCAATGTTAAGAATATATCAAATTAAGATAACTTTGAAAAGAATCATCAACATGCATGGTTTCACATGTGGTCGATTATTATCATTACATAGACCATGCAATTAAATAATCAGAATGCACATGTTAACCGATTTCTGTAATACGTGCACAAAAGAGCTAAATATAAAAACATGAATGGTATATACAAATGTACAATAAAATTCCCTATTCATCGATCATCATCTCCAAGCAGTGGGTTGATTTTTGTTGACATTGTTGATTCATCATCTCAGATAATATTTTCACATCAAGAATTATAACTGACAAACAAATATTATTTTCGCGAGTTTCATCGATATTTTAATCATTTACGTATGAACACGTTCTATATAACCTTTAACAATTCTGGGTCAACTTATCCATTGAAAATTTAATTGCAAAACCTTAACCCATGTGAGCCATTTATTTGTGTAGCATTGCATTACAATACCATAATGTTAGTCAAATGGTAAATTAGTGAGCATTAATGCTTACTACGGGTAAGTCTTTTAGTAATTCTTGGAGGACTAGGTCTGGTCATATCTAAAAGTTCACTACAAAAAAAATTAACAATCTTAAACACAATCGGGCGTTATTCTTGGTGAGCTTACCCGAATTTACTAGGGGGAGGTAAATGCAATATTTACAAAGTGATCTAAAATTTTGCATTTACCTCCCCGGGGTAAGTTTCGGTGGTAAATTCGGTAGAATTATAACAAGGCAAATTAAGAAGAAGAAAAAAATATGTATATATATGAGCTGATGATATAATTTAAGTTTATATTTTAACATATATGACTGGCAATTATATTTAAGGAATCACTGTCTAGTTAGGAGGGTATGTCAGGGCATCAACAATAGAGATTGTTCTATCTGACGTATCCGTATCCGTAAACGTATCCGTATCCGTATCGAGATATGAAAGGCATCTCGATCCCGATGTCTCAACCATTTAATACAATTTCCATCTCTGTTTGTGGTTAAATAAGCCACAGTCATGCATTGGAAAATAGCAGATGGCAATTTTTCTATTAAAAATACTAAACTGCTGTAAACCTCTATCATTTCCTACAAAAATATGTATTAAAAAATAAAAGAAAATGAATTCAAGTATAAAATATTTCATTTTAATTATTTTGTTTTAGAATAAATTCATTTTGTTTCATAATATTTGTAGGAAATCCCCTTTCTCTTTTTCCTCTCGCTTAATATCAGGATATTTTATTGATATATTCTGTATTTTTCATATACCTTTACACGGTATAACGGTATACCCCCCCCCCCCCCCACACACACACTGAAATACAAAATACATTATCATCAACGCGATTGATAAAACACTGTAGCCGTTTTAAAAGAGACTTTTCAAACTGATTTCATAATTCGCTTCAGGACCGTTACAAGTATTGAGTATATGTATTGAAGAGCCTGTTCAACTCCCTCCTTTCCCCTCCCCTCACATTGGCGTCAGAAGTAGGTGGGGTGGGCTAATTGAAAGAGAAAAAATATAAGCCCTGAAAAACCCTGACATGCAAAAAAAGTACTTTAACACTTTTGTCTGTGTGTGTGTTGGGGGTGGGGTGGGGTGGGAGGGGGTCGAACTTTTTTCATTGCCATTTTTTTAACACTACCACTTACTCTTTTTTGACTGCAATACAACATGCCTGTTGAAAGTGGAAAGGGAGCTTATCCTACGCCTGCAGCCCCCCCCCCCCCCCTCAACAAGTTCCGGCATCTGTGCCTCACCATGTGCACACACGACATTTGATAACGTCTTTTGACTATCATTCATTATCATCATTTGTGGTTTGATATAAAAACTATTTCAGAATATGGTATTCAATAAATATTATCTCAACTCTCTTTTTTTGCTAAGATTAAAATAAATATGGCTCAAAATTTTCAAAATGATACATCTTATTTCGCTAAGTCTACTTGTCCATCGTACTAATTTTCTTCTCTTTTTTATCCAACTTTCTTTTTTATATATACAATTTGGCCGAGATCGAGATCATTGTGCACAAATTATAGGATAGAAGAGAAGAAACTGCTTCAATGTAGCCAAGAAAAAAATCATTCATTTAAAGAAAAATTACAGTGATGAAATACTTGTATCAAAGTTTTTCAGAGCTTGCTTTGTTCACTATAAACTCGATCATGTAACTTTCATAAAAAGAAGTTAATATGCAAATAGAATAGTTTAAGAAAGGAAGATCATCATAATCTAACATTTATTTTTCTCCCCCTTTATCGACAAGTGTTAAATCAATTGAGTACTACATATACTGCGTTTAATCGCAACACTGTCGGAAATTGTACATATTCAATTCTCAATCTCCTTGAAACCGTGGATAGGCATAGGCGTCAGAACGGGGGGCACTTTCTTGCAAAGATAGACATAATATAGGCATTTAAAAGTGGGGTTTACCTATTTTGTTGGTTCAGCCCCCCCCCCCTTTCAATTAACGCCTCCCACTATTTGCCTGCGCCGCCCATGATACGGCCATCGACCTACAATTTAGGGAGTGTATTCAAACCGCCCCAGAATTACCAGATATCCAATTTTTTTCTGGAGAACTATGACCATCAAATACGTGATAATGAATGGCATAGAAGATGATAAAAAGGAAAAGAGGTTGGACGTTTTCAATAAATCCCCCATACACATTTGTTTTGCAATATGGTTAAATCTTTCCCAGTTTATGTACAATTACATGTTTTTACAATCAATTTACAAGTTTGAGATAAAGAGGTTTAACTGTATATATAATTATATATTATTGGGATATGTCGTGTAAAATTCTTGTAAATGTTAATTTTAGAATGAAGAATGAATACCCTGAGAGAGAGAGAGAGAGAGAGAGAGAGAGAGAGAGATTTTCGTACAATTTTCTACACATTTAAATAATTAAAATCATGCTTGTTTTTCTAATTTTATTTTTAAACTTTTACCCCTCCCCCTCTCCCCCCAAAAACACGAACATAAGGCGTATACAGCAATCGGTATGTTTTTTATTAAAAATATCACACTACATATTATTTTTTAGTGAATGAGGCTAAAAATCAAACATAAAACGAATGAAATGTAACCAGATTGTTTAGACATCGGGATCGAGATGCCTTTCATATCTCGATACGGATACGGATACGTATACGGATACGGATACGTCAGATAGAACAATCTCTAATAGTGGGAAACATGGAATAATTTGCATAACGGGCGAAGCCCGTTATGCTTAAGGATGTACAACACACCTACCCCAAAAAATTCCTGTCGTTTAATTTTCGTTATTTTTGTATATTTAGTACATGACTACAATGAAGCGCATTGAAGTGGTAAAATTTCCCGTTTGAATGGAACGTTTTGAGCTATCTTTAGAACGTTGATTGTCATACAATGACACGCCCATTTCTTTACAAAAGAAAAATCGGTCAAATGATTCATTCGAATACCTGTAGAACAGGTATTCTATAAATATAATATCCAATCAAATTGACGGTTACATAAACATAGAGTAAGCACGTGTTCGACCAATACATGTATTATGGCGACTCCAGTAAGCATGGTAAATTCATAATTATGTAAATTTCGTTGCAATATATGTTTTACAGAAGCTGGAACTCTCTTAATCTCTCTTATAACTTTAAAAATCTCCATTTCAGTGAAACTCCTGTTGCTTGTCGCAATGAGTGGGGTGTAGCAATTCTTCCTAAAAATAAAAATACAACATTGTAAGGTCAAATGTCATTTTTCTTTATTCTATCTTCATACAATGGTATATTCAAAATAAAATTTGACTAAACACTTTCTAGATTTCATAAAATCAAGTGACAGATAGAGCCTACCTCAGACAGCGATGTGTGTCCCAAGGGAAAGATAAATTGTGAGTTAGGAAGGATAACTCCTATCTATAACCCGTTTCCTTGTATAAGTGTAGCATAACATAGAACATGAAAAAAGTGGGATGCATTTAAATTCAACGTATTCACTATATCACTATATTAGAATCATTCTTAAGCAAATGTTGTCATAATTTTACTTAATGAAACTACATAGAACATGCCTACCATGAAAATATATGACGTACGTAGAACAAAACTATAAACAACAGGGAGGTAATAAAACGTCTAAACATCACCACTTCAATATGCTTAAAAAATTGTTGGCAAAAAGTGCTGCCTCTGTTCAAACTGTAATTTTGCATAAAAATATCTAAACATATTTTGCACTTTTTAATTGATGGGTTGGCATAGGTTAGGCAGAAATACCTTTGTAAATAATTTTTTTTCTAGTTGACAAATTCATAACACGTGCGTTTAGAATGGTTTTTGTTAACATTTCAAGTTGTAACACAGGTACTTGTGGACAGGACCCCCCCCCCCCCCCCCGATATTCAACCCCGGGGCTTATTGGACATTTTTTTCACAAATTATATTTATTACACTTATTCATCATGTGTACAATATGAAAAAATCCTCAAAACCCCAAGATAATCGCTCCTCAAAAAAAAATACCCCACTATACATTATAAGAGAGAAAGGTATGCAACTCCCGTTTGTTTACGTTGTACCCCCACTGGTCTTTCTGGGTTTAAAACATGTATTTATTTTATTTCAACCTGAAATGTCGATTCACACCGTCTCTACATATATTTCTGTCATAGTCCATGCTATCGGATTGACTCTGCATCTCGTAAAAATCCCACAATATCTTATTAAACAGCATTCCAGTCAGAACGTTGAAATTTCCTTAGGTAATCGCAACGGAAGTGCATAGAGAATGTTTCACTTATTAGGATAACGTCCGAGAGAGTTTTGGCCTGACGTAATAATTCCTCTCGGGTGTTATCATATATTCTTTATGCACTTCCGTTGCTTTTACTAAGGGAAATTTCAACGTTCTGACTGTAATGCTGTCTAAGGAGATATTGTGGGATTTTTACGAGATGCAGAGTCAATCCGATAGCATGGACTATGACAGAAATATATGTAGAGACGGTGTGAATCGACATTTCAGGTTGAAATAAAATAAATACATGTTTTAAACCCAGAAAGACCAGTGGGGGTACAACGTAAACAAACGGGAGTTGCATACCTTTCTCTCTTATAATGTATAGTGGGGTATTTTTTTGAGGAGCGATTATCTTGGGGTTTTGAGGATTTTTTCATATTGTACACATGATGAATAAGTGTAATAAATATAATTTGTGAAAAAAATGTCCAATAAGCCCCGGGGTTGAATGGGGGGGGGGTCCTGTCCACAAGTACCTGTGGTTGTAACAGATAAAAACTGAGTAAGAATAGCTTGCTATGAACCTACAAAAATTATATTTACCTTGTTCAGACAATGTCATACGCCAGGGAAGTATTCCAAGTAGAACTCACTACCTGATGTTTTGTTTGTCTATTCAAGAGCACTATCAACAATTCAGAACTTGGGGTTATCGTTCTTTATCTCCCCCTAGCGGCCAGCAGAAATGCTATGGGGTGTCCTTAAACATTGCGACAAATATTTCTTGTTCGTTTCTAAAGAAATGGGCGTGCCATTCTGTAAAAATAGATGTTCAAAACATGACTCAGAACGTTTCATCCAAACGGAAAATTTTACCACTTCAATGCGCTTCATTGTATATCTACTGCATGTATGCACATTTTGGACAAAATCGTTCGAGTGGTTTTTGGACAGGAACTTCTAAAAGTTACCCCCCTTTAGTTGTTTACAAGGAGAGAAAATTTTTAATCAATGAACTACTTAACCTTGATTTTCAAAAAAGCCAGGTTAGATATAAATGTCAAATTTCATTGGCTTATTCCCTTATTACCATTTAACACAAAAACATAGTCATCTTTTTGATATACATATCATCAAAATAATTTTTAAAGACCTTAAACTGAAAAACTATGAATTATCTAAGCCTTGAAAATTGCGTATTTTTCAAATTCAAAATTTTTTTTGTGAAAAAACCTGTCGTTTAATTTTGGTAAAAAACTTTCTTTAGGTAGCTGGTAGTAAAAATAATCTTCATAATTTTTTGTATAATTTTTGTACGACCAGTTTTGATTTAATAGCGGAAAATTACCCCCTCCCCCCTTCTCAATAAATCACGTTCCCTCGCGTCTTTCAGACGGGGGTCGATCACTTTGTTATATGAATCTACAAATACATATTAAAAAAATTAAATTGGAATATTGCTTTTGCTTCAAAAATATATTAATTTACAAATTTAAAAGTTCTCATATGTAAAGCGTATTTAAATGTAGATTTTTAGGCAATTTTTGAATACCCCTATCACCCCCACCCCTTCCTATTTTGCGTCGCAGACCATTAGCGTTTGACGAAACGTCGTTTACAGTGCAAATATACTGGTATTTCGTCATTTGAATCCCGGAGGTATGCATTAGTTTTAAAATTCATGAATGCAGAATAAATATTTACTACTCTTTTTATATGTATCAGGAAAAAATTACTGAAGGATTTGTGTTTAGTCCATATATGTATGCGTTATGCATTCCATATCACATGAAACCTGGATACGAATGCAAGTTTTGTTGAACTTGAATATGTTGATTTTTAATTTTATTTCTTTAATTTTATTCATTAAAAAAAAGGTGTATGTTCGACTCTCCTGTGATATAAATTGAATAATTGTAGTTTCTTTCATGTCATTATTTCAAACGAGACAGTATGTGGCCGTGGGGGTACATCGACATTTGCAGACTGTGGACAAAAGTATCGGAACGATTTACGACGTCGTGTAATATTTGGAAAATATTTGATTGGATGCTCAAAATAGCCATATTACGTAACAACTAAGAAAAATAAATTACATCATTTGAAAGATGAGACAATTTTGCATTTACCTGACAAAAAATAAAGCTTATTTATTAAAACTTACCTTAATATTTTGTGATGTATCCTTTGGCCCTACGTACCGCGGCGATTCTTGAGGGGAGAGATCGATATAAATTTTGAATTGTTACGCAGTCAAAACTTGTCCAAATCGAAAATATTTTATTATATAATTGTTCCACAGAAGTAATTTCATGCATGGATTGTTCTATTCTTCTTTTAATCTTTAACCATAAATTTTCTATGATGTTAATATCGGGGCTTTGCGCTGGCCACTCCATTGTATTGATATGGCTGTTTTCCATAAAAGCTTTCGTTGCCCTAGAACGATGAACTGGCGCATTATCATCTTGAAAAACGTATCTATTGTCTGGAAAGTGTCTTGCTATCACTGGCCATAGATTGTCATCTATAATTCGAATATATTTATCTGAATTTATGTTTCCCTCCACACGTGTTAATGTCCCGACGCCATGATAGGTTATGCAACCCCAAACCATTACGGAAAGTTTTTTGTTTTTTATTGGTGAAATGCATTCTGGTCTAAATGCCTCATCACTTTTTCTCCAGATATAAACTTTATTGTCACTGCCAATAACAACTTGACTCTCGTCTGAAAAAATTACCTTTTTCCAGTCATCGTCTGTCCATGTTGATTTCGCACGACACCATGCTACTCTCCGCTGTCTGTTTACAGGGGATATCCTTATTTTTTTCTTACAGACACAGCGATGATATTTTTGATCCTTTAAAAAACGCCACACTGTCTTTTTAGACACATTTCTGTTTTCATTTTTGTTGAATGTTTCTGTCAAATCAGCCAGCGGAGTTTTCCTGTTACTTTTCACTTGTCGCAAAATTTTTCTCCCGTCACGATCGCTCAAACTTTTTTTCCTACCTGTTTTCGGGGCAGTTTTAACAGTTCCTCGTTCACAAAAATTTCTATAAATTCGGTGCACAGTTGTTTTAGACATATTAAGCATATCTGCAACTTTTTGAAAAGAATTTCCATTTTGAACTAATAAAACAACAGAATTTTTAAGACCATCCGATGCATAATGACGATTCTCAGCCATGATTTTTGTGGACAGATTTAACCTACTTTTAGATTGCAGACGATAAATAATGACGTAGTTAATGTAAACAGGAAGTAGTCATCAATCTAAAAATACCCAAGGTGTAACATCAAATCGTGTCTACACCGAAAATGCCAGCTATAAATAACGCGAACATTTGCATCAATATATAAACTAACGTAAATCGTTCCGATACTTTTGTCCACAGTCTGTAGATGTACACCCCTCACGATATTGTACGCATTTCTTTCAATGTCGTCGCTTCTAAAGTTAAAATGAAAATTCCGTATTCGTCCACATTAACTTCAAAATATCAAACACGAAACTCTTCATCTATTTCAATTTTTATCAAATCGCACTTTGATATTTTTAAAAATCTTACAGGCTACGTTTTGTTTTGACTCGAGGAAATGCGAACCGACATTGTTGACAGAAAGTCAAACGATTTGCGGCAATAGGATATTCATAAATGCAGATAATTTTAGTACAAATGAACAATGCTTTTCAATTCTATACTTACATTGTGTATATGAGGTCTATAGTATTCAATTCTTGGATTTTTCAGGTCTTGCTGTAAATGTATCTGATTCCGTGGAAAACCGTGAATAAAGGGAGGAAAATAAACATCTCCTACATTTTCAGAGTTGTTCCTCTTTGATCAGTAAGGGTCTGAGAACAACATCGATTTTACATTGTAAAAAAGTTTTTTTGTTTATTTATTGCTGTTTTATTTAATTAAAGAAGAAAAACAATATTTATATCGTAGATGCACAAATTGTAATGAAGACCATTAATCGGAATGCTATATAGCCAATTGTACATAATGAGAATTTCGGCAATGTAAAATAAAATTTTCAGAATAAAAAATATGCTGCGCTGCAAATGATCAAAAATACAATTTATTGTATATGAAATGAAATTAAATAAACATTAAGGGATGGTATTTTATGTCTTGCTTTTTACGGAGTTTAATCGGGTTAATTAAAAAATACTTATTGATTGAGTATGGTACGCACAATCACAGCCAAGCCCCATATCCCAATTTTCTTTCATGATTGATATACATCGGGATCGTTTTACTCGTCGTTTTGACGCTTTATTTTTGACGTTAAATTTGACGTCACGTCAAACGTTCAATTGAAATCGCAAGAGTTATCTCCCCCAGTGTGTTGAACGTCTTTAAATTATCCCATGTTTCCCACTATTGTTGATGTCCCTGACATACCCTCCTAACTAGACAGTGATTCCTTATATTTCCATTTCATTGTGAAATAAAATTGTAGATTTAGACTTTAAAAATGTAGAAAATTAGATTTAAATCACATGATGACTTCTATGCCAATTTCAATAGTCCTCGCCAACCGACGTCAAACACAAAGGCAGCCGCACGAGATTTACATGCATATTTTGCCTCTTTAGCGTCAGACACAGAGACAGATGCGCAAGAGAATTGCATGCGTATTAGGCCTCCTTAGCTCCCGACCTATCGACCTGCCTAATTTACATTCCGGCAGAATTATCAAGAAATAAACTACCCATAACTTTCAAAGAGTTATCACAGAGAAAAAAAATCAGAAATGGAAATATTAAGAATTAATAAGAAAACATAAATAGGCTTTGGTTCTGTGGTTTGACAATTGAAAAACAAGAGCAGATAAAATATCATGCAAATCACTTTGTAGTTGCAATAAATTCTTGAACAAGTTTAAATATTGCAATATTTTGGTTGTATGTAAGACTATTGTCTCCATTTAAAATACCTTTGACCTTGACCTTAGAGTTTGACCTGCTTTTTAAAAAATTTTTAACATTGGCAATAACATTTAAGGGTTAGGGCTAGGACTTCAATGTTTCACATATGTATTTTTTGTGGCATGACCTTTCATTGGATACCAATTCAATTGACCACACTTTTGACCTTAACCTTAGAGATTTCCGTACTTAGGAAAAAACTTTCACCTTGGCCATATCTTTTGAGGTCTAGTGATCTCATACTTTACATATATTATCCTTGTGAGAAGACCCTTCATTGGATACCAAGAACTTTGACCCTTTGACCCTGACCTTGGAGTTTGACCTACTTTTAAAAAGCAAACCTTGACCATAACTTATAGAGGGTTAGGGCTAGTGCTTTAATACATTATATATTTAATCCTTGTGACAAGACCTTTCATTAGGTAGCAAGTCCTTTGACCGTTTGACCTTGAAGTTTGACCTGCTTTTTAAAATTTTTAACATTGGCCATAACGTTTGAAGGGTTAGGGCTAGGGCTTCCATTCTTCACATAAGTATTTTTTGTGGCAAGACCTTTCATTGGATACAGTACCAATTAAATTGATCTTCTGACCTTGACCTTTTAGATTTCCGTGCTTATGAAAAAACTTTAACTTTGGCCTACTTTCATATTTCACAATTGTATTTCAAGTAAGAATACCCTACTTTTGGTACAAATATATTAAATTTGCATTTAAGAAAAGTTTAATCTGCGCTATGTTGCCATACGGGGGCATCTGTTTTTCACAAACACATCTTGGTTTTTTTTTTTTTTTTTTTTTTTTGAAGCGCATAGGGCATCCCCTGAATTTAATGTAAAAAATTTTCCACTATGAATTAGATTTTGAGAATTCCAATTGATGAAAACCATCAGGCGGATGTCGTTTCATCCTGTGCTAACAGGAAAAAACCTTTGAATGAACTATACAAGTCATGAATTGATAGCTTTGATTACTCATCAACTATTTTTCATTTCTTTGGTATTACGTGTGGGTTGCCTTGTGTTGATGTAGTCGATTTTTGGTCATTAGATTCCTTAATTGCAAAGCATTGATGACAATTATTGAATTAAGACAGGTTGTCTACGGAATCGAGGTCTTGCATCAGTTTTGTTAATAAGTTCTGGTCGAGCCTTTTCATGATAATGTTGGGTAAAGAGATTCAAATGATAATTCCTTGGAGGGGGGGACATGCTTAAGTCACAGATGACATAATTCAAACTTACAATGTAAAAGACAAATAAACTGCATGAACTTTAATAAATTTCAGAGCATTCTTTGTGTATATTAGCAATTAAGGAATGTTGAATAAAATGTC
The DNA here is from genome assembly GCF_032062105.1 of Saccostrea cuccullata. Taxonomy (NCBI): domain Eukaryota; kingdom Metazoa; phylum Mollusca; class Bivalvia; order Ostreida; family Ostreidae; genus Saccostrea; species Saccostrea cuccullata. The sequence goes on along the minus strand of NW_026925998.1, from coordinate 542,454 downwards.
TACAATGCTAAAATTTACAAATTGCCTGGACATCGACTTATATTTTAAAAGCAAAATTATAAACAAGAAGAAAATGTTATTATAAAACCATTCTCTGGTGTCAGTATCTAAGGTATCTAATTAGAATTATTTACAAGTAGATGGCCAACGTTAAAACATTTTTCAAATAAATTCATACTGTGGAAAAAAAAAAAAAAAAACTTTGTTGAATGAAAATTGCTCGGTTATTAAGATGATGCTCCCATTTAACAAGTATTTAATGCGAACATACCAGAATTAAGCATTTGGTGGAAGTTTTAATTTTTTTTTCTGTCGTTATGAAGGCACGGTTTATCCCCACTTTGTTTTACTTATATGTTGAAGAATATTTAACGTCAAAACCATGTCTGCGTCTCTTCGTAACTTGATAATATTCAGATTAAGTATTTTTCTAGACATGCTTTTAAAGGGGCCTTCACAAAAAAAGAAGAGGTTTAATTTCTTATGGAATTTTCAGTTTAAAATCATGACTTGCGTTGCCAGAAAACTTTAAAGAAGAAACTTCTTTTATCTTTTTTAAAAATTACGAATCTCGGGACGCGTTTGATTGACATACATCCTTGCCTTATTTTGTTAACTTTTTTTTTTAAATATTAGTATGAAAAGTGAAAGATCTGTGTGTTTTAATGTAAAACACTAAATTACAATCTAGAAAAATCAGAGTAGAAATATGAGAGAGCAAAACCAACTCACCAGCATTGTCAGTCCGTGCTTTTTAATGTGTTCAGGGTAAACAAAGTAAACACACCCGGTTAAACATCAATATACACTCAAGAATGAGTTTTCTTTAGAAATTTGACGTGAACATTCCTCAAACCCTAGAGCATATCTCAATTAGTAAACCTAATTTTTGGAGAAAATTAAAGAAAGTAAACTTTTATAAATATATCATGTATCACTTGATGGGAGTGAAGGTCCTATATATTTGTGTAGAATTAGAAATTAAGGATACTTAACCTGATAACTACGTAAATTTATAAACTATCGATACAACGCCATTAAGTAATGATTATATGGATAGTATCTATAACAATATACTAATAAAAAAATCGGCCGATGAGCGAGTAACAGATGATGCTGTGTACATAATAATGTGTGTGAAGATGTTTGAATGCTTAACTAGACCCCCGGAGGTTGTTCAGACCATCAAGCTGTTGTAAGCTTATATTTCAGCTTCTGTTTGTTTAGCTAAAGCTGTTTGTGAAATCTATAATATCATGTTTAGATATAAATTTTATCGAGAAAAAAGATACGCTTTATTTGTCAAAATCAAACATAAGATCGAGATTATTGACGTGTTGTTGAAATATAAGTAAAGAAAGACAACCGCTACTTTGTGAAAACATCTTGGCTCGACTCTGTGATTTAGCCACATCTATACTATAACATTCGAGACAATACATATATCTAGATATAAACTCTCTATAAAAATCTATAAAACCCGCCTAAAAATCGCACAGATTCCTATTTAGATATGGCTAACTGTTTTATAGGTCAGTGGGTAATGTCTATAATTTCTAAGTGTCATTTTACAAATGACAATTACTAGTACTTCACTCATGGTTTGTTAATTGAATTCTGTGATGTCAATATCCCAATAGATTTCATTCCAGTGAAACTTAATTCTTATAATACAGATTAATTATGAGCTCAGTTATTTGGTTGAACTAAAAAATATGAGTGTCCGAGTGAGAAGATCCCCATTAGTTTGGGTAGAGTCTGTCTTCGGGTTTTTCTGTTTTCTGTACAGCTCAAAATAATGAGTAACAGTATGTTTCATTCAGGTCTCTCCTACCTACAAAGTGGCATAATATTGACAGTAACGTGATTGTATTTTGTCAGTCTCCAATGTTGTAGTTTAAAAAAAAATAATAAGTCAAAATTCACCTTAGTCAGAAAAAATAAAAACAAATTTTCAAACAAGTGTCACAGGGTGACAATTACTTGTTTTTATTTTATTTAGTATAATTATTTAGTACAGCTGGTATAGTAAGTCAGTATAGTAGATAGCTGTAGTAAATTCCTTCATTCATTCATTCATAACTGGTCATTCATTGTCATCGTGTTTGTATTGTATTCTGGTTTGTCCGGTGTTCCGTGTCACGTGAGTGTTTGGTTGTCACGTGATTGTCTTGTGGTTTATTTTTATCATAGGTGTGAGTTGTAAAACCAGTATGTATGGGGTGTGGTAGTTATGTACGCATGTGTGAGTCCTGGTATATATACTTATGCACGGACTATTCCTTTTGAATCTTGACGATACATTATAGATGTTCTCCTGCGAGAAATCTATGTTATATTAGCAGTTTACCTAAGAAATTCCTTACGGAACCTTAGTACCATGGTGTAACTGGTCACCTTCATTCGTTTGTTCGTTTATACTTCATCATCGTAATTGTCATCAAATAAATATATGAACCTTTATTGAGGAACTGTGTTTGCATTATTATTCCCTGAGATTGGGAGACCCGTGACAATGGCGCCCAACGCTGGTTTAACTTAGGAACCAGGCTGAATCCTAAGAAGAAGGTCTTTGAACTGTTAAAGGTGACCAGGCCATTTCTACAAGATTTTATACGAACTACAAGTAAGCGGTTTTCAGAGAACAAGTGAAGTGCTTTTGTGTTATGAAAATTTGTGAAAATTTATCTTCAGTGTGCATATATGAAACAGAGCTCTATGTAATATCCATTCAATCCTGAGAAATTCAGCGCTGGAAACACTGAACTCCCGTGTCGGCAGTTCCGAGCTACACAGGGACTACTTTTACACCGAGCGCTTCGAGTAAGCAGTGTGACGTCACAACTATTCATGGATACCTCATGTGGCCGAGACGAGCGATGTTTTGGTGGATTATCCATTTAATTAACATTCGTGCCAAGAACTGTGTGTGCTGGACGATTCCTGTTAACGGATAGACGCGGCCTATTCTTGGACTAACTGGAAATCGTGGTGGACTTTTCTATTTTGACTGCTGTTGACTGTGTGTGTCAGATGTTCTATTTTTAAACATTTCTATTTTCACTTTGTAGATTATTGTTATTTTGTATGTAATGTTTGTTTCATTTGTCATTTGATTGTATAATTCATTCATGTGAGTCAGCATAGCGAGATCGAGAGTGTGTAAAACAGCCTCAAAAGTTTAAAATTCCTAAATAATTGAAAAAAAGTCAAGGAAAGTAGGTAAATCAGTGGGATTTATAGTAAGACATAGTACAGAGACTTATCTTCTCTACTAACATTTTATTTGCACTTGGTATTAAATTTGTGTGAAAAAGCAGAGAGAAATAGTTGTGAGACAGAACCTTAATCTATTTTCGTTTCAGAATAATCAATTTGGTTTAAATTTACAAGTTTCAGGGTTGACAAGTTTTGTGTTCTGGAGGTTGTGTTGAGTGTCATCTTTGTGTTTCAGGATTCATCAAACTCATTATTTCATACCCCATCATTATTATAGATGTAGATTTAAGATTTATTAGTGTAGTTATTTAGAGCAAGATTTAGAGAATTTAGGCTCGATCTTTATCTAGAGAATTACAGGATTCGTGGGAAGTTATACTGATACTTGAAGTGTAAGTGACACTGTTAGAAAAATGTAGTGGTATTGATCATTAGTTTGAGATATAACTTTGTAGATTATTTTTTTTTACAGGGTTTATTACATTGAACTTGGTTGTATAATCTATGAAGATCTGCTTTACTTTTCTAGTCACAACAGTGTTTATTATAACAATGGCTACAGGTGGAAAGAAAGCATCAGATCATGAGTCCTGGGAAGAGGAGATTGAAAAGGGTGAACAAGATCAGGAAAAGCTCATACATGATGTAGGTAAGATTGACCCAAAATATAAAGTCATTACAAAAGAAGAGTACGATTATTTCATGGCTATGAAAACCAGTACACCTCTGACAGGTCCAGGAAAAGGTTTTCCATTTCCAAGTTCTCCAATACCAGGTAAATTTCAACCTGCATTAAACCCCTCATTCAATATGTCAACTTTGCAGAGTAATTTCAATACGACTCCAAAGCTTCCGACATTTAGTGGCAGTGAGGAACTTCAAAAAGGGGAAGTGACCTATGAAGTCTGGAGTTTCGAGGTAAGGTGCCTTAGAAATTCACAGGTGTTGCCTGATGCTGTATTACTTCAGACAATTAGAAATTCCCTCAAGGGAACTGCAAGGTCAATGCTGATTTCACTCGGTGAATCAGCTACAGCAAGTCAAATTTTGGAGAAATTAGAAGGGTTTTATGGAATGGTAAGTAGTAGTGAAACTCTAATGCAACAGTTCTATAACGACTGTCAGAAAGAAAATGAGAGTATTGTGGCTTTCGGTTCTAGGTTAGAATCTACGCTATGTAAAGCAATCAAACAGGGCCACATAGATGACATTGCAAAAGATACAATGCTATGTAGTAAATTTTGGACTGGATTGAGAAGTAAGTCATTAAGAAATTCTACTAGATATATCTATGCAAATATAACAGAATTTCAGGTTTTGCTCAGAGAAATCAGGAAAGTAGAGCAAGAAGAGATCAACATGGAGACTGTGAACGAAGATGCCAAGTCTGCAGCTCTCCATAGCAGATCAACAGAAGCTAGCAGAGATACAACAAATCAAGAACTTCTCAAAGCGATTAAAGGTATTGAGAGAAGACTGGAAAACTTGGAAAAGAAACAAGGTAATGTAAACAATTTTCAGTTTGTGGGGAGAGGAAGGTCCTCACAAAGAGGATTTTACAGAGGACAAAGTAGAGGTAGAGGTTGGTCTAACAGGGGTAAGTACACAGATCAATCAAATCAAGGTTACCCAAAAGAGTAGTCTCTTCTGTTGTGGGGCGAACGGGAGAGAGTACTGATTTATGCCCTAAAGAGTTACAGGATAGGATGATAGGTCCAACAAATGAAGCATATGTCAAAATTTGTGGGAAGGAGGTTTCAAGTCTGATAGATAGTGGTTCGATGGTTACAACCATTTCAGAGTCATTTTATAATTCTCTGGAGAACAAACCAAGTCTACATGAAATATCTGAATTTAAATTAGATGTTTATGGTGCAAATGGGGACAGTTTGCCCTATTTGGGATATGTAGAAGCGGAAATTGAAGTTCCATTCATGCAAGAACCATTATTTATTCCAGCATTGATAACTCGGGATTCAAGCTTCAATAGTAGAGTTCCGGTTATTATTGGGACAAATGTTATTAGACTTTGTGTAGATTTTACAGGTGAGTGTGAAGAAGCATGGCAAACGGCTATTAACACTATGTGTGTTAATTGCTGTGTACCTGTTAAGACAACTAATAAATATCCTATACATTTAGCTCCCAATGAAGTGAAATACATTAGAGGAATGGTAAGAAACATGGAAGGGACAGTGAAGTCCTTAATAACAGAACAACTGGAGAACAGTCAGGCCGGAGTGGTAGTGTGCCCTCGACTGGTTATGTCCAGTAGTACAGGGAAAAACAAAAGGGTCACAGTTAAGGTATGTAATATCTCGGCTAGTGCTGTTAAGATACCACCCAAGACGAACATCTGTAGTGTGAGTCAGGTAAGAGTAGTAGACACCTGGAATCCACAGCATGCAGAGACCAAACCAGTCAAGAAGAAGGATTCCACTACCAGATCATTAGCAGATTTAGGGGTGAAGGTCAACACTGACAAACTCTCTAAGGGGGAGGTAAGAGAAGCTTTGCATATGATTGGAAAATGGCAACACTTATTCTCTACATCTCCTACAGACCTAGGGAGGACAGATGTGGTCAAACATGAGATAAACCTAACCACAGAAATACCTTTCAAGGAACCATACAGACGCATTCCCCCTGGTATGATTGAGGAAGTTAGGCAGACATTGAAAGAGATGTTGGAGGCAGGGGCCATCAGGAAGTCAAACAGTCCCTACTGTTCTAACGTGGTTCTATGTAGAAAGTCAGACGGATCCTTGAGATTTTGTATAGACCTGAAGAAGCTTAACAACAGGACAATCAAGGATGCGTATACTCTACCCAGAATTGAGGACACTTTAGATAGATTAGACGGATCAAGGTATTTCAGTAAATTAGATTTAAAATCAGGCTACTGGCAGGTCGAGATTCGTGAGGAAGACAAGAAAAAGACGGCCTTTACGGTAGGTCCATTAGGGTTCTTTGAATGTAACAGGATGCCGTTTGGTCTCACCAATGCTCCTGCGACATTCCAAAGACTAATGGAAATGTGTATGGGTGATATGAACCTAAAAGAATGTTTACTTTTTCTCGATGATATTCTAATTTTCTCGAGTACATTTCAGGAACATCTGGTGAGGTTGGAATCAGTTTTTCAGAGATTACATGACTACAAGTTGAAATTGAATCCAAAGAAATGTGAATTCTTCAAAAGTCAAGTTCGCTATTTGGGTCATGTAGTTTCTGAGAAAGGGATTATGACTGATCCAGAGAAAACATCAGCTTTAGAAAATTGGCCTGTTCCATGTAATGTAAAGTCATTAAGATCTTTCTTAGGGTTTACAGGGTATTATCGCAGATTCATTAAAGACTATGCAAGGATTGTAAAGCCCTTGAATGATCTGCTGATTGGACAACCTACCAACAAAGCAGCAAAGAAAAACAGAAAGAGAAAGAAAGCTGAGTGGAAATGGGGTGAGTCAGAACAACAATCTTTTGAACTCATTATTCAGAAGCTTACACATCCTCCTATTCTTGCTTTTGCCAATTTCTCTAAGCCATTTATTTTGAACATAGATGCAAGTGTTAATGGTTTAGGGGCAGTTCTGTATCAAGAGCAGGATGGTAAGGAGCGTGTTATTGCATATGCAAGTAGGGGTTTACGGCAATCTGAGAAACATTATCCAGCACATAAGCTTGAATTTCTGTGTTTGAAATGGGCTGTTGTAGATAAATATCATGATTATTTGTATGGCAATCATTTTGATGTAAGGACAGACAATAATCCTCTTACGTATGTCACCACAACAGCCAAACTGGACGCAACATCACATCGCTGGTTGGCATCATTATCAGCATATGATTTTAAGATAACTTACAGATCAGGTAAGCTCAACAGAGACGCTGATGGGTTATCAAGAAATCCCCCTAAACAAAAACTGTTTTCAGATGTGGTTAAAGCTATTTCTCAGGCAGCATTGGTAAAGGTAAATCCCCTAGCAGAGAGTTGTGTTATTGGTAAGTCACTAGAGCCTGACAGTGCTGAGAGAGCTGAGACATCACAGAAACTAAGCACTGTGAATTGGGAACTGGAACAAGGTAACGATTCTGTTATAAGTAGGGTCAAGGATCTACTTCGAAGAGGAATCAAACCAACTGGAAAAGACCTACAAGAGGAATCAAATTCAGTCAAGTTACTCTTAAGGGAATGGAAGCAACTGGTGATTGACAGAGGAATCTTGTTTAGAAAAACTACTGTTGCTGGAGAGGAGATACGCCAGTTAGTTTTACCAAGTAAGTATAAAGACAGTGTACTCATAGGACTTCATGAGGATATGGGTCACCAAGGACGAGACCGAACGTACTGGTTGGTACAGCAGAGATTCTACTGGCCAAACATGTATACAGATGTAGTGGAAAAGGTAGAGAACTGTGACAGGTGTGTGAGGTTTAAGGCGAGAGAAGTACCAAGGACAGGATTGGTTTCCATTTTTACATCAAGACCTATGGAACTGGTTTGTATGGACTTTCTGACTCTTGAGAAGTCTAAAGGTGGGTATGAGAACATACTAGTCATTACTGACCACTTTACGAGGTATGCAGTGGCTGTTCCTACCAGGAACCAATTAGCATCTACTACGGCTAAGGTACTTTACGAACATTTCATCTGCCATTACAGTTTCCCTGAGCGTATACATTCGGACCAGGGTAGGAACTTTGAAAGTTCAGTTATCAAGGAACTCTGTAAGATTGCTGGAGTAAAGAAGAGCAGAACAACTCCATACCACCCTATGGGAAATGGGCAAGTTGAAAGGTTCAACCAGACATTGCTGAAGATGTTAGGGACATTAGACAGTGAACAGAAGCACGATTGGAAAACTTATGTTTTACCTTTAGTCAACGCCTACAACTCAACAAAGCACGAAACGACGGGATTTTCGCCTCATTACCTGATGTTTGGGTGGAACCCTAGATTAGCGATTGATGCATATCTTGGATTGGAAGAAACACCACAAAAGACCAGAAGTAGGGAGAATTATGCACAGAAGCTGAAGAAAAGACTAAACTATGCATACAAGATGGCCAGAGGTAACATTGGTAGAAACAATGCAAGGTATAAACAAGGTTATGACAGGCAGGTCCGTTTTGAAAAATTAGAAGTTGGAGATAGGGTTTTGGTGAGAACATTAGTATTTTCTGGTAGATCAAAATTAGCTGATAAGTGGGAGAGAGATCCCTACATGGTAATAGAACAGCCTGTTTCAAACATCCCAGTCTATAGAGTCAAAAATGAAATATCAGGAAAAATTAGAACATTACATAGGAATCTTTTATTACCTTTTATGTGCATTACAAAATCTTCGAATTTAGATCAACATTCAGATAACAGGGTCCCGAACGCAGTACCAGACCAGGAAGTTGCAGAATCAGAGACAGAGTCCGAATCTGAGGATGAGGAAGTTTTGGTAAGGCATAAAAGAGTCAAACCTAAACAGTATATATCTAGTGTTTCAGATAGGTCAAGGTCATCCAAGTCACTATCAAATAGAGAAGCATCGACTAGAGAAAATACAACACTGAACCGCACAGAGCCATCAACTAGGGAGACTTCAACAAGCGAAAGTATAAAGTTAACCCACATGGAACCATCTATTCCAGCTAATGTAGTAGCAGAGCCCCGCAGGTCTGCCAGAATCAAGAAAGTACCAGATAGGTATGGTTCCTGGGTGTCTCCCATAGAGACACAAGTGTGGTATGTATAAATGGGGAGAACGTCACAGGTAATCAGGATGTGTGTATATGGATTTAATATGTTGTTTTTATGTTATGTTTTTATTTCATCTTGGATAGAACTACTATGATTTAACTTAAGATTTCACTTACAGTGACTTAGTTAATTATGTATGGTGTATATTGTAGTTCATAATTTTATGATTAGTCATTAAGTCTTATTATTTGATAGTTACTTAGTGTTGATAAGACTTAAGTTAGTGTAGATAAGTTTAGTAGTAGAGTATTCTCTTTAAGAAATGTCAGGAGACATTTTATTAAAGAGGGGGAGAATGTCACAGGGTGACAATTACTTGTTTTTATTTTATTTAGTATAATTATTTAGTACAGCTGGTATAGTAAGTCAGTATAGTAGATAGCTGTAGTAAATTCCTTCATTCATTCATTCATAACTGGTCATTCATTGTCATCGTGTTTGTATTGTATTCTGATTTGTCCGGTGTTCCGTGTCACGTGAGTGTTTGGTTGTCACGTGATTGTCTTGTGGTTTATTTTTATCATAGGTGTGAGTTGTAAAACCAGTATGTATGGGGTGTGGTAGTTATGTACGCATGTGTGAGTCCTGGTATATATACTTATGCACGGACTATTCCTTTTGAATCTTGACGATACATTATAGATGTTCTCCTGCGAGAAATCTATGTTATATTAGCAGTTTACCTAAGAAATTCCTTACGGAACCTTAGTACCATGGTGTAACTGGTCACCTTCATTCGTTTGTTCGTTTATACTTCATCATCGTAATTGTCATCAAATAAATATATGAACCTTTATTGAGGAACTGTGTTTGCATTATTATTCCCTGAGATTGGGAGACCCGTGACACAAGAATAAAAAGATTCACATATATATGAAATAGACTAAGTATACATGAATTTTTACTATCAGGGGGAAAGTGAAATCATTGCAAAATCAGAAATAATTAAGAAAAAAAATCTTGAAAGTTGTAACAATATTTAATTCCAATATAAAATACATGTTAATGTCAGTTTTTAAACAAAAATAAATAAAGGAATCATAAGAATATCACAGACACTAGGAGAGTGTGTCCACATTGTTAGTCTGTCTGTCTGTCGTACGGGTGATGGTCCATCAGAGCTATTCCTCACATGCAGTCTATTCACAGTTTTTTGTAGGTAACAGCCTCCGGGGAATCTGATTTCAGTAACTGACCAGGCTGGTGAATTAAATCCACCAAAAAGCAACAGGGTGGAAATTTCTGTCCTCCAGGCTAAAATAATTCAAAAACAGAGTTAGATTCCCAACAACTGGATGGAATATTATTCCTCTATCTAAATTAATTAAGAAATTAAAAATATGACCCTCGAGATAAAACTCTATCCCCCGCCTATACTGACCTGTTCTTGGGTCTCGGGTAACATGACCTCATTCCAAGCTCTGTTGTAATCTCCTCTCGTCAGGGAACAAGGGAGAGCAATCCTGTCTGCCAGGGCCTGTAGAGGTAAAGGTGTTTATAATTACTGTACTTATCTAATTCTTTCAGTCTGAAGAATTTTTTTATATATTGTGACAGACAATTGATGAAATGGATTTCTTTAATTAGAAGTCAAAAATTTTTGTTTTAAATTGTCAACCATAATTTGACCAAGTAAATAATATGTATTATCCCATGTTTAACCCTTTATCCCGTTGATATAGCTCATGTGATATCATTTTTGTATCACACAGTTGTGACGTCACAATGAATTTTGCGATAGAGTGATGAAGTAAAATGAAGTGGAGTCCTATTTAAAAACAGTGCTAAACATCGTTTGTGGTGTAAAAAACATGGGATAAAAAGAATCTCACATGATTTGTAGTTAGATATGATTTTTATCCAACGAGTTGTGTGTTTTTCCCCTCGCCAAGGCTCGGGGATAAAATCCACACAACTCGTTGGATAAAAATCATATCTAACTACAAATCATGTGAGATCCTAGATTCACCACAACTTCCAAAAATGTTGCATAAGCAACTAAAAAATAATCAAAGCCTCTTTATTTTGAATAAGGCAATTTTCTTTTGTCTCATACCTTGAATAACAGAGCTCTGTGGACATGAATTCCAGCTTTGATTTTTCCAATAGGGACAACATTAGATTTCAACTCAAACTTCACTTGACTAAGAGGAAGTTCCCAGCTGAAGTTTGGCAGTTGTCCTTTCTCAATAGGTCCTCCCATTTTGTCAGCAACAAATCTAAAAATAAACACATTTAAACTTAAAAATAACATTCTGCACATTTAATATCTCAGAAAAAATAATATACAGTCAAAAGCTATATCAAGGCAAATTACTGTTTACTAAATCTTTAACTTTGTAGCTTTGAGTGTGAACTGTTCACATTAATTTTCTCAGACCTTACTTCAGTGTTAATAGCTGAGTGTTGACTTATTTTGAAGTTATCTATGACTAACTTAGCCTTGACTTGTATCTGAGCTGCTGACAACTTACTGAGCAGAGAGCTTGACTTGTATTTGAAGTAGATATATTTTCAACTAAGTGAGCTTGAGCTTGACTTGTACATGAACTTCTGATTACTTCCTAAGCTAGAGCCTTGACTTGAACTGCTGTCGACTTACTTAGCTTAAGTCTCAAATGTTACATGAACCATTGACAATTTACTTATTTAGAACTGCTGATAACTTTCTGAGCTAGATCATTGACTTTAACACTGAAGCTTACTGAGCTAGCACCTTTACTTGTATCTGCACCATTGACAACTAACTGAGCTAGTGCCTTGACTTGTATCTGAACCACTGACAACTTAATGAGCTAGCACCTTTATTTGTATCTGAACCACTGACAACTTAATGAGCTAGCACCTTTATTTGTATCTGAACCACTGACAACTTACTGAGTAGCGCCTTGACTTGTATCTAAATTATGCTGGGTATTGGCCGAAGATTTCGTATTGCGATATATCTAACTGCATTGCGATATGTATTGCAATATTTTAAACGTTATAAAAATAGCATTTTTGTATAATATTAACTTTAATTTACATGCAAAATGTACATAACTATGATAAGTAAGCAAAATGGGAAAAAATCTTGTTGATTTTATTAGATTTCTGCTTTGAAATGCACCCGTAAAACAGCTTCTGCCTTACAGTTTGACTTAATAACAACCGTTCATACATTTATTTTTATAATTGGTGATAAAATTCCTTAGTCTAAGCATTTTGCCAATATATTGATATTTCAAAAATGTATTGCAATATGATATTTTTATCACTGTATTGCAATATACCAAAATATCAATATTTTTGCCCAGCCCTATATCTAAACCACTGACAACTTACTGAGCTAGCGCCTTGACTTGTATCTAAACCACTGACAACTTACTGAGCTAGTGCCATGACTTGTATCTGAACCACTGACAAATTACAGAGCTAGCACCTTGATTTGTGCCACAGACATCTAACTGTCTTTAAGCCTTGACTTGAACCACTGACAACTTACTGAGCTAGATCCTTGACTTGAACCACTGACAACTTACTGAACTAGAGCCTTGACTTGAACCACTGACAACTTACTGAGTTAGTGCCTTGACTTGTATCTGAACCACTGACAACTTACTGAGCTAGCAGCTTGATTTGTACCACAGACAACTAACTGACATTGAGCCTTGACTTGAACCACTGACAACTTACTGAGCTAGAGCCTTGGCTTGAACCACTGACAACTTACTGAGCTAGAGCCTTGACTTGAACACTGACAACTTACTGAGCTAGAGCCTTGACCAGAACCACTGACAACTTTCTGAGCTTGAGTCTTGATTCGATCCACTGACAACTTACTGAGCTAGCACCTTGATCTGAACCACTGACAACTTACTGAGCTTGAGCCTTGACTTGAACCACTGACAACTTACTGAGCTTGAGCCTTGACTTGAACCACTGACAACTTACAGAGATAGTGCCCTTACTTGAACCACTGACAACTTACTGAGCTAGTGCCTTGACTTGAACCACTGACAACTTACTAAGCTAGAGCCTTGACTTTGACCACTGACTATTTACTAATCTAGTGCCTTATTGTATCTGAACCACTGGCAACTTACAGAGCTAGAGCCTTGACTTGTATCAGAACCACTGACAGCTTACTGAGTTAGTGCCTTGACTTGAACCACTGATGACTTACTGAGCTAGTGCCTTGACTTGTACCTGAAGACTTGACATGTACCTGAACCACCGATAACTTACTGAGCTAGAGCCTAGACAAGTATCTGAACCACTGAGGACTTACTGAGCTAACGCCTTGATTTGATCCACTGATAACTTAATAAGCTAGCACCTTGACTTGTATCTGAACCACTGATGACTTACTGAGCTAGTGCCTTGACTTGTACCCGAACCACCGATAACTTAATGAGCTAGACCTTGATTTGTGTCTAACCCTCTGAAGACTTACTGAGCTAGTGCCTTCACTTGATCAGTAGCTGTAGCCAGAGGGAGAATTCTTTCTGTCACCTCCTCTATGTATTTCACCAGGTTAGAGTCAGTAGGTGGGTTGACTGGCTGGTTCTCTGAGTTAGCTAGTGCCTCAGCCTCTTTCTGAAGCTGAGCCTGGAGTTCTTCCTCTTTCTGTTTCTCTTCCTTTTCTTTTTGTTTAGATTTCCTTAAATTAAAATATTGTACAGAAATTGACAAACTGATCATGATTCATCTCTATGACATTTAGTTAGGGTTGGCAAATTAAGCGTATCAATTTGAATTTGCTGAAACTAAAAACATATCAAAAATTTTAATAAATTGACTTCAATTCTAAAATCATTCCAAGCTTGTATATTGACAAGGTTTGAACTGGCATGCTCATGCATAAAACTCTTTGAAAATAAATCATTATACAAATATTTCAAACAATAATACTTTAATTTATTTTTTGTTAGAATGCATGCAATACTTAAAAATGAAAAAAAAAAATTCGAAGAAGAAAAGGGAAGATTTACGGGGTACTTGTTTTGCCATTACGATAGAGGAAATAAATCTATTAAAATGTTTACATTGAATACATAAATTGAACAGAAGATATCATCTGAAAGGAAGTTAGTTATTGACAGTTTTTGTAAGTGGAGAAGAAAATTATCTTTTATACAGATTAATTAATTTATGATGTTAATCATAAAATACTCGAGGGAATCTACCAGTACCTCATGCCTATCATAAAAAATCAAATTTCTAGCATTCTATATGAGCTTAATAGTAACAATTATACAGATAAATTCCATCCCCATATTGTGCAGTATATACTCACTTTGAGTTACAATACTTGTATCATTTTACATAGGCCTATATATTATGATCATATAAACTACAAAATAGCACATGTAATCTGAAAACTGTAGATTTTTTTTTACAAGATTACTTTGATATGTATCAAAGATTTGGCACTTATTTATACATTATATACATTATAATTCAGCAATAAATAATAATTTGTTTTATTTTATTAATCACTTTCTGAACCATAATTCTGTATATCCATCACAGTGCTGTAATAAATCAATGTAATGATATTGTAGAACAGGCAAAAATAAAACAACAGTGCTACAAAGGACCACTGAAGCAGCTAAACAAGCAATGACTACACCCAGTTACCATGGCGACACAATCGTGTCTGGATAACTGACCTATCAACATCATCTGGAATCATGGAGGCTCGACGTCTACCCCTAGAAACAAAGTCTAGAACTAAGTCTGGAATCATGCTGGACAATATGTTACAGTACAACTAGTACACGTCCAGGACTCAGAAAGAGAGTACATCTAAGGTTTTATTTAGAATAAATACTTATCCAGGACAAAAAGAAACGAGGCAAATGAGGAACTGATGGCTTACAGGACAATAAAGAATAAAATCATACATGCTAGGGCCTACATCAGTCAAGACCAAATAAAGTTTGCATGCACATCAATGGGAATAGGAAGTTATATTAAGATTTAAGAACAATAGGCCCATGGGCCATGTTTGACAGGTATAACATTGGTCCAGTGGATCACAGAATTTGAAAATATGACAATTTTAAACAACACATACTATAATCATAAAAGTTCACTGAAGTCTTGGACTAAGCAAAGTATCTCCGAGTTAACTAAAGTGCTTATTACATTTATGTTTAAAAGAAATTAAATATGTAGAATTAACTTTTGAGAAAAAAAAAAACAAAACTTTTTCATAGGTACAATATAAGTTAAAAAAAATTACTCTTACATGTTTTGTAATCACAAAACATATTTGATGATTGTTGGATTAACTTTAGTTTGAATGAACAGTACAGTGAATAAATAATCAAACAAATACCTTTACCAGTTAATGTAATCCCTACCACACCCACAAAGAATGTCAAATGTGTTCCAAGACACAAAAAATACAAAATGGTTGCAAAATGCAGCCATGTTTGTTGTGAAACTATACTACTGCACATAAATCTAGACTTCATTTTTAGTGTACACATAACACATTTCTATACATGCATTGTGAACAATGCAATGACTTTAGAAACCAAACTAAGTTTCTCCTTTAGCTAGACTTTTCTATAAAAAAAAAAAATCAAATTTTACAATTTTTAAAATCATGCTCAGACACCAGAAATTGAAAATGAGACAGCATGCTCTACACTATATTACATCTTTGATTATTAATACCCAATATTGTTAATGCCAGCTTTTGTGGGTAAGACTAAACTAGATTTTTAAATATTTTTTTTTTGTCTGCATGTTCAATGAATTTAAAACAAAAATGAATCAGTGTCAGATAATTGGGCATTGCTGACCTTCTCAATAAAATATCCTACGAAATCAATGGTCACAATACATGCTTTTTTGGTAAAAACACTTGTCTTGTAAATAAAACATGCACAAAACTTAAATTCAAACTGTGTGATTGTGAAAATTAAACTTTTGCCCTGATTAAATCAATATGAACTCAGTGCTACTTACGGTGAGGTAGGACTAGAGAGGGAAAACACAGGAAGGTTTTATATCAATGAGTGTGCTGGTAAACATATTAACAGAATTATCTCAGAAACCCAGGAATGGTTCATCAAAGAAAGGGTTAGTAAAGACTGAGGATTTGTGCTATTTTATGTGCAGGGATTATTAAGTTTTAGTGAAATCAAAGTTTCATATACAAAGAATTTGAAATGTTTAATGCTATCATATTTTACTGTTAAAGCTTTCCAGTAATACTTCACACTTACAAATGACTTTTCCTGTTAATTATCAATTACTTTAAATATATTCAGCTTACAATGCATAAGTAACTGCCTTTAGATAAATACTTCTTACGCACAGTTATAGTCAAATCTGAGTAGTTTTTGAATCATCTGCTGTAATGTCTGAAATGAATTGTACACAAACAACGATGCTGGGGAGAAGGACACGGAGTTACCTACCCTTTTCCCTCCCGTCCTGTTCGTGAGGATTTTCCGGACACATTCGTCTTAGAATTCTCCTTTGCCTCCATCTCGGGATTTGATGTAGACTGTGTGGTTACAGGGCTGAAATTCACAAGTTAACTTCAAAATCTTGGGAATGTGCAGCATGTATTGGTAAATGAATCTGTATCTGGTGTGTTGAAAATCCCCATTATCCATTACTGTTTCATATATACTAAATGTGTAATTCATATCTGGTTATTTATGTGTAGATAGTGTGCAAATTTTATAATAACACTATAAACAGGACTCCCTTTCAAAAGACAGGAATTTCAGGAACTGTTTTGCAGATTTTTGCATGTTATTTTAGCAAAAAGTGACCTACTCAGCCTTGGCATTTATAAAAAGAACTGGCCGCTTGTCATTTAACTCCTGTTTGCAGTAATCTTCTATTGACATAAACTTTGTGTTGGGTCGGATTTGTCCAGCATCATAAAAACCATCCTCTATTAGATTTGTAGAACCTGAAAAAGTAAAAGTACCTCAACTATATTTCAGTGAAATAAGCCCTTAACATGGCTGTGCACCTCAAACTGGGAGAAGTTTTATTTTATTCAAAATTTTATGCAAACTGTGGTGATGTGATTTACAAAAGTTGAAGCAATTCAGCTTCATTTTTAAGAAAACAACTGTAATTGATATATGAGAGCATACTTAGTTGTCCAGTCAGTGCATATTTAGCAGACAGGTTTGCGTCCAGCAATCTTTCAAGGGCAACCTCTGCAAATGGATTTTTTCTGGTGCCTGATACCTGGATTTCTTGTAGAAGATCCATTCCACTACAATACCAAAGACAAACATATATATACAGTAACAGAATTTCAGTGCAGCTTTATGATTCAATAATGGATCGAAATATTTTTTACAATCACATTGTTAAGTAGCCTTACCCTAGTTTACAGATCTCAACGGCAGTAGGTTCATCTACTGCACAAACTGCCAAGGCCCAGGCTGCATTACGCCTCACCTCATCATTCCCAGAATGCAACAGCTGGATCAAACTCTCCAGGCCTCCCGCATTCCTGAACTGGAAGTAGAAACAGAAAAGTAATGTACTCCTGTACAGTGTACAATTTAAAGAAACACAACTTCCAAATTACCATTCTACTTCTTTTAGATAACATCCATTCATTTCATTTACCTCTGATCTGGAATCAGCATCACACACATAAGCAGCCACTGCCAAAGATGATTTAGCCTGAACTCTTGTGTTCCTGAAACAGTAAAAGATTCAATAGAAATTTATGCTTAAAATTTTGAAAAATTTACTGAATTTATATGTAAAAATTTACTGAATTTATATGTAAAAATACCCAACAAATTAGAAATCAATTGCAAAATAAGCATCAATTAACAAAGATTCAGTATGTACAAGACAGTTTGTATTTTACACTGACTGTGATTTGAGAGGTTCCAGGAGGGCTGTGACGATTCCTTTCCCCTGGGCCTCAGTCCTCAGTGCCTCCTCTGTAGCCATGTTTGTCAGAACACAACAAGTGTTGGCCACTGCCTCATCTCGGGGGTCAGCCAGTAGGTGGATCAAGGTCTCCACCCCATTCAAGTTACTAACCTCCCTAAACAGAACAAAGGGGAGGATCTCACACAGGTGTATGCGATGATCAAAAACTATAACAAATGTTTTTCTTCTAATATCTGCTATTCATTTAAGTAGAAATAAAAGTCTGCATATTCTGTCGCTTATGGATCTGTAGATTCTTTCATTTTAAAATTGACAACAATCCATGTATGTTTGTAGCTGTCACTTACTGGCAGTTAGTGGAGTTTCCGGTGGTAAGGTTGGCCAAGGCTAAGGTAACAGCCTCCTTAACATCTCCATTATCAGAGTTACACAGCTTTATCAGGGGCTGCATGCCTTCTGTTCATAAAAAATAACACTAAATTCATCAAATGTTCTTTGCAATAAATCAAAATATAAAAATGCTTGCCACATTTGCATCAGATGAAATCCATCTTTGTACAACAAGGTAATTATTTGACCTATAGTTATGTTTTTTTCAATTTAATTAGACTTACCCCACTCCCTGATGGAGTCCTTGCTGAGCAGGTTCTCGGACATGATCCCCAGGGCCTGGGCCGCGGCTGTCTGGACGTCCGTCGACTCGTGACTCAGAAGGTGAATCAACATCTTCTCTGCCTCCTGCTCATGCAGGATTTTTCTGTTCTCAGCTACCAGGTAAAAAGCACATGTGTTATCACAAACAGTGTACATATTATTGTCAAATTTTTGAAGATCTGCATTGATTTTACTCCTATGTTTACATGTGTTTGGATTATGATTTACATGTGATATGTTTTGTTTGGATTTGATTTTCATGTGTTTGTATATGATTTACATGTGTTTGGATATGATTTATATGTTTTTTGATATCATTTATATGTATTGTATGGATATGATATAAAAATTACCACTTCTGGCTGATCTTGCGATGGCCTTAGCAGCACTCATCTTGACGTCAGGGAGGGTGGGGATGATGGCTTCTCCCGGGGGTGGTTCTTCTTTCTCAGACTCCTCTTTCTTACCTGAGGAAGAATGAATTAGTATCATTTTAATAGGTATTGCACAATTTAATGCCTATTAATATAGCATGAATACTTTTAATGTGTAATAACTCAAAGACTAGAGATTGTAGGAATATATAGAATTCACTTGTTGACTGTTGATTTAGAGTTTTTAGATGAAGATCAGTAATATTAAAATAAATGAAGTTTTTATTATGTGAGTGTTTCTCTTCCCAAATGTATGCAATTTTTGAATTCCTGGCTTATGTTTAGGAATTTATAACTTTTTAAAAAGATGTGAAAACTGCAACCAGAAATCTGGCATTCAACACCAATAACCAAAGCAATTATAAATTAACAAAAAAAAAGCCAGTGTTCATGCAAATCCATCAAAATCTTTGAATTTCATGCATTTCATTTCTTACCTTGAAACCAAACAGTATTGTTAGTATTTAAAACACACAAACAACATTCACCTGACTTACTTCCCTTGGCGGATTTTTTGGCCGCGCGTGACCCCGCCTTCTTCTCCCCCTTCCCTGTGCCAGCTTTAGGCTCCTCCTCAGGAGGGACCTGGTCTGTTATTAATGCTACAAGACGTTTCAGGCCCCCTGTCTCCTTCACAAGCTATAATTCATCATGTATTTTAATTAATGAGATCATGGCAAAATACATGTACCAGCAACATGTTATAACGTACAGTGATGTAAAGATTGTAACAATGACTTATAACACAGATTATTTTTTTGTATGACCTTTCTCTCTGGTAAACTGAATCACATACCTCTAAGCTCTCTAGATCTTCCAGGAGGTTGGAGAGGACCATAACAGCCATAACATGGAGATCATTCCATTCAGGATGTGCCACAAAGTCCACCAGTTTTGTCATGGCTTCTAATTCACGCAGTGCAGATCTATTCTCAGCTGCCAGGAAATTTACATTATAATTATTCACCCAAAAAGATTTTAAAAATTTCTAAATCTGTATTACATCTAACAAATGTGGACTGAATTAAACAATATCTTACAATCTTGTGAGGCTCTATCCAAGGCCAGAAGAGAGAGTTTCTGTATGATAGCAAACTCAGACTTGAGCAATTCTAGCAATGGGTTTAGTCCATCAGCATCACGAATGGCAGCCCGGGATTGATAGTCCTAGAAAATAAAATAATCATATAAAGTTATAAAATACTACTCATTTTACATAAAGTAAAAAAACTAAACATACATACAGCATTATTTGTTTTATATTTAGTTTGATGTTAACTTACAAGCAGTAGTTGTGCCAGAGCCTCTACACTGTTTTTCTGGACATCAGGGTCACTAGAACCTAGACATTTTACAAGGGCATCAACTCCTCCAGACTCAAATATTGTTGCCTTACTGCTGAACTCTGTAGCCATATTGGATAAACCAAGGCCTGCAAACTCATGTACAACCGTATCCTCTGAAAAAAGTTATAGCAAAAGCATAACAAAGACAAAATCAAGTGAATTACTCTACGAAAGATGGATTTGTGCATCTTTAGTCTGTATATTATTGAGAAACCCTGCAGGACATCTGACTTATGATATTGCTCACCTTCTGGTGCTAGTAGTTGGATAAATGCAGGTATTGACTCTTCCCTTTTCCTGAGGAACTTTCTAACATCAGCTGAAGAGATATAAATTAATCTTCATTACTCAAAACAATAGTTTTCTTTTTAAATTTAATAATGAAGCAAAATAAGAAATGGAATTTTAACACTGTAAAACCTACGGTTGGCGGTCATGACACCTAGCGCCATGCAGGCATTTCTTCTGACTATGCGGTCCTCACTCTGCATCAACTTTAACAAAGCTTCTCCAGCACCCAGATCCAGCAGCTGCTTCTTGTTCTCATCACCTACAATAGTTTCAGTTTAAAGGTATTACAATTCCCAAATCTTCATCAAAACAAGAAGAATATTTTTTTCAAGGCTTATAATTAAATAGATAAACTTGAAAATGTGAATATTTTATGCAAATTTTTAAAGGAATCTTTACATACTATAAATGTAGAAATTCTTTGGGAGCTGCTTTTTCGAATAATAAAAAAAAACAAAGTACACTAACATTTGTCAACAAATTTGTAGATTGCCTCGCAGGCTTTAGACTGGACATCTTCCTCTGGGCTGCTCAGCATCAGTACCACAGTCCCAGCCTGTCTGCTCTCCACAGAGAGGGTGTCAAACTAAAACATTCAGACATGTGATGTATTTGTATTGATTGACTTTGCAGTACTTATAACAATAACATTTCAAAATATTAGAATATTACCTAGTCCCATTGATTGAAAAAAAAAGAATTTAACTCAGATAAATTATTTATCTATTCACTTTTATTTACTTATTGTGATATATAGGTCAAGAAAAAGAAATACTGACCACATCATCTGGAGGTGGTTTCTTGTCTTCCTTGACTTTCTTTCCCATTTTTATATCTAAATAGTGAAACACATCATTTTATGAATTCATCCATTCATTTTTTTACCCTTAATATTTAAAAGTTAAATGTTTTGGGCGTGGATATAGGCCTGGGTAGCTCAGTCAGTAGAGCACCTGACTAGTGATGCAGGGGTCCCGGGTTCGGTTCTAGGTCCAGCCGAACATTTTCTCCTTTCCTGTTACAGATTTGGTACCATCTTGCATGTGAAAGTCCTGCTAGGGGCTAAAAAGGACTTGAATTGTGTCTTTGAGGGCAAAGATAAACAAAGGAAATAAGAATGCAATGGTTTGGGCCTTGGATATCACTCATATCAGTCTGGGTAGCTCAGTCCGTAGAGCACTGCACCTAGCTGTTACTAGTGATGCAGGGTTGTGGGTTCGATTCTAGATCCAACCATACATTTAATTCCTCCTTCCCTGTTACAGGTGCTTATATATTTCAAAGTTTTTTTGTTCTTGATCCCATCAAGATAACGATTTTGACTACATTTCAAATACACGATTACAGCAATTGCTGCAAATGCAGTGTACATAATCAAATTATTACAATGACATCCAGTTATCTGCTTAAATTCATGTTAAAACTTGGTAAGTAAATGACATGCTATTCAATTTGTTAAATACTTAACAATTCAGTCACTTTGTTTTAAAATGGACTTTTATAGAGGAAATCCGTTGCAAACAACATGAACAAGTAGGCCTATAATTTCTATTATCAAAAAACGTCTGTAGTTGACTGTTGCTGTCTCTGTAAAAACAAAGAGACATGGAAGAATAATTCTGAAGAATATAAGGGAATGAGTTGTGGTGAAAAAAAAATCACAGAAAACGTTATTTGTGATATCTAGCGAATGCTCAAAAGGAATGATTTCAACAATTTACACAGATTTTTAAGATGTTTTAACTATAATAAATATATCCTTGTGAATAAATCACAACAAAATTTACGATATGTATATTCTAACCTTTGTATTATCGTTAAAACAGCTGCTGTATGATTATTTTGCTAGGCCTCGATTTACATGTCCACCATTGTGCTTTTGTGTTGTTGCTAATTGACGTCACGGTTTTCTGTGTACAATTCGAGCTGACATTTGGCGGGCAAGTTGTACGTGGTTGGGATCCCTATGGAATGGCTAATCACTTGAATCTTGATGATGTAAATTTTACAGTTGTGTGAAAATTACTAGTGTGAATCTGTGTAAAATTTTTCTTTGAAATGAAACGTTTTGGACATTATTTGCAATGATGCAAAGTTTTACAAGTACAAGTATCAAGAGAGATTGGTCGAGA
Organism: Saccostrea cuccullata; assembly: GCF_032062105.1. Taxonomy (NCBI): domain Eukaryota; kingdom Metazoa; phylum Mollusca; class Bivalvia; order Ostreida; family Ostreidae; genus Saccostrea; species Saccostrea cuccullata. The sequence goes on along the minus strand of NW_026925998.1, from coordinate 519,743 downwards.
CTCGGAACCTAAAAGTCAGCTATGATCAGTAACTTTTACATTGTTATCTCGTCACAGTCGACGAATCTCCCTGAGATTATTTTACAGAGAACTTCACGACATATATTCTAAATGAAACATCAAAAGTTATATAACAGCTCTGACATACATCTAGCTCAGCTCATTCTCTTGATTTAATACAACTAGCTTTTATGATAATAACACTTTATGTAAGTTTATGTACTGATAATACAGAGTGAAAGATTTACTTTACCATGTTTACGTAATGTTTTTTTTCTGCTCAGCATGCCCCAGCAATGGCAACCCTTGTTGTTTTTGTCCACCTCAGAAATTGTTTGATATGGAAGAAAGTAATTTCTCTCTAGTGTAAATTAAATGAGTTATCTTTCTTAGTTTATGTTGGGACGTGAATGAGAGTAGATAGAATGAAGGCAAAAGTAAAACAAACCTTCCTGCATCATTGGAAACCCATGGTCATGCAGTCTCGCATAACAGTGACATTGACCATGGGTTTCAGATGATAACCTTTGATCTTGCAGACAAAAAAGCACAAAAAAGAAATATGGTCTAATTTACAGGATTAGCTATTAAGTTTCACAAGCATTTGGGTTATTTTTTTCCAAAAAAACAAAAATGACTATGAAAACATTTAATATTTGACACATTTGGATATGGTTATATGACACACATGTCAGAAATTAATTAAAACTGAATTTATTTACACTATAACTTTGGTTTTGCTTTGTTCACAGCATGATGGGAACTTGTTGTACAACTTGGAAACATTTTTATTTGGCACTTTTCTCAAGCTAATTTCCACTTTGAAGTCTGTTTTTGAGTAATTAAGCATTTGGTAAAAATATGCTGCTGTGGTTATAACTGTACCATGGCATTTGATATCAGCCACACAGAAACATTGATTTAACACATAAAGCTAACTGTACTGTCGCTTTTATGCTTTAGGTATATAGAGTAGAATGATAATGTAAAAAATTTTAAAAAGTTTTTTTTTTTAACTAAAAATGTGCCAAAGTCAGTGACTGTGTGGTCTTATGTAAAGCTGCAATTAGTATGCATAAAATCTGTATGTGTAAAAGTTGCTCCCTAATATGAAATATTACTGTAAAATTATTGCTGTCAAATTTTATTTAATTGTCTTGCACCCTTAAAATCCTATCAATGCAGCATGTTTAGAAAAATATACAAGTGTTAAATATGAGTTACTATTATAATCCTTAAAAAAGTATTCCTTTAATATTTTGTGTCTGTTTTGAACAGTTGAAACAAAATTATTTAAAACTACTTTGTGCAATATTGATAAGTGCTTCTTTCTTCTTACAGGAATCAGATAAATGACCAAATGAAAGTACAGCATTTTCAAGTTTTATCGGATCATTAGAAGAAAAGAATGGCAATGACTGGTTTGTATGTTATGTATGGTATGTTGGGTATTGTACTTGTAATTTGACACAATACCAGTGATGTCATTTGAAAATAATAAATGGATAGAAAACCCATTTACACATTTTAATGGGAGTAAGGAAGAGGGTAGTTACTTGTAAACATGAAACATACAGAATCAGTGGGTGGGCTATAATCAATATGTGCATGGTCACTTTTAATTTTGGGGTTTTTTTCGTTACTTTTTTAAAAAATATGTTAATCTTTGAGTTGCTTATATTGAATTTAAAGAATGAATATAAAACTAAAGACTTCTTATCATGAATCCAACCTTGAAAATGATATTTAAACTTTAAAGGTCACAGATTCTCCTAAAGATTCATAAATTATTGTGTCATCTTCTCCCCTTTAAGTATGTCTGTCTCCCTTATTTCAAGTTAAATTCTGTGCCATCATGAATTTAATATTTTACATTCATATTTTTTGGCTTCCATTCATGCTTAGCCTTTTGAATAATTGTTTTGACCTGGACCAGACAGTAACAAGATAATATGTGGGAGGGGATGTTTAATAGTCTAAGAGGATTTTGAAGTTTTATCAGAATCTATAAAGGATTCTTGACATCTAAGGCATCGCTGTCATATTTTTCTTTTTAATGTGTAGCATATGATATCATATATATACAATCTTAAAATTGTCTTCTACCTATCTGTCTGTCATTAATTTAAGAGTTACAAGAGCTCCTGAGCCAAAACCAGTGTCAATTAAAGTATTGTGTCTGTGCTACTAGATTTAGAATCCGGTATTTGTTAGGACTTCTCTGCACTTTGAGGTATAGAAACTTGGAACCCCAGTTATCATTAGAGGCAATCTGAGAGGGTATTTACTTAATCTTTCGAATGTTTACATCAGTTTAATAGGATTTGCTCATCTCATTGGCAATATGGCATAATGAAGATTTACAGCAGCTCTGTGTTTATATATAACACAATTTAGTCCCCCAGCACCCCCTCCTTCACCCCTAGCCACTTGATGTTGGCGACAGAGTGATTTTGTCCTCGGGTCAGTTGCCTTGTGACACAAGATTAGTAACATATGGTGCACTTGATCTTGCTCTATAATTCGCTGACAAAAAGTGCAATAAAGATTTCATTCAGTAATAAATCTTGAAATAATATTTTGTTATTTAACAGGTAAATTAATTAGTATAACCACCTTCTCCTTTATCCTGTGTGTAATGCTGAACTAGAGAAGGAGGAAAATCACACAATGAAGCATAACTTACAGGTAAATGTCAAAGGTCATACTGATAGCTTTGTGAATAAAGCCCTCTATAATTTATAAAATGGAGCATTGGTCATGTACTATTATTATTTAATTAGTATATATTACAAGACCTTGACATTTAAAAGACTGAGTTTACTTCATATATAATTTAAAAATTTACTCCAGACCTTCTTATTCATTACAAACTTGTACCGGTAGATGATATTAGATTTGAATATAGTTGACATCAACATTCATAAATATATTTCATTCATATTTACTAGATATTCTGAGTGTAAAAATACATCATGGGTGATGTATTTTTAGAGAAGCTAGTATAAACAGATATACATAAAAAAAATCTACCAGGATAAAAAAAAATTGTGGTTTCTTTATCTGAACATCTTTCACCTTGCACAGTTGGAAACTTGTCTGATATTGGATGAAAATGAAGATTAAAAAAATCTTCCCAATCTCCTCCAAATATTCCAGCAGCAACAGATTGCAGCCATAAAATGATTGGCAGAGATTGGGGATTTGTTTGGTCAAGTGCTTTATGATATATATCCTGGTTCTGAGAAGCAGGTGCCCCCACTGTAAGCAATGGTGAAGCATCGGCTCTCCAAATGAAAAACTTAGTCTGGCATGAAGTTTGTGCTGAAGCAATAAGCAGCTGTATGGTTTTGTCTAATTTGAGGCTGTAGTTGGTGGTGTTTTATGAGATAAGGAGGGTAAGGTTAGAAGCTTGGGATCAGTAGGTGGTGATTGACACATTGTCAAGTAGCACCACTTCCCTGTCTTCTGTGTACCAAGAACAGGTGTGTTAATCTAATAGTGGATCTTGTGTGGCACTTTTTTGCAATTGAACAGCTTGTGAATCAGGATTATTAAGAATTTTAGAGTGAGGAGTTGAATTTGAACAACAGACTACTACATACATCTTAAAAAGCTGCTGGACTAAATGAAGAGGTCATTGATGGTGCTGCCTGAGTTTATCTAATAGGTATGCCACTAGAATGATAGGATGAGTCCTTTCTGATATATACATAATGTGTTTGAGTGTGTTGGGAGGGGGGGATATGAGGTAATAAAGTATTGAGAAAATCTGTCAATTCTTCCAAAAATAATAATGTGTATAAATCCAGTGACAAACTGGCTTGAGTAATTTACTAATACTGTGAAATCACTAAATTTCATGGGAGTTTAATTTTCGTTGTTTTTGAGGTATGGAGGGACCCACCAATTTATGACCACCATGAACTGTAAAGTCCATATGCATTATTGCTAAACAGTTTCCAACCACGATTTTAAAATCCCCACAAACCAAATTTTTTCCTCAAACCTCGAAAATTTGACCCCACAAAAATATATAATTTTACAGTATGATTGTACATGACCTACAACATATTTTACTAAATGGCTGATTATGTCTTTTAATATTTGAATTTATTTCTTCATGATATATATAGAACTTTTATATTTTTCTCAATTTATCAATTATTCAATTTGTGAATTAATTATTTGTTTAATTTTTCATTTGAATCTGACATGGGTACATGAAAGATCTATAAATACATAGAATTCTTTGATTATTGTACTGGTAATGTAGCTTTAGTGTTGTTTATTGAATTTTTTTTGTGTCTAATGTGTCTCAGTAGTTTTGCTGTATTAACAAGGATTGAATCTGATAACTTAATATAAACTAATGCCAAGTAAAACATATTGAATTTTTGTGCCTCACTAATGGTTTCTTTCATTCAGTTTATGTTAATCAATTATTAAGCATTAGCCAGAGAAAAGAATCAGGTAGTTTGCTAGTTGATGATCTATGCTGAATGTATTTTTTGTAAAGTTAATGCATCAATTTATTGCTTAGTTGCCTCACAGTGGCACTATAGAAAGATAAAGATCTTTAGGAGTTTTGTTTTACAGAGTCAAGGAAAAAATGTTAAATGCATGGCTGTTCTGTCTTATAGAGAGATTTCATGACAGTCAGTTTATCTCTCTAATCTTTTTGAAGTTTTTTTAAGTGACTTTAAATGATTTCCTTCCCAGGGGTTAAATAATTTCAGTTTCATTGTCTTTTCTAGGTCCCATCAGATATTGCAGTATGTAGATTTTGGGAAAGAAAAAAGATCGTGTCTGCATTGAGGAGGTAAATTCTAAGAATATTTGTAAACAAAATATATGATTTGTAAATTTGATTTCAAAGACTGGTAGGAAATAAAATGAAGATTGGCTTTTTAAAAGGATATATCACCCTGTGTGAATAATCAGTATATTTGGAGGTAATGCCAGAGTTGTAGGAAATAGTCCTCAGAGGTGCCGCGGGCCTGATATCTACCAGGCAGTGTTGGCGTCCCTCTTTGGATTGTTTGTACTGTTTTAATCATTTAATTCCCAATACTGATAAGTTAGACAGTGGACAATCAAACTGACCTTTACTATTTCTCAGAGAGAGGATTCCATGGTGATATGATTTGTGGGTAAAATTGTTCTCTTTCTTAACATCTGACTTACGGATTACTGTGCTCGTTACACAAATTTACCTGGAAAGTAAGTAACACGTAAGTGTGTGCTTTTTGGAAATACTCTCCCATGGATACACTTCTGTAGTGTTAAAGAACAAGGTCAGATTCTAATTTAATTAGGCTGTTTTTCAAATATGTGTAAAGGTAGGTATATGCCTAATTATCCCCGTTCCTTAGCATCTGTGAAGTGTTGGAAGCCTTGGAGCGTATTGATCAGTTGCAGGGAAAAAAACCTTCAAACTTGATCAAGCCGTGCTGTGTTTGACAAGCACTTCTTCTTCTGAGGGGAGTTATTTTATAGAAATTAGAAGAAAATTGATTTTCAAGTGTGGCCTTTGCTAGGACAGGAACATCTGTCTTTGTTGTGGCAAGTGTCCATTATAACCATTGTCCAGCCAATGATGGCCTTATTAACTTCTAACTAGGCTGCGGGTCTTACTGTCAACATATAGGTACAGTGTCAGGCCTGGTCAGTGCATGTTATGTAATGCAGTGGCAGAGATACATTTTGATGTAGCCCAATGTAAACATGACTTAGGTGGAGTCAATTTTGTTTAAATTGCAGAAATGATTGGAGTTCTTGAAATCAATTGCACAGACTGTTTACTGTGTAGAATCAAGTTTGTAAAGTTTTTAATGAAATTCTATCTCTTTCTGCAGGTGCCCTTCAACCAATATGGATTAATCAACCAAGAAGAACTTTGTGCTTTTAATTTTTTTGTGCTGTTGAACTCTGTAACTGGACTAAGTTGGATTTGCTGAAGAAAAGTACACAGGTTAGAAGTTGGCATGATTTCATAAAAATTTCAAAATTAAAATAAGTGTTTAAATTTTCCCCAGCATTGAATTGATGAGAACAGTATGTTAAATTTCTGGAAATCATTGAAAGAAATTATGTACAAGAAATAATGAATGTTTCAACTTGAATTTTCCCATCTATAATATGTATTTCATGACAATTTTCATTAGATTTCTTTCATCTTAGATTTACATTATTCTTGTAAGATGAATTCAGTAGATATACTTATGGGAAGTGATCTAATTGGTCATTTCCTGACTTGTATCAAGTGTGTAGTCAGGTTTTGATAATAACTGTAGCAAGTGCAGGTCTCTCTATTTCAATCTGCATGTCGTTTGATCAAAATCGCTAATACAAACAAGGCAGCATTCATTCTGATAGCCCCGTTATGAGAGTTCCCAGGACTTTGGAAACATTTTTGGAATTTTCATTTCCAGATGTGAAAACTCTTGACTTAAAGAGCATCTAATTTTTTGTCCTTGAAAAAGCATTACCAGTATTTAATTATGTAAGCCTCCTAGCCCATGTACTTAATTAAGGGATGTAGTACAACAAGTAGTTATACATCATTTGATATCAATAGTGGAAAAATACTAGCAGATTTTGCAAGAGAATAATTTTTTCTCATTTTTGAATAACGTTCATAATTAATTTGAAAAAAATATTTGCCCGTTTAAAGATGGTATAAAAGTTAGACTGTTACTTTGTGAATGTGCACTTAATTTTTTAATCTTCGGACTTAGGAAGTTGTCCAATGGAATTAAATTTTTCTTTGACGAAGGCAGGTGAAGCAGACACCTGTAATCCCTGGTGGTTCCATATGGTTCTGTCATAAAGCCAGCAAAGTACTTAATATTGCATGCCAAAACAACTGTTCCTCTCTATTATAGGTTCATGTGTGAAAGAAAGCAATTATAAACTTGGCGTATGTAAGAAAATGAATCACAGGTATTTAGAACAGGTTAATCAACCTTCAGTAAGAGGGGGTTTCTGTTTCCAGCCACATCTCTTTGATTTAATTTGAGTGACCATGCAGGTAGGTGAAAGGGGGTCAGACTCCAGTTAACACCTGTAATTAAGGTAACAGATCAGGTGAAAACTGTGTGGATTTAGGCTGCTGGTACAGGTAGATTTATTTGATACATGACGTGTCATATTTCCCATTTCATGTGACATTTGTCGTTAGTATTTTTCCTTTACTTTTATAACCACTTATGATGAAATATAGCTGTACTCCCAGCTGTTGGTAAACAGCTAGAAATTAAGACTTAATTAATGGCCATTAGTTTCATGCTGCTTTATGGAGCGACTGACCATTACAATGCATTATCAGTGAGAAATGATAATGTATGTTGGATTCTCTGCTTCCTTAACAATTAAGACAAATTGAGATGGACATTCCTTTGTTTGGCAGCTCTGACTAAAAGTAAGTACAGTATTGTCTAGCATAAGGTAAAAACAGTATCAATCTTCACTTTAGATCTGGTCAAGGCAAGAAAAGTCAATGTTTTCCAATAAACAGTTAGGCGACACTTTCTATATAAAGGTCTTGTGTGGTGGGCATTTAAGTCTTGGACATTTATCTGATCATTAAACTTGAATGACCACACGATGTCAAACGTAAACTATCTCAGATTGGGTCTTAATGGAGGCAGAATGCTGTTTGTCTGATAAACATTCTTACACCTCAAGTTTGATAAATATCTGATAGCTGTGGACATTTTGTCTGAGTCTGTGACTAAGCTTTTACTAGGTGTCCATTCTATTGAGTAAATACATGGATATCTGGAAACTGGCCATTATAAAGTCTGCATTTAGTTGATTGGTGTCGTAAAACCATTGGTCTTTATCACCAATTTTGTAAATATACATGTAAGTAAGAAACCTATAAGGTCAAGGCCATTCAGGTAGATAAAGGGGGCCCTAAAGTCAGGATTTGATGTAATTAATTTGTGCTGACCCAGTGCCTATAGCTTGGTGATCCATTGTCAACAGTGTACCTTAGGGACCTCCTAGTCAAGAAATGGATTAAACATTTTCTATTCCATGCTCTGTAAGTATCTAACTCTATTACAGTACAGTATCATAGTATTTAGAGGAGACACTGTTTTGGAGAACATTGAACATTACACTTATATGTATAAAGAAGGATAATATTTCTTTTTCTCAATGAAGAAGGCAAGCTTATGCACTCTTCCTTTACTGACAGATGAACTTGATAGTTTTGTATGTGCATGTGGGTTGCATTTCAGTTAACCTTCAGTTCAGTGATCGAGTTGTCAAAATTAGCCAAGGGCAATACTGGCATGGAACATACTGCATTTATTTGTTATACTTGAGCTGAAGGTCTGGTTAGAATTGTTTTCTTTTGAAATGTTAAATTGAACTATTTGGTATAATTTTGCTATTTGGGTCATTTTCAAAAAAAGTCTATTTTTTGAATGACATATTTTTGAAAAATGAAAGTGGTTTTACTATAATTTTTTCAACTTTATTTGAATAATATAGTAGTAAACTCCTAAAATCCACTGCATTGCATAAAAGAAAATATTTCTTTTTAAAAATATTGACATTTTATCTTAGTCACTTAAATTTTAATGTCCTTCCTGTTACTTTCATAAAAAGAGCTGTAAAACTCTATTTCAAAATTTTTATCAAATAATCTTTTGTATATCATTAAAAAATAAAAAAAAATATCATTAAATGCCAAGATGTTTGACATTCATCTAATATATGAGCGTTTAAAAGCATGTCAAACTACCATATACCAAACAGAAGCAAAATATATGGGTTTTTCTTCATGAAAAGCCTTATGGTGAATATCTATATGCTATAGTTGAAAAAAAACATTCTTGTACATTATTTTTGTGATTAGAATAAACAGTTACATAAAGTTATTTAAACAGGTGCTCTGCCAAAGCAATTTAACCTAGGAAAATATACTGGTAACAGTAAGGACTCGGGTAACAGGAAGGACAAAACAGTAACAGGATGGACAAATCAGTGTAACAGGATGGACAATGAAATCTACATTTTAAATAAAAATTGACTTTTTTTAACTTTATTGTTTAGGGAAAGAGAAATAAATGTAGAATAAAAAACATGATTTTGTCAAATCTGGCACTAAAAGACATTTATGTCCATCCTGTTACGAAATTTAATTGTAGAGTGCTATTAAAATATTTATCACTTCAATTTTTGTTTTTTAAAGGTAATGCTGTTGCAAAACTAAAAATTTTTCATAATTTTAAGAAAAACAAATGATAAAACTTAAAATCGTATATAATAATTTGTCCCTCCTGTTACAATCTCTGTCCATTCTGTTACAAGAGTGCATGTTTAAGTAGTAATGGCACTATTTGAAGCACTTACATATTTCAATATGATTTACGAAGTTTTTTAACATGTGTTATTAAACTTTTATTACTTAGAAAAATAAAAGTAATTGTTTTTATTGTTAAAACTCAAGATATGAAGTCCAGTTTTCCTTACTGTTACCATATTAATGGTGTGTTTGTATCTGTGTGCATCATCGAGACATTGAAACAATTTCTTTGTAGCTTAGTAAATCTAATTGTTTTAGCAGAATAAACAATTTAAAGAGTACTTGCATATTAAGAAGGTAACAGATAGGACATATTTTTATTATACTCTACCAATAAGACAAACGTATCGACCTTTGAACCCTTTCTTTACTCACTTTCAAATCATGGCGGTCATAAACTTGAGACAACAGAAAATGATGATATATTGTGGATCATGAAAACAGTTCCTAGGAAAGTGAGATAACTTTTATTTTAACATTTTTTTCTGGTAACAGGAATGACATCAACTGGAGGGACATGTCACTTCCTGAATGTTAAATGCACAATACTAGCATTTAGTGGGCGGCATAAGTAAAACAATCATATTAAATTAATCTGTAAATAAATTCAATTAATATGAGGCGCAAAATTTGTACATATCTTCACATGGTAATATTTTCCCTATCATTTAAATTAGCACGTTATAAAATTTTTGTTAATGTGACATGGTTTTACTGTTAAATTTTACTCAGAATGCATATAATATTTTTTATAAAACACCTGGGAGATGATCATAAAATAACTTATAAGCTGTATGACCATGTATATTAACCAACGGGAAAAAAACTTTCCCTCTAAAAAATGTTTTTCCTAGTTTTCTGATCGAAAGACAAAAAAGTAGACTTTTTTTGAAAATGGCCCATTTAAGCTTGACATCTGTGGGATTCTTGGCAGGTGTTTCTGTGTGCATGCAGACATGCAAATGTTATATAGGTGCTAAGTACATCTATACATGTCTTGCTTACTATCTCATGAGAGATAAATCCACGACAAGTCTAAGTATGCCATAAACTGGTCGTTAATGCACATAAAACAGATAATCTTTTCATTGATCTAGCATATTTTTCTGTGATTTTGTCATGTATACTTTCAATACATTGTAAATGCTGCGAAGCTGGGTTGTAGATAGAAATTAGCCTGAATACCAATTATACAAGAACTAGTTGCTGGTTTGAAGAAACCAATTTTCTGATGGCTGCCAGTTCACTACGTATGGATAAGGGCAATTACACCAGGTCTTGTTTACACATTTTTCCACCATAGAACTACTTTACCTTGAAATTGAAAAAAAGGCTGAGAGTTGTTTTTACAGGGGGCAGAATCAATTAATAGAGGAAAGTTGTAAGAATTCCTGAATCTTTTCATTGAGCATTAGCAGTTCTTCCCATGAATTGAAAATTTCCTCATAGTGTGAATCAATTAATTTAATGTAATGTTTTCTTTGTACTTGAAATAATTTCAAGAGAATCCAAACTTCAGAACATTAAGGAAATATTTTAGAAGAGTATCTATTAACTTTAAACATAAGATCACTTTTGCTTTTTTGTGGACCTAGAAGTGAATCAATATATGCTAGTTATAAGACATATGAAATCTTTCTCTCGTTTTTCCTGCTGTTGGGTTTAAGGAAATAATGTTTTTCTGAAATACTACACAGAATCCTTGAATTACCATTCATATGGCAGAAAATCACCTGGTCCTGACAGGAACTGGCTCCAAATTGACAAACATGAGGAAATTACACAAGTTAAAGATTTCTCTGGAGATACTGTCTTGGTTTTTACCTCTTGTCTGAAACAGAGGAATATAGGAAGCCTTAGGACCACCTCCGTTGTGGTAGGTGTCAATGTCTTATCAGGAAAAACTTCTCATTAGTGGCAATTCCACACTGATATAGTAACAAGAAGTCATAATTTCTCCACATTATCGGGAACTTTTAGAATAAAATTAGAATAGTTAAGCATTGCAAATTATTAGTTGGAAAAAAGTCTTTATTTGTGTTAAGAATCTTTACTGCTTAGATTACTGACATAATTGATAAATTTTGGGAATTATCAGTAAAAGTTGACCTGGCAGTAGCAGAGGGCATCAGTGATCTATTGTTAAGATAGGCAGATAATGTGAATGAATGAAAGTGGCTGCTGATCCGGACCGATAGGCCCAATCTGATTGGCTGATTGGCTGTAGACTGACCAGAAGGTGAAGAGCCTGGGAATCAGTTAGACAGCCAGACACCTTACAACACCAGATTTACAGGGAAGTCTTGGAGGAACATGTTGTTTCACCATGGGGTACCTGTCAACAGTCATGTTCCCAGGATTCTCTGTAGAGGTTATTGATAGAAGGAGTCGATTTTGAGGTCAGACCCCATGAAGTCTCTATGATGAGGCAGGCAGACAGAGAGGAGATGGAATTATAATTTGTTGCTGTACTGGAATTCTGATACCATATTGTCCACTCGGACCAGTGTCATTTATTGTATCCCTGACTCATCCCCCTTCACTTGCAGTCACTTTAGAGTGTATTTTATGGTGATTTTCTCCTATAATTTGTATTAATGATAGTCTAGAACCACAATCTCATCCGTCATGATGGACAGATGACCAATAGTCAGGGAAGTATTAGCATAAAGTCTGAATTTGATGCAGTTAAGTGCAGTAGATTTGGATGGTCTGAGATGATTTGATTATCTAGTCTTTTCCTGGGAGACTTAATCATCACTGATCAGGAGAAGGGGTTGCTTGTAATTCTTTTCTTCATCAAGTCAAACAATAGTACAATACCATATATTTATTGTATAAATATCAAATATATCCTATGAAGTAGGCATGTATATAAATGGAAATAGGAAAGCAAGTAGAATCTTGGGCTGTCATTGAGTGAAAATAAAAATTTGGACAGTAAACAAGACTTTGGGATAATGTTATCAACCGGAAATGGAATATGAGGGACACTCATTAGTTTGCATTCCAGTGTTTCTCAGAAATCCTTATAAAATTCTCAGTTTCATGTGTCAGCGTGCAATGAAAAATACTGTCATACATATAATATCATCTCGTCCTATATCAAGGTGTAAATCATATATGGCTGTGAGAAAAAAATATAATAGATATTGAGAGATCTATTTTAAAATTAATTCTCAAAATATTTAAAAGAAAATAATCAGGCATGAAGAATGTAAATATACGAGGGCCGTTCAAAAATTACGCGGACTTGTTGCACAGAAGTAATATTTGACGACATAATAGGGCAAAATTTCACAAATAATATAAAAGAATCTTTTCTTATATGGTCTTCAAAATTTCATATCAAAATGTTGTAAATTGGTATCAATTTTGAGTGATTTTTCAGGACATACCATTAAGTCACGGCGCAGCAAAATCTTCGACGTCACAAGCATTATAAATAATATGTGATTGAGCTTTCATTTTCTCAACATTTTCCCTTGAGTACCTGTATAGTTTGAGTTACCTTATCTACTCAGCGTCAAAACACCATTTCTTGTCAAGCTTAAAAGCTATTAAACAAGTAAAGAATATTCTTTTTTTTGTTTTAAATCCAAACACTACTTATGAGATATAGTGTGATATTGGTGACTCTCAATCACGTTCTTTACAGTCCGGATAAAGTTAACTTTTCGTCTATATCTTCTTCCCGTCCTCCCGTATAGCCTTTTTACAGAGGTATAACTGTCTAAATTTCAATTTGCTATTTGTGGGCGAATGTCACGAGTAGCCTAGCTTACTACATGTTTTATTATGCATGTTTTGGATCTATGTTGCCGATATCTCGAGCATTACACATATTTTAACAATGGTAATTCAGGAGACGTCATTTTAACAGTCGTTTTCAAATCGCATCATCACTGTATTTCTGGTAGTACTCCAAATATAATCTAAATACATAATAATAGAACAATTCAAAGGTACATTTGAGAAAATTGTTGAAAAATATCTCGAATTTTAGAAAATAAATAAATGAGTTAATTTTTTGAATCCGCATGCTTTTCCTTCCGTTTTTTTGTCGTGCGCCGTACCTCTCCATCAGCGATATCAACATACCGAAAATTTTAGTAGAATTTTTTTAAAATACAGAAATTTTGCCCAAAATTTATTGGAATCTTTAAGATACATATTTCTGTGAAATTTTATAACTATATGACGTATGTAAGAGTAAATAATAGCACAGTCCGCGTAATTTTTGAACGGCCCTCGTATAAGCATCAAATGAAGAAATTAATGCACACATTCAAGCCCCTGTAAATATGACAAGTGCAGTGCAATACAATTCATTGTGTCTTGCTTTTACTAATAGCCGTAAACCTATGGTGTCTTACACTGTTATGGTTACCCATTTATATTTTTCATTCATTCATCACAGACTCATCAGTTGCCAGAGATGCTTAGAGTAATGACATCAGTAGATTTTTTTACTGATTTGTTGGTACTAAGATCGGAAGTTCCTACAGATTTCGGGTCATTCTTTATCATGTTATCAGACAAAAAACTTGAAATGATCTCCCTTTGATGCCTTTAATCACTCACAAACTCAGTGTGAGCATGTCACTATAACCCAGATCATTGGTAGACCATGGTGTGAAGGTCTGTTTTAATTGACCCTAGCTTATTCTAGATCTATAATTTTTTTGTAAATAATAAATTTCATTGAAAAATATGTACTAGCTACCCTCCTGTACGAAATGTTCCGCCTGGAATATAGGGGGAATTGAGGCGTACTTGGAGAGGCGTCAATTTGTCTCTCTACATGTATGGTGATACACAGGTTCCGGGCGTAACTTAGGCGGAAACCAAGCGTAAATGGGCAGGAATTTGAGGCGAAAAATGCAAGAGCTACGCCCAGAAAAATAAATGACGCCCGTAAAAAAAATTACGCCTGGAAACTAAAATGACCCTGGAATAGAATTACGCCTTGTCCTTATTATTATATAATACACACATGTACTATGTGACCTAAAAACCTATATATTTACCATGTTAACAAAGAAAAACATTCAGATTATGATTTACAATGTTAAAGCTAAAAATTTTGCTTTTTGAACTGTAAGAAAACATAATGACAGGTCATTAACATAATACATTAACAAGTATAGATAACATGAATTTTGTGTATTAGGGACACTGATTGAGTATGTATTTAGAATTAAACTTTTTTACAATACCTGTACATTTTATCACTTCAATAATTATATTGAAACATTTTAGTTTAACTGACTGAATACAATTCTTCATTTACTCAGCAGTTTACAGTTAGATTCTCACTGCAGCCTCTATCAGACTGATATTTCTTAGAATGTGTGCAAGGACAAACTCAAATATCTAAAGTAATTTTAGGGTCAACCAGTTATAACTATCATTGTACATAATCATAATCAAATTTACTCAAATAGGTACTACATATTCATGATCACACCTACCAGCAGAAGTGTAAAAGCCTTAACATTGAGATATCTGCATTTCCTGTTTCACTCACACTAAACTGCCTCCTTCATGATCAAATTCAAACTTAACCTCCTATCTGAAATGACCCTTAATTGATAATTAAATTGACCAATCAGAGGCTTTTACTTCTCCTGAAAGTTCCAGGCGTAATTTTTGTTTCTATTTTCCTGCCATTTTACGCCCGGAAAATCTGAACTTGCCAATTGACGCCCGTAAATTACAAATGACGCCTGTAAGACGTCTCTTCTACTGAGGCGTAACTCTTTGAAAATTCCATCTCCGCCTCAAGTACGCCCGGAATTTGCCAATTCCTGCTCAATTCCACCCAAATTCCAGGCAGAATCCGCCTTTAAAATTCATACAGGCTATATTGTATTTTATCAATTCTTTTGTACAAATTGCATGTTTTAAGCATGTAATGGAGAAAAATGCACTCAAATAGGAAATACCTTTCAGGTATATTAAATAGCATTGAAAACCAATTTTCTATTGGTAAGTTATTTTTCCAGGTGCAAACCACAAATGAAAATTGACCAAAGGTTTAATTACCTGTATGTATCATAACACTTTTTATGACTTTATGACTAACGCCATGGTTGTGTTTTGTTCAGCTGATACCTCAACATTTTCAGTTCAATTATCTCAAATGACAAATGACTTTTTAATGTAAAGGGCCAAAAGTTTCAAATTTTCAACTTGCATAGCAGTATAAATACTTAATTTAAATTATTAAGAATTTGATATTTTAGCACCTGCCTTTTGCCAATGCTTCCTTAACCTCCAGAACTTGATGCCAGTTTCCATAACCTTCAATAACTTAAAGACTATCATGGTATTTTTTCACACAATGATTTCTTAAGGTAAAGCTCTCTGATACAATTTACATGGATTTGCACCAGCAGGTAGGCATCTTTGAAACATGTACAGCATCTGTGTTCAATTTCTATCCAGCTAGAAAAATAGAAAAGTGGAAATTGCCCAGTGGTGAATCCCCCTATTCTTGTCTAAAAATGCAATGGAGCTTATTTTCAATAATTGAGGGTTACTCATTTCCTGCAATTCATTGATTCCATGTCTCTAAGTTAGCCAGAGGGAAGTTTAATTATTTCTAACATGGAATAAGACAAACCCACATGCACATCTCTCGTTTAGGGATACTTGTTTCCTGCTCTTGACTTTTAATGGCTATGATGCATTAGGACCTTAGGTAATTTTATAACCCCAGAAAAGGTACTCTGATCAAAGTTTAATCCCTATCAATTTCCTTACGTCATTTACCAAGCATAAATCTTTGCCGATGCCTCAGTCAATTTGCATGATAAAAAGATAAATTTTTGTTTCATTACCAATTCATGACAAATTTGAGTGCTATTATATGTGGTAGGGTTTATTTTGATCCATGTTAATTGTGTATTTAATTTTGCATTCATTGATCCTTTGTCACATCATCTATTAAGGTTTAATGGTAATAATAGCAGACATGCTGATATGGAAGTCTTCATAAAGTTTGTGTTTTAGTTGATCCCCTGAAATCTCAGAACTCCCTAGTAATTTGAATCTCTGATTCTGCATTAGCTGTTAAATCCTTGCATGAAACCAGTCATTGAATAAATAATGGTCTGTGATCATCGAGATGTTCTTTATATGAACTTGTGAGGCATTCTGCACAAGGCATTATCATAGGGCATCAGACGTGGCTACTTGTTCATGAGCACAGAGACAGGTGTTAGTTACTGTAAGTAAAACAGACAGTTAAGTTGGAGGTTATCTACCTGGGAAAGCTCCCATTGATAATTTACCCATAATGGCTGATTAAAAAAGTCTTGTGAAATTGTCAAAGATCAGTTTTCATTGGGGGCCCTATGACACAAAGAAGGCATTGCGTGATCAAGTTTACTTGTTGTCCAATAAGGTGACATTCTTCAGGGAGTTTAAGTTGAATAATTACAGATACTATGTGAGATAATAAATGTTAGCACGTGTAAATGAGTGCCCACAGACAATAACTGCTGCTGAAAGAAAACATTTATGGGTATAAACTAGGGGCTTATTATGACAGAAATCTGAAATGTGACCCCACTGTTTGTGTACAAGGATAGTTTAATGGGCTTATTTTTTTTTTTTTTTTCAAAGAATAAAGTGTTTTTAAGTAGAAAAATACAGTATGTGTTACATTAATTTTATTAACTGCATTTGCCAGACCTACAGGCTTGGCAATCATTCTTTAAACGGAAGCTCTATGATGTATAGTCATTTTTGCATTTTCAGGAAAAAAATATTTTCACTTAATTCAAATTTTTGGCATCTTTTGAGTGTATTATCCTTTAGATAAAATCCTGTGAAAGTACATGTATATATTGTTTATCATTTTATGCATTTTTGAGAATATCTTTTTCATTTTTACAGACTTGTGTCTGAGATGAGTGAGCTCTGATGGAAGCCTGACTGAGAACAATGTCATGGGAAGCCAGACCATAGAGGATTATGCTGCTTTTGAGTTGTATCTACAACAGGCACAGGTATTCATAAAATCTATAACAGGCACAGGTATACATAAAATCTACAACAGGCACAGGTATACATAAAATCTACAAAAGGCACAGGTATTCATAAAATCTACAACAGACACAGGTATTCATAAAATCTACAACAGGCACAGGTATACATAAAATCTATAACAGGCACAGGTATTCATAAAATCTATAACAGGCACAGGTATTCATAAAATCTACAACAGGCACAGGTATACATAAAATCTATAACAGGCACAGGTATACATAAAAATCTACAACAGGCACAGGTATACATAAAATCTATAACAGGCACAGGTATTCATAAAATCTACAACAGGTACAGGTAAAAGCAGGCATAGGTAACATATATAGCATTTTAAGGTATACAGCAAAACTCGTTTAGTATGAACACGGACATTGCGAATTTACGGATAAAGCGAAGTCATTTTGGATCCTCAGCTATATAATTTTAATGAAATTCTTATACGGTTTTAATGAATTACGGGTATAGCGAATTAATTTCATTGGTCCCCGTTACTTCTTTATAAATGAGTTTTGCTGTATGCATGTATATAATCTAGCAGTAACACTCATCTGAGTTACCTTGGCCTTGCTGTTCAATAAGCAATATTCATTTTTCTTTTAAAAATTTTGGAACAGCAGGGCCAATGTAACTCAAGTGAGTATTGTGGTCTAATGGCCTCTTGTTCCTAAACTATATAAATTTAAATTGAAAAAGTAAAGATATTACATCACACAATGTTTAACATACTGGCCAAGATTGGTTCTCAATTTACCATATCTATCTGAGATACTTATAGCATTCTGTATCCCCTGTCACTGGTTTGTAGGAGGATATTGGACTGTGCCTCAGTGGGACCACAACCCCTGTGACCCCAACAGGAGATGACAACTGCTTCCTGCCCAGTGACTATATCAACAATGACTCCTGTGATGGTAGACTGACTCCAGAACTGGGGGATGGAGACCCCACCCCTGTCAACAGTCCCTGCAGGGGTGATGAGGAGGGGAAGGGGTGTGTTCAGGTAAAGAAAAGAACCCAATATCTGTTACAAATATTACAAATCAAATTAAATATGAAAAATACTGTGACTGTGTGTTCACAACCTCATACAATCAATATACCTGTGACCGTGATGAGAACCTTTGCTGAAGGAATCTCAAGTGGAAATGAAATCATAGTTTTATGATTTATAATGGTCATAATTCTACCTGGTATTAATGTGATGCTGAAAGGTGTAATTTATTTGCCTTGGCCAGCTGTGCAATCCATTGATTAATTGCAATGCTTATACTTCTGTTTTATTTTATGGTCTAGATCAAGTTTCTAAAATATTCTTATTTTGTCATGAATTATTAAGTAAATTATCAGGATTTCACAGAGATCAGCAAGCGCGTTTGTTCTCAATTAAGATATTGTAAAAGAAGGTACAGGTATATGCTTGCGGGTTGGTTTTGTAGTCAGTGAGTTTGTCCACTTTCTTGGTTTCCACAGAGACTTTGGTGAATGGTTAGGTATATTATTCTGAGTGTTGATTTCTGAAGACAGGTCTCTAGGGAACAGATTCTAATGAGTTTATCTGATACCACTAACAACATGCAGCACCTGCAGCCTGGGTAATTTGATAAGTCTTCTTGTCCACTAATTAGCGATCGATACAGTCCTTATTGGCTCCTTGGTTTCAGAGTCTGACCAATAAGTCACGGGATCAAAGTCTTACACTGTAGTAGCTTTATCTTAATCATTGCTGACAACTTTTCCAGCTACACCAGTATCATTGTCCATTTTGAGTTATGGGTGTACTGGCTTAAGCCTACATTAAGCCTACATTATTATCCTTCTTTATGGATAAAAACAACCAGTTTGGGCAAGTTAGATTTAAGTTATTTGACAGGAAGTATTATTTATTGGTCAAAGGCTTTGTTATTTAGTCAATGCTGTCTTGCAGCTCTCAGCAAATTAGTTTTTCATTAAAAAAATCTTTGCCAATGGACTTAAAAGAAAAACATTGGTATACATAATGGACACGTGCTAAAAGTGCTCTTGTATCTCCTCTAGTTAGGAATTAGTGTAGAGTAAATCAGGCCCCTGTAGTCTTAAGGGATTAGTTTTGGTCTAAATTTGTTAGCATAATTCACCCCACCTACCCTAATTTTAAGATTACCTATAGTGATTTGGGTCAGTTATGTAAAGAAATGCATTCTTTTCTAGGGGACCTGTTACCTGCATTGGAAAATGTGCTTTGTGATCTGGCAATAAAAATATCAGATTACTATAGTATCAGAGAAGACAAAACTTGATCCCCAATCAGCCTTTAAAGTTGTGAAAAATGTAGCTGAATTGAGTTTTGATAAGATATTGATTATAGGGTAGCTGGATTTTGGACGGTAAAGTGATTCTAAATTTAGCAAATTCAGAATTTAGTTGGAATGAAAACTTTTATTAGACGAGGAAATGTGACCTACTTCTAAGATTTGATATCTCCCCCGTAATCTAAGGTTAGATAACTTTATATGAATTTGTAATAAGGAGATTTGGCCCAAAGTCTCAGAGATGGACAGTTTGTCTGCTTATGTGTAATAATTGGTACCAAGTACCTAGGGCTTACACTTCCATCCAGATTGCTCTTGTTTGGTTTTCTTTTAATTCCTTGTTTATGCTAAATTCATCCCTATCAACCTATTATAAAACTTTCAGAACAGACCTTAGAGTTTATGGTGCACAAATACATGCATCTGTGTAATCAAAATGCATAGAATTATATTTTGCGTCTTGGTTTCACAGCTATCTGTAAAATTAATAATTAAGTATTTAGAAAAAAAATTAAATTGATAAAAAATTTTAAATGCATTCATTATACAGACAATTAAGCAAGATGTATTGATTTAGAGTTCTGCAAGAATTTTGATGCTTGGGGTCAAGATCATTCAATTGATCATTTGACAAATGTCAAAGTTTTACTTTAGATTAAACTGTTTAAAAAAATGTTTTAGGTTACTACATGTAAAATTTTTGCCTCATTTCCATTGAAAATGGTACACAGGAGGACTTCATCGAGACTTATTTCTTACAAACAAATTTTGAATTCAACAGTTATTTGTATTACCATGGCATCTGAAACTTGTCTTACTTGGTAAATTCAATAAGGATGCTTTTTTGAAAGGTTAAGATTACTATTAAAAGTAAAATAAGCAGCTAAATATATTTTAATGGTTTTCCTGTTACAATTTTTCATGTAATTTTAGACTTAGTACAATAATGGACACTCTCTAGGTTTAAAGCATGATTATGGGATTTAATGAACAAAATTGCAATACTTAATTAGAATAGAAGTTCTGTTAAAGTGTTAAGCTACTATATTTGTTACAGTTTTCCCTGAAATTAGGTGCAAGTTGACAATATCAAAATACTTAATTTTGTGAATTATGGTATGAAGGTGTATCTATGAAAGGATAGGTGTCGTACGTAATAAACCATTGAAAGGATTTTACAGGTATTTATCTTGTTATGGCTTTTCAAAAGGATTTATTGTTGACATGAGAAAAACTAAATGTTCAATAATAACAGAGAAGATTTAAATTTCCAATCCAATTTCAGAAGTGTAATCTTATTAGGCCTTTTTTCCATCAATAGAAATCTATTGGGTTGATGTAATGCATATATTTAAGGGGGTCTTGGCTTTAAATTATGTAACTACGACATTTGATAAATGGATATTTATCTTGAGCACTTCATGAGAATTACAAGGTAAATTAAGATTTTAATTTTCTATCATATTTTACATGTTATAAAGAGCTATAATTTTATTCTTTTTTTCATGTGAAGCAGTATTCTTTTTTTCATGTGAAGCAGTTGATTAATGTGTAGAATTTCATGTACAGTTGAGAAATGTATTGATTTTTAGCTCACCTGAGCCGAAGGCTCAAGTGAGCTTTTCTGATCAAAATTTGTCCGTCGTCTGTCGTCGTTGTCGTCGTCGTTGTAAACTTTTCTTATTTTCATCTTCTTCTCAAGAACCACTGGGCCAATTTCAACCAAACTTGTTACAAAGTATCCTTGGGTAAAGGGGATAAATTTGGAAGGGCCACGCTCTCTTCCAAGGGGAGATAATTTAAAGCAGAAAAATTAATGGCATTTTTTAAAAATCTTCAAAATTAGGCTAGGAAACTTAATGTGGAATCAAAAGTGCAGATTAAAGTTCAAATCATGTTGGGGCCAAAATGGCCAATCAAAGTTGACTATATCTTTAAAAATCTTTTTCCCTGAAATTGGGCCAGGAAAGATGAAATATGTGGAATACTTCATTTTGTGAATTAAGTTTGTTATCATGAAGGTGTAGGGTGGGGCCAAAATGGCCAATCAAAGTTGAACATAGGAATATATAAAAAATCTTTAAAAATTTTACCACTGGTATCATGTGGAATCATCCTCAGGTAGTGTTAAGTTTGCTTTTCAAAAGGCCATTTAAAGTTTTGACATAGGAATATATAGAAAAATCTTTAAAAATCTTCAATAATAACCACTGGGCCAGAAAGATTTATGGAATTTCCTCAGGTAGTCCAATTTGTTCAAATATACCAAAACATAAAAGATTTACATAGGAATATATAGGAGAAATCTTTAAAAATTTTCTTCTCATCACAGGGCCAGAAATCTATGTGGTTGATGTAATGCATATATTTATGGGGGTAGGGTGGGGCCACAATGGCCGATTTTTAAAGGAATATATAGTAAAAGTCTTCTTCTCAAGAACCATTTGATAAATGGTGGATATTTATGTAGATTCACTTTGTTAAAATCATACAAGGTAAATTAAGATTTTAATTTTCTTTTATATTTTACATGTTATAAAGAGCTATAATTTTATTCTTTTTTTTCATGTAAAACTGTTAATTAATGTCCCCCCCCCCCCCCCCCCCCCCCCCCCATAAATTTCATGTGACTGAAATGTGAGCCAATTGCTATGTTGATTTTTTTTCTTCAATTTGAGTCTTCATTCTAGGTTAGTTTTTTGCTGTTTGCTTTTAATTGTGTTAGACATGGCAGTATTTTGTTTCTTTGGATAATAGACAAGACAAGGTCCTAATAAGTTCAGATTTTATGTTTTGGTGCACTTATGTGCCCTGCACATTGAACATGGTTTAGCTTAAAATTCTCTTCAAGGGTTTAAGAACCACGTACAATATTTAACACAAGTAATCCATCAAGTGGGCTTTCATTCAAATATAGTTTGTATATTTTTGAATGAAATGTAAATTTGGTCAAGACATGAATGACATTTTTCTTTGAAACACACAGCAGAGAGAGAAAAAAATACAAGAAATGTATTACTCTAGACTAGTCTACTTAAGTTCTAAAGTCTGACAGTTATTGTGTAAAATTAAATAAAAAGTTGGAGTATATAGGATTAAACTTTTTAATCTGAGGGTTCAAAAGGTGATTTCAGGTTAAACTTTGGACCTTATAGTGATTTATATTTTTTTTCTTCTTTAAACATGCAGTTGTGATATTTGTTCTGAACATGTGAAAAAGATTTCTCTTTTGTGGAGGAATGTTTAGATCAGTGATAGAAAATTTTACCTATACATGTATTAACTATTGGGAGAGTTTAAATTAGGTCATATCTAGTAATTGAAGTTCTTTGACCTAGAGGCATGCTAATCAAGTCCCTGGTTGTGACTTAAGTCAAACCTTAGTGTACCTAGCTGGAACAAACAAAAAAACTTGGGAGTTGCATGATTATGTGAAATGTTTTAAAAACCTGTAGACTTTATGTTCTGCCTTGAGGGATGTAGTCACTGGTTTAAAAAGGATGTTATGAAAATGGATCAAGGCCCGCTCTATGTGCAAAATACCTGTTGACAGAACACCTGAAAAAAAAATCTGAATGAGGCTCAGCTTACAACACAGTGGACTTCAATGTTCCTATTCTCAGCAATTTTTCAGGACACTCTGAGGAAATGCGTCCCCCAGTGTAAATATTATCATAATACCAATGCTGACCAAATAGAGGGGGAAGTCTTCAAAGTATCAAAAAGCAACTCTCTAAATGGTGCTAAATATTTTCTTTTGAGATCATTATAGCTGTTTGATTGGGTCAAGGTGGGAGTTTACGAGACTGCTGCCTTAGAACACCTTGATTTACCTGTGCATGCTTGGATGATACTGTCAGACAAATTCACTAGATGTGCTTTATATGGAGTGAATCTGACAAAAACCTGGAATTTTAAACACAGTGAGAGACAGGAAAGTAAGGGGATGATTTTTTTCTATTCAGTGAGAGATTAATGTTTTTCCATCTTTTCCGAACAGTGTGTGGATTTAAATAAGTTGATTTGTGTTCTTTCGTTAAGTTTTCTTCTTTATATTGAAAAGTGACACTGACTGGACTTTATATGGTGAAGATTGTCAGTTCATGGTTGTGTATCATAGTCAGTTGGTAAAGGAAATTCAATGATAGTAGTTTTAATGTGATATTGCTGATTACAACATGTGTATGGGGCTGACACACCTGTGAAGGTAACTGGAGGATAGGGACAGGGAACAGACATCGCCAGCATCAGGTGAAATGATCTGTCAGAAAACGAGGACCTCTCCTTTTATATGACACACTCGCGGGATCAAATTAACATATTTAACTGTGTGTGTTTTAAATGTGGTATAGAAAAATCCATCTTCACAATAAAAGTATCATTTTTCATGCCCTTTCTTGCAAAGAGAGGGTTAATGTGAATCTGCATATAGGAATACCTGTGTGAAAAAAACATATTTTTTGAGACTGTGGCTATATAAAGTTTGACCTACATCCACTTGACTAGAAGTTTGGACAGTCTAAGAGTCGGGTTATTATCACTAAATTGGACTGCTATAAATAATTCATGAGCTTCGTTCTTAGGCCGTTAAGTTAGAGGAAGTGCACACTGTGTCTTGTTAGTACTTGACAATTCTAAATTGTAGTGTATTATACACCTAAGGTAGATAAGAGGCCAGGACCTGAGATACACACATGCTGAGAAGAGGGAGGTAGAGTTTTTCAACAGGTATAATAACACAGTGATTATGTGTTGGTGTCATACAACTGTATTTGGAGGAACATTTCCGTGAATGGGTGACTAAACAGTTTCATAATTTGTAATGACATTGGAGTAAATATAACTACTATGGACCTCTACATGACAGATTTTTTCAGTTGCTGCAGAATTGTGTACCAGCGATTTTGGATGACTAGTGTAAAAGTCTATGCAGGGTTTTCATTAATTGGGTCCCTGTCTGCTCCATCTGCTTCATTTAAAGGTATATTGGAGAGGAGACAAGGGATTGATTCCCTGTAACTGATCTATTATATTGATCCTCATTACCAGTTGTAAATCCACCAGAAGACCATTGACTTACAGGCTAGGGTTTCAGCAGCGGTCCAGGCGATAGATAAAGTATTGATGAGAGGTATTTTATAATGAAACAGAACTACCTTGTGTAATAAAAGCCATTACTCCAATCAATTTGTTCAATGATTGATGAAGGGAAAACCTTATATGTGTTCAATGTGATTGTTTGAGAAGCCAGGAAAGAGGTGCTTCCATTTCACCAGGGCCACTGTCCTCCCAACACATGTAGCCAGACAGCGGGAAACCTCGAATGTATTTCTAAATATTCTCTTCTGTTTCATCCGTGGATTAAATTGAAAACTGTTTGGTTTCCATATTTCATATCCGGCAACTTTTCAGTGTTTGCATCTGTCACTCCTTTTGAATTCTTCAAATAATTTCATGACCAGAAAAAAGAGTTGTATGGAAATTCTGCATACCAATGGCTTGAATTAGCATATATGAGCTGAAGTAAGCCAAATGGTGTAAATATATGTCCAAACTGGAGTCATTTGCATATTATGCATAATATTGTCTTCAGTCTCTATTGTGTAACATTATATCTGTATTCTGTGTAAGTGCCCATTGCGGATTTAACTCTGGATTTCCTTACGTTGTGCACATTGACAATGACAAGAGATTTCGCATCATTAGACTTGCGGTTACAGATGGACTAAACTATTTCTGCTCCGTTAAACTTTACACTAAGTGAACACTTTTCCCGTCTTTATAGAAGAATGTTGTGATGGTTTACAAGCTGTCTTTATAAGGATGTGATATATTGAACATTTAAGTGGATCCTACATTACTGTGTTTTCATAGTGTTTAGTCTTACAGGAGCATTATGGATTGGTCAAATTGTAAGGTGCGATATCGCGACACCTCTCGACTGGTGTTTCAGGAGTTACAGGAGAGACACCTGGTGGGGAGAAATTCCATGGTAGGTGTCCGCAGTCAATTGGTAACGGAAATCTTGTATACAATAATCGGGCTTGAATTAAGCATAATATTACTTATTGGGAGTTATCTTTAGGTTTGGCCAGTGTTACATGTAAGAATTGATCATCTACAATGTTGGACAAAATGTGCTTAGTTACAGTAAATCGGAGTTTTATCAAAAGGTTTGGGGAAAGAACCCCACTTCATACCTGTATTATAAATTGTATTAGGATCTATTTTGGACCTCAAGCATTCCATTCCAAATTAAGGAATAAATATTTACAGGGTTCAACAACTTTTTAAGATAAATGCTAACATTAAGAAATTCTCAGTTTGCCTTATGAATGACATTCAAGTGCTATTTAAAGAAACGAAACCCTAATAAGTGTACAACAAGATTTTTTCTTAAATAGTGCATTTGTCTTGTAGAAAATTAACATTCACAAAAATAAGCTTGGCAGACAATGAAATATCATGTGACAGATTTATGACTTGACTGCTTCTCCAGGATTTAATATTCATTGAGATTTCATATTTACACTGAACAGCTTAGATTACTGTCTCTGCAGCTAGATACGAAGGTTAATTGTTGTATGTGTACAAGTCTGAACATAGTCTTTCTACATTGACATTTTTTTTATAAATGACTATAGGTTTACTCGAAATTTGGTGCAGATAATTAATAACCCTTGTTATAATTGACAAACATTGTGCATCCTTCTAGACTGAAGTGACATAATCCATTACGTAAATCCCACATAACTGATTTCCTATCAGGACCTGGGTCTGCTGATCATAAGACAAGATTGATTCTAGAGACATTTATATCACAGCTGACATTGATACCTTCAATGAACAAATCAATAACTCTGTAAGAATCTTCACACAGACACCTGCTAGACAAAACAAAGCCAAATTCCTGCTTACTGCTATACTTCACAGAGTGTCAGACTTATATACAGTATATGTAATATTGAGGAGGGGCACCTGCTGAGGATAGATTCTCTGGTCAATGCCTGCTATCTTGACACATGGCTACTGAGTTTTTGGAGGGGGTGATTTTTTGGGGGGTATTAAGCTGTCAGTGGTAGGAAGCTGCAGGTGTTTTACAGATACACATCTCCTGAAATCATTAAAAGGTGTTGATGGAATTATTCAAGGGAGCCTTCACGTAATGGAGGTATTGTATCGATAATGATCGTCTTTAACTTAAAAAACCTTGAAAAATTGCCACTGTTTCTGCAGCATGGCGTCATAGTGAGAAAATTTGTTCTACCTGAAGCACAAGGCCTCATAAGATTTTAGTGTATTAAAAGGATCTTGATCTTAGATTAAGTGTCACATTGTCAACTTCGCTTTCTTCAGAAGGAGAACAAAGGTTGTATAGTCAGTGGTTGAGAACTATAGCTGGCTTAATTTGATAAAATTTTCCTCCATTATTTGCTATGATGCCCTCTGGCCGCTCTGTAAAGGCTAGTTTTCACCTGAGACAAATTGACCACACTTGTTCTTGTTGACGCTCTCAGTAGGGGACGAGCCATTTCTCTATTGTTTGTTCTAACTTTACTCATCATGGCTCTATAATGGTGAGCTGGAGATGCTATACAGTGCTAGCAGGGGAGAGTCAGGAAATTTAAATGGTCTGTGGTTAATTCTTGTTCAGGGTAGCAGTGTTTTTAATGCAGTGCTGGGTGGGACATTTACTGCCTTAATTACACACTTCAGTTCTTGTGGTCAAGATTTCAGATATCAAACCTGTCATCACACGAAAAATCAAGCATTTATTGATTAACTGTGTTATTTTGTAACCTTCAAGGCCTCCAAGTCAAAAAGGACAAATGTTGTAAAGCATGATATGCTTTAAAATGAGGATAATATGAAGATTATGAAGTTTATTTCCTATTTCATTTTGCAATTGATGGCCGATTGGGTTGAAAATTCTTGACCTGTCAGAATAATATTAATAATCATAGTATCATAACCTCTATGACAGAAAGACTTACTCATTTTAAATTTTGACATTCTTCATTTAGAAATTCTCAAAGGATGTGATACTTAATTTAGAACCCCCTACTTTGGGGTTAGGAAGAAGTACACTTGTATAGATACATGTATATCTCCTGGTTATTGACCAGCAGCCAGCTGCTTCAGTTTAACTTGAGATTCTGAAATTAGAAAGCTGAGTGTAAATGTGAACTCTTATGTTGACCTGTTAGGGACAAATACAAACATTTATCATAGGTTTAATCCTTTGATGATAGATCTACATGTATGTCTTCATTTAATACAGGGGGTCCCTCATCTCTCTGTTAAAGCTCTCCTACAAGCCACAAGTGGACACATTAAAGTCCTTGAAGGAGACAGTACATTGTGCTGGCTTAATAATATTTAGGTAGGGGGTCGTGTGAGAACCTTGTGATAGGGTTTATTTCTTATTTGTATATACTCTACGGTAAACACTGAACATTGGAGTGAATCAGTGTGAAAATATTGTGTTTTGGGTCATTTACTGTCAAAGAATTCACCAAACATAACAAGATTAGAATACTACTGAAGAAAATAAGAAAAAAACATTTTTGGAATGTTTGTAAGGGTTTTTTGGTTCATTTCTTTGTATGTTAAAATAAATTGTTAAACATTTGAAGTAGGGACGATAATCATTTACTATAGTCATTGGATAAATGGCCAGAAGAGAGAGAGAGAGTAAATGTTTACAGAATTTTGGGGTATCTACATTCTGTTTTCTTTATGAATGTCTGGTCTTTACACATAAATTTTAATACTAAAGATATGTGGCCTTGGGGGTCACAGAAAAAAATCTTCATTCCTCTATGCCTACCACACACTGTCAATATATCTTAAAGCTTGAAATTTTTGGTTTTCAATCTAATTGGATATAGGATTGACTTTTTCTTAGCCTTAATTATTGGTCGTTTGAAGACAAATTTTGGGAAACTACTCAGATTGTGCATTTCAAGGATCTTAAAATTTGACTGAATTAGGTACCTGCAGGTAAATAAATCTATAAATATAAATAAATCCTTCTACCTCTTAGGAAGTTGAACTACTAGCTGTCTTCTTAATTAATTGATGGGTTATGCAATCTTTATCTTATTAATCTAAGTATTATACATTTATTAGGAAGTATTACTGGCTGTGAGATTAAATATTGTACATTTTTTTGCTTTTGGCATTTGTTGCAGCCAAATACAGTTCTTACTTTCCCTAACTGGCCTTTTCTGATAGACTTGGCTTTTTTGTTTCACGATCTTCCCATTTTTTTAGTTTTTTTTTCTTTGCTTTTTAAGATAGATCAATCAAGACTTTTATTTTGGACAAAATGAGATTAAAAAGATTATCACAACACTTTGTCAGATGTGGATTATTATAAAGGTCAGATAAATATAGGATAAACATAAATTGACTTCTTCAAATACATCTGTTGAAGTTGTTTTATCAAAAGTCAATTTTCCTAATTTATTTACTATTAAAATATTTAAGACTTTCAAGTCTGTTACTTGTAAATCTAAATTCTTAAAAAAAAGTGAATGATTTATATTTAAAGTCCTCTCTTTATAGATATGCCAATTCATGACACTAAATCTTAGGAAAGGGGTACACATAGAATTGGACCCAAGTTTACTTGCTGGTGTTTAGGTATTTTCAATATTTAGTCAATGGCAATTTTCCGGTGACATATAAATTTGTCTAGACTTGGTGATAATTCCTTTTTATCACTAGTTCATTGCCTGTTAATTATGTACATGTATTAGACTGGTAGCCAATGCCCTTGCTTGATTAACTACCGTTAAGAGTTTTATATCTAAAGCATCATTAAATCAGGTTTAAACAGATTAAAGAAAACATGTAATGTTATATGCTTGATACACTTTAAAACATACAGAATTTTGTGTGAATTCTTTTACTGTTTTGTCAACATCAGAGTATCTTGTTTTTTCTTTACCAATATTGAAAATATTTTTATATTGAATTTTTATATTGAATTTTATAGATATAACATTTTCTTCTGTTTAAGAGAAAATGTGCATATTTCTGTTAAAAAATAAAAAAATGTATTTACATCAATACAAGTAAACCTTAGGAGTAATTTCTCAACAAATATAACCTAAAGGGTTGAATAACATTTAATTCTCTCAAAACCTGTTTCTGAAGTATTGGCATAATGACATGGGAATTAATACTTATGCCATTAGCAATGACAAAATTGAGCATTATGCTGCTGATACAGTGCATGTTGTCATTCAGTTTGATACTTTGTATGTAGTTCAGTTAGTACAGTTACCTGACCCCTGGTACAGTGAGTACATTTATATTGTGAAGTACACACCAAACAGGTGAGTTACATCACAGAATCCCCCAATAATGGAAAACTAATCCCCCTCCTGCAGGTAGGATTTGACAGTAAAGATTCTGTTATAACAGATATATAAATATCACACCATAATCTTATTTAGGCCAAATAAAACCTGTCTTGTAGCAGGTAATGTGTATCTCTGAGGTCTGATTTTATCATTGTGGTCACTTCTCTGTGGTCCCTGTGGAATCTGTCCAGTCATTGGATGACCACCTGTCTAGTACAGGAAAAAAGCACTACAGGGCTGTTTTCTTTTCATTGATGAGGTCTGATTTAGTCCTGATTTACACAAATAATGGGGCATTGATCGTGTCCATCTGTCCGGCCCTGCTACTGGTCTAGAAGTCTGATCTGCCCTGACCGTACACTGTCTGTCCACAGTTATTGACCGACGATCATCGTCAGTGGAGAGTATCTCTACATTAATGTGTTCGTTCCGAGGTGAAGGATTTTTTAATTAAAGACACAAAGACAATCAATGTCATTTATTTTTACCTTGTTCAAGGTTCACTGTATGAACTTTTCACAATCCATCAATCACTGTTCTCTAGCATCAGGTTGTTTGTCTACTTTTGTCAGTTATTTGTCAGGCAAAGCAATGAAATCATGGAGCAGAAAAAGGTTCTCATGTGAATTAGAATCAAAAAGGTTAACAAAATGAACCCCCCCCCCCCCCCCTTTTAATAAACATTAAAATAAATGTATGGTGACATTTTGAAAAGATGCGATTGAAGGGAAATTCCATGATATGTATTTGTCTGTGTAGACACGTATCTAAAATTGGAATTCTGATTTACTAAATATGCTAACTGTTATTGTTAAAATAAGCTAATCAGATCTATGCAAAGGTGATAATTAAATTTACACCATGTAAGGTTTATTAAGCACAGATTGGACATTGATACAGTGTAGTGTACCTCTTTTTACTTTTACTTATCCTAGACAGTGTTATAACGTTTATTAACTTGTGTTATTTATAACTACCTGTCGGCCGGCTGCACTTTGCCGCTGATTAGAATTTATAAACAGATTCTGGGTATGGGCTGCTGTAGGATCAAGGCCAATACATATTTTACTGTATTCAGTTTATGCAAACCATTCATTTTAGATTGTTTGTTTAGTAATATTCATCTGCTGGCTTCTATTGTTATGTCTATTACCTTGTGATAATGTAAAAAGGGAGGAAAGAGAGTATTCAAAGGAGTTGATCAAAAATTAATTTAAGGGAAGCAAGATTCTTACTAACATGTAAACAGAGGTAAATACCTGAAGGACCAGTAAGGTCTGGTGGAATGTCATGGCCCTAGTGCTCTGTTTCCAGGTAAAAATGAAGTTCTGGTCTTTGATTTGTTGATAAAGTTGTTTTTCATATGGTGGTTTGTTGACTTGTCTTTATTGAAAAAACACTTTGGCAGCAGTGATTGTTTTATTGTTCTTGGAGAGTCAACACTGGGGTCCATCATTGGGTCATTAGTATCAGGAAATTGGAGTCAGCGGGAGAAAGTTAAGACATTCCTGTAGTGTAGTTCAGATTCCAAGGGGCGATTTATCAGCCACCTCAATGTTATGTTCAGGTGTATAAAAAAAAACATGTGACTTGACTTAGATTTATAGGGACATTTTATATGGAGAAAGGTTATGGAGTTGAACGTTGTTCCCCTAAAAAAATTGATACTGTCAAAAAGGTACAGTCAGGAAGGTTTTTTCAGTAAATATTGTACCTCATGGATCTTTATTTTATATGTCCCCCTTCCAAGAAGGGAGGGTATATTGCTTTGCTGAGAGACTAGCAATTTTCCACAAAAAAGTTCTGTTTTAAAGGTTGCACATATTTGAAATGAAATTTGGTATGTACATATTTATCATGAGAACACAAATCAATTCTTTATTTTATTTATTTATACAAAAGTAATTTATATTACAGTCAAGAAGATTTTTTTCGGTGAACATTGTACCTGATTGATGTTTATTTTTTTTTAAATATAATGATATTGGATTCTAAGCAGGTGGTATATATCCACTCTCTGATCTGCAATGATGTAAATGGGTCATTCAATTTTTATAGCACTCCACTAAGTGACACATTTTGTCCTTTTTAATGCTATATTTTCCTTGTAAGTACAGCCCATTAAAGTAAACATTTTTGTTGTAAGGTGTAACATGACAGTTTAGATTAGATATTGATATGGTGTATTTGAGTTGGTTATCAGTTACTTCTATCACCTTGTTATTTCTGCTTGGATCAACAAGGCCACGATTATTATAGCATAGAGGTGATATGTTAAAAATGCACTCTTGTTATGAAAACACAGGTTAATGAAACCAAAATAACTTGTACTCATTACGAGTAACATACACTAATATAGCAAATATAAATAGCCTGTTCCATATATAGTAATTAACCAAAAGTATTCAGTAGGAAGAGCACAGTAAGAGTTGCTGCCCTTTGAATGTTAAAAATGTGACAATTTTAAATCTGTTTTTAATACTGTTCTATTTTTATTTTTTCAGAAGTTTTTTGAGTTTGAGCTCCAGCCTGCTGCCTCTGAGAGTGATGACAGAACCAGCTATAACTCCAACAAGGACCTAGTGGACAGTACCCCCACCACCCTAGATCCTCTCCCACAGGTAAACAGGGAGGACTGTGTCCCTACCACTCCGAGCTTCCTCCCGCCCGTGGACAGGAGTGAACATCTGATTCAGCAGACTCTCAAGGAACACAAGGCTCTTCACAGGTCTAACACGACCCCAGATCTACCACAGCATCATCTCAAGATACAGCGCAGTGTTAGTGTCGGGGGGTATTATCCCGAGGAAAACTATAACTTCTACAATGAGAATAATAGTTTTAATCCAAGAAATGAAAATGTGAATGCCAGTCAGACGTTAAACAAATCGTTAGCAAAGTCAACCCCTAGTCCTCGTCATAGACGAAGCTTGTCAACCACAGCTGTTCAGACTTCATTTGATGAAAACAGTAACCCTTTTGAAGATAATATTCCAGTGCCAAGCAGGTCTAGTAAACATGTTACACAGGGAACTAACACCACAGATTCCTTAGAAAGACCAAGGAAACGAAACAAAAGCAGTGGAGATGTGGCCAGCAAAGCCCCAGCTAAGAAACCCACAAACTTCCCACAGAAGTTAGTCAGAGGGAAAAAGATGGGGACCTATATCTATGATCAGTCGCCAGAAATGCAGGTGTTGGTTGCCTCCACCAGTCCTGTTTTGTTTCGCAGGAAACCTTCCGCTAAAGGTAGAAATCGCCCCCGATTGCCAGCCAATGAGATTTATTGTAACAATACGCAGAACATGATCAACAACATGGATACTGTTGAAATGGAGATGGAATTAAAAAGGCAGGAAGAAGCATTTCTGAAAAAGGATGTGTCACAAACATGGCATGGATCAACTGCTAATAAATGGAAGATTTTGTATGCCCCAGTTGCAGAGCAACTTAATAACAGACATAATGAAAATGGTTATCAAACACTTCCTTCTAAAACATCACTTCTAGATGAGATGCACAAGAAATACTGTGCTTATCAGTACAAGAATAAGAACTTCATCAATGTTGATATGAATGGAACTCTTCCTCTGAAGTTCCAGTCCAGCCCCCCACCCCCTGATCGTATGAAGTCCCGCTCCTGGCTCCTCCAGCATTACACGATCCCCCTCCCCGTGTCCTCTTCCTCATCCTCCCCCGACAGTCCCGAGGAAAATAAAAAGTTAGGGAACAAGCAAGAAGGCTAGTACTTCCCCTAAAGAACAAGTCACTAGTAGTGAGACTGAAGGACAGGTATCCAGTCCTAGTGAAGAGGAAAAAGAGGGCCAGGAACCAGACAAACAGCCAGATGAACCAGTCCAGATGAGGAAAAAGACTCCTGTGACGGTAGGTCTTGTAACATTCATGGAATTTATTCAAAATTTATCAATCAGCTTTAAAAAAAATTAGAAAAATATTTTGCATTGAATTCTATGTATTATTTGATTCATACACCAATAATAGCTTCCTTTAAGAGAGATTTTTTAAGTAGAATGGAGCTTATGATACATATTCACCCAAAGCCAGCAGCATTGCTTTTAGCATCTAAAAAAGTATTTTAAGCAGCTCAAGTTCTCATGGCCTGCATACAGTGTTTTTTTATAAGGAGAAGGAAAAGCAACTCTTACGTGCCACTTGCAAGCCAAGAAAAGTGCTTGCAAAGGGAGATAAATACCCTTTTTAACAAAGTTCCAAATATTCTTATGATTAGCAGAATATTATTACAGGAATGGAAATTTGATATAGCATCCAAATGAATTGGTATTTATCCCATTAGTTATCACTTTGATCAAATGATATGATTCTTGATAACCTTTGATTAAATTTCTGACTTGTACTTTTTATAACATGGCATGTCACAGCTGTAGTACGATGTTTTTTATTTAATATTTTTGGAGGAATTTGGAATGCCTGTGGTCTAACATAAGAATGAATCAGCTGATATTCTAAACTGGTTTACTGGCGAGAAGTTAAACACTGTCTATTATTCTTTGTTTTTGATGTCGGTTTTTCTGCAGCATTTGTTTGCATGTTAAAGTGCTCTTTTATTTGAAGTGGGTGTTAATGGTCACATTTGTAATCTTGTGTGATTTTTAAGGGAGGTATCATGTATTAGAAGAAGAATTGTGAATGGAAGTCTTAGGACCCCACACAGTATGCGATTTACAAAAACATCAGTTTTGTAGTGAGACTGTTTAATGCTAGAGAGAACAAGGGAAGACCTATCCGTATCTAATTCGTGTTAAATGTAGCTATTTTAAAAAGCTAATTTTGATATTTTTGGTTGATAAGAAGTAAATTTACCCACAATTTAAACTGTAAAGGTTAAATTATATGATAAATTGCATGCACTGATGTATATCTTGTATTCAGATTTTTGTAGAAGAGCAGTTACCCTTGTGCATTAAGAAAACAGTTTTGTAGGATTACTGGTAATCTTTTTTTTTTTTTTTTTTTTTTTGAAAATAACATTTTAGCTTGGGAATTTTAAAGGGGATAAAATACTAAGAGTTTGAGGTTGTGCAGTACATGATAGGATTAAATTGGGGATATGTTTTACGGAGGTTAAAGGTTGTGCAGTTTATACTAGGATTAAATCATTAACAAGTTGTATAAGTGGCTCCTTTATAATTCTCTAATCTCATAATATATAAATAATCAGAGAAATTTTACTGTGAGATAATGTGTAAGCAATAGTGTATTAAATGATTAAATTTTCTAGATTATTTTTCCAAAGCTGGTTTAATTTGAAGATTTTGAGTTTTGGAAATAGAAAGCCGAGTAGTCTAATACTGACTAAAGGACAAAAGGCCAAAACAACGCATTATTAGGGTATTGTTACATAGTGAACTGCTTAGACCCAGGTGATTTAAAAGATTAGCAGTTTAAAATATCTGTGTGCCTGATAGACAAAGCTTTGTGGTGTTTAATCAGGAGACGCAGGCTGATTTCAGTGGTGTGTGGTCACTGACTCCTCAGTTAAAACCATTTAAACCAATCAGGGCACTGCACATCTGATTGAGATATAAGGCCTTATCTCTACATACACATAATTGGCAAATTTAGTTTCTTGTGAAAACAGTGAATAGCATAAGCAAATATTCACTCTGCAGAATTTGGCAGAATATTCCACTTTGTTTTTGCTTCAATCAGCAGAACAGTATTGACATATCATAGATATTTCATTGACCTAAGAATTTTTACAATGGGTCAACAACAAGTTCTGTTTTAGAGGGTCCAGATAGATTTTGGCCCCTGATCGTGGAGGAGTAGGAATTTATCAATTATATATTCGGGTACAGTACACAGAATGAAAGGGAAGCCATCCCCTATTTACCCGTGTTATCATGCGATATGAAAGCCCTTTTAACTTGGACAGATTGTGAATTGTGAATCAAGCATTTAAGAGGACTAATCGCTTAGAATGGCAGAACTTTGTTACTTTTTCAAATCTCTGACCATGCTTTATGAACCCGCTCGCAAGAAATTCCAGGTAAGGCAGAAAAATTAGGTATTCAAGTACTATGTACTGTATACTGCATTTGTATATATAAATGTGAGCATTTTCTATTAGAATTCTGTCTATTATTTTTAAGAGGTATTTTTAAACAAATATTGATTGCAGTGCAGAGGTTTCGTGAGAAATAACAATTTCCCAGATCGCAGTTTGGTAATCGTTATAAAAATAAGGCTAATTTTATTAGTTTTAGAGTGCAGATGTGAAATAAAGTAATTTTTCAGTATGATAAAATCAACCTCATCAAAGACAACATCCTGTTTTATTAAATAAATCCTGTTTTACTAAATAATTATATTAATGTTCCATTGGCAGACTCAAACACTCTTTAAATTATCATGATAAAGCACTTTGTTTTCACTTTCAAAGTAGACCATTAGTTGCAATATAGTCACTTTGGTAAATGATGTATTAAATATAATGGTTAAAACACCAAAAGTACATTGCCACTGATTTAATAATCATCCAATTTTTTTTTCATCCACATTTTATTTTGAGGATTTTGTATGCTAATGAAGGTGCACCTTTATCTGTTAAAACTATAAACCCAGGTCTTGTTTGTGGTTTATTGTATTCTGTTATGTTAGTACCACTCCAAGACAGGTAGTTGACCCTGATGTTTTGAAATGTAAGAGTCAAGATCAACACGTTACATACAAACAGAATGTAACAGTAACACCCCACTGTATGTAAATCTGTCAAAAGCTGGCTCTGTATTCAGGGGAGACAAGCACTTCATAGAACTGGACCTCGATAACAAAAAAAAAAAAACTCTCTCTTAGACTCTCTCCCTCCAATTGTGTTGGAAGACTAGTAACATTCCTTAGTTATTAACGTTGAAAGCGCTTATTTAAAAGTGAAGAGATGTGAAAATAACTCCCAAATTATGGGTCAAGAATAAGTACTTGTGTCTTAATTGACACAACAATGCCACGATTAGGGGGGTGTTTTAACCTTATGTAGAGGGGTAAATATTTAACTAAAGCATTGTCAGGGTTTGTAGGGGGTGGACATATGTATGAAAAAAAAGTATATCACATGTATTTGTTAACTTTTTATCATATTCAAAACTTTAAATAGATTTTTATAGTCCAAAAATCTCGTATTTGAGTATATATATGCATGGTAGAATTTAATTTTTCTTTCATAAAGATTAAAAGCATAATTCATAATCCAATTTGAGAAGCAAATATAGCTGTCTGAAGGCTTAATTAAGGATACAAGGACACATTTTTATTGGAAATTTTGTGGATTTTCAAAGAGCATTTCAAATAGATCAATTCAATACCAAAAATGTGGACCACGGGTAAACGGAAATGTCCAGTCATCGCTTTGTTGACACAGCTCCTGATACGTAAACTGATATTGTTTGTGAGCTAAGATTAGGTCCGGGGCTTCCAAATTCCATTTTAATGCAATGTTTGAAAGTGATCTAAGGAAACTCTCACCCTTCTTTTGATTACTAAGTTTGCTTGGATTATTTTTTGAAAGCAAGTCATGAAGTTATTTCAAACTCTGCCACTAAGTAGCATTATGTAATGAAGTTGAAATTTGTTTTGCCCATGTGTTTGCTTTTTAGATTTGTACAAGTTTGTATGTATGTGAAGCAATTAGATAAACCCTTTTGGTAGGATATGGCACTACTACAATACAATGCTTTGAAAACCTTAAGTTGCTGTGCATGCAATTTAAAACCATAGCATTTTTTTATATTTAGTATTTTTTCTGGCAAGGAAAAAAAATTATTGATTTAAGTTTTATTGTTTTAAGTTCCATCAAGAATTTTTCACTCATCTGAATTTCACTGAGATGCCACAATTTGCCGGTGGAAGAAGGGCTGGTAATTCAAACCTATACTCAGCTCTTGCAGCCTCTGAGCAGGGAAGGATCTTTTTTATGCCAGCTAGTACTCTATAATATTTCTATCATAATATACACATGCATACAAATTTATGTTTATCTTAAATTGAATTTAAGACCAAATCATGTTTAATTATTTATTTCTTTAATCTTAATTTATTTACCAGTATGTAGGTGATTTGTTGATTTAAACAATGGTAAGATTTTTATGTTGAACTTTGCGAAACATATTACGTACCTTTACCTAAATAAACAGGCATTGTTTTACGCAGACATTGTTCTTATATGACACTGAAACTTGAACTCTGCCAGAAATACCAAAGATTTTTAAAGTTGGTTACCCTTAAAAAATCTGAGTGACACTTTAAAACAATGAAGGCAAGGGGTAACAGGTGGTTGGTTTTCCGACAGGAAGAGATTTAGGAGAAAGATTATCTGCAACTTATACATGGTGTATGCACAATATACCTATAAATGTTATTTTCAAAACCAGTTTTTTGTTCATAGTGAATTTAGAAGCTGGGGATTATTTTCAAGAGTATGTTTATTTGAGAAAATATGATACTCGCGATGATCACAAAATTTGCACTGGTAAGTAGATAATGAAAAGTCATGGTGAAAGTGAACGTCTCAGCCAAACACCCAGGGAGTCTGATAAAAAAGAAACGTTATTTGTTCTTGACTTTATTTGGTCAGAGTAAAGCACATTTGATCCCTTTAGTTTTCTCCGGCTTATATGAGATTGAAAATGTGTCACAGGAATTCGGTCTTTCTTTTTTACCTCTTTGATCATGTCTTAGACCAATGCTAAAAGAAACTAAGAAAATGATGAATTCTATTAAGTTATATTTAATTTCAAAGGGGATTATTTTGAGTTATATGTAATTTTATTCAACAATGGGGATTAAACAATGACAGGACATTTTTAGTACATGTATGTAGATGTACTTTATAAATGGAATCTGTATTCAAACTGGCAGTCTACGTGAAAGTTTAAAATTTTTACAGGACAAAATGTCTGGTAAAAATAAAATTTTTACCAGACCGAACAATTTCATACCAGACCGACTTTTTTTGCCTTTAAAATATATATATGATACTAAGATTAAGAGGTGGGATGGGGTTAATTTTCACTGTGAAATTTAAGCATAAATAAATCTTAAATAAATACAGAGTGAAATAGGAAAGTTATCTACTTATAATTTTCCTTTGTAAAAGATATCTATTTATACAATTGCATGCATTTTTTTTCTTCATATTTGACTTATATACAACATACGCTGTATCAAAGATTTTCTTAAATTTAATATGCACTTTCAATGCATATTTATTTTTCCTGAAACAATTCATTATGGTTACTCAAGTCAATAATCATTTGAAAATAATTTCCAAATCGAATCTACGTATGAGCTATCTAAATATTTTCCCATCTACGTATGAATCAAAGATCTCTAATCCTTGACAGAGGAAATTCGAATTAGAATAAAAACGATTTTGTAATACATAAAAATTAATCAGGTATTACTGCAAAATTGGTCAAATAAAGGATATTTGTGGGGATTTTGACCTTGTGTACCTATTAATTTAGATTTACTTGGCCTTATTTTTTATCGGACATTTGGTCCTGTATACTGAAATTTTTTACCGACCCGACCTAAATTTTACAAACCGATTTCCGGTGACTTTCGCATAGACTGAACTGGTTATTTCCTCAATATTTTATTCTCACAAGAATTTGTGGCTGATTAGAGATGGAATTTGTTATTGATTTTCTTTCACTGTTGGATTTTGATGATTGGCCATTCTAATCCCCCTTCCACCTACTTTAACTCATATGGACAAGATCCAAAATGGTCATATCAGCAATAATAAAAGTTAGAGCAGTCCAAAGTCCAACTTGATTTTATTTTTTCACACAGCAGTTTTATTTGTTTCTTTATTCAATTTGTTAAAATTGAACTGTCCACATTATTTTCTCTCCAATTTCATCAATTGTCAATATTTCATGTACCAGTATTGTATAAATAAATATGCCCCCCCCCCCCCCCCCGTTTAAGAACTAATCAACCCTTAGATTGGAAATTGATTGTTTTTCACCTTTTTTCATTCCGATGCAGAATCTGCCCATCATAGTAATTAATATTTTGTAATAAACTGTCAGTTCCTTATTCCATGTTAGGGGTTTCATAATTTTGCTTGAGCATCAATTACGGTTCACAATAACCATTTTACATATATAGTTTTCTCATACTGTCAGAATAAATGAAATGCTTGGCATTGTAAATTTTTGTAAAAACCTCTAACAACACATTTATTTCATTTAAACTGCTTGTAAATAGTGCAGTGCTCTTAATTTTACACCTTCTAACGAATTGTGATTATAGGCCATTACATGCAAAAGGTAAAACAGACTTATCTCTCAAGTTTCACAAACCTATAGACCAGAGAAGCAGCCAAGCAACAATACATGGCCAATCCATTGTGCTAGGTGTCAGTGCCAAGATACAAATGGGGGAAGTAACAAATAGATCCCCTTGTTTTTTACACAGTTATCTACTTCTAGTTCTTTTTTTCCTTCTTTTTTTTTCTTGGAGAAGACAGCTGACTTGAGAAAGTTAAAGACAAAAATTTACCTACCAGAATCGAGAAAATAAATATTCTCAGGATTAAAAAAAAGGGTTGCAGACCTTAAATAAAAAAAACAAACATATGTACATGATATTCAATCTAGCTTTATTGCTGTATGGATTTCAACATAATTGTGCAATATTGTTAATTATGCACCTGATATGGTTAATCTCCTTCATTTGAGAACCCGAGTTCTCTGCAGTTTTTGTCCTTACAGGTGGCATAAGCTTACATGCCTGTAGTTTGTATTTCATTATTAAAGAGTTTGTTCTGTGTCAAATGAATGGCACTT
This sequence comes from Saccostrea cuccullata, assembly GCF_032062105.1. NCBI lineage: Eukaryota > Metazoa > Mollusca > Bivalvia > Ostreida > Ostreidae > Saccostrea > Saccostrea cuccullata. The sequence continues at coordinate 478,867 of NW_026925998.1, read as the reverse complement.
GTAACAGAAGATTTTGAAAATGAAGAATTTATCCCCAGATGTATTCTAAAGCAACCACTCTTGTCTTGAGAGTTATGAAGTGTGGACATTTTCCCCAAATGGTACACAGGTTTAGGTTTTGCACTTGTGCTGTTAAATTATGGATCTTTACTTGTATCACAGCAAAACAAATTTGTAAATCTTTAGAGCAAATGTTTGAATATGTAAAAAAAAAAAATGTGGACTATTTTGGGGTGAAAATTTGAGCATGCTAGGCCATTGTGGTGTCAACCACTGCATGTCATTTGAAGGGTGCTAGAGATTCCACTCCTTGAGAATTTATTTGAAATCTTCATTGATTTATTCTTTTTACTTGTAGAATGTACAGAGGGCAAAGTCAGAAGAGGGTAAGTTGTACTCTTATCTTCTAACTTCCAAATTTGGACAAATATAATATTTTTTTTAAAGAAAATATATAATTGATGATCAGTACAAAGGTAATTAATATTATCTCCCTTGATCATAGATTTTCATAGCATTTGTCTCCAAATTTGATTTGCTTATGTAAATATGAATATCAGAGAAGTTTTGGATGAGGAAAGCAGCTTTCAGAAGAAGGTCCTACATTTACAATAAAAAGTTAGTTATAAGGATTGCATTTCCTAATGAGACCAGACATTGGCCTTGAAGGTAAGTTGGAAAGTTTTCAGGTGCTCAACTTCTACGTTTAATGTACATGTCCCTCAAATAATGCAAACTGCCACTTAATGCAATATGCCTGGTTGTGTAAGCCAAGAAGAATATAGTTTTACATGCAGAAGATCGTGACAGAGTGGTGGGTTTGCTGGATAAAACAAATATTTATCAGACATCACTGCCAGATACAATGCTCCTTTACTATCCGTCTAAACAACTGTGATGCTGATGGCTTCTAAAGATGTCTTCATTTTCTAAACAACCACCATGCTGATGTGTTGTGAAGTGGGCCTGTGCTCGTTTTCTGTATTCAATATCAGGACAAGGCTGAAAAATCCTGGACCAAAGGAGCACATGTTGTGGAATGTGTCAGAGAAAGGTAGGGAAGGAGTTATCTCTCTTGGAGACCACATGGTGTTTGAAGCATTAATCAAATGATCATTAAGAAATTTTAATTACATCATTAGTCCAGTCTGGGTGAATAATATCTCGCCTATCAAGTGGGGACTCCTTTTAGAGTCAGGAAATCCCCACCGAGTAATGGGGGACATGAAACAAAAAGTATTTCTTTACGTAGATAAACAGGTTAGTCTGTGTCAATATTGAGTTTGTTCTGTGTCACTCTGATTAGAGAGAAAGTGGCTTTTTGTAGAGTTTTGGCATTCCGAACACTGTCCTAAATAACCTGATCAAGAGTGTTTGTCAACTAGAGCTGGAATACATGCCGGTGGAGTGTAGCCTTCAGTTTACCTAATTTACAGACAGAATATTTCTTTTTCACAAACTCAGTGTTAATTCCAGAAATCTTTTAGTACTTTTTGACCTGATTTAAAAAAGCATAGTCATGCTGGTAATCCGACTTACAAATTAAATGTGATTAAAGTAGATTACACTCCTGGTAAATGAAGGACATAAATATTTGCTTGAACTCTCCAAAGTTTTGTTTTTCTTCATTAAAGGAGATCTGTATCTTATCGTTGAAGTACTTTCCTGGCATTCACTGTGTAGGATATGGGACAGGGTTTCTTTTTCTGGACTGCTGCAGATCAAAGAAGGTGTAATAGGTTAAGATACCTGTGTTTACCTGCATGAGACATGCTACAAACATGATAACACAGGTTCATGGATATCACAAGAAATATGATTATGCAGCATTAGATATTACCCCCTTGGTTGTGTACAGGAGATTAAAGATCTCCAGTGTTTATGAATGACCTTGACCTCATAGTGACCTTTAGATCAATTTTGATTGAAAATCCAAGCTTATCCCTGTCCAATCCATAAACTGTATTGGATCTGCCGACAGGGGTACTAAAGTGTATACCTAAGTAAATTTATTGCCAAAAATTTTAAGGATATGTCCTAGCAGATTTATTTTAAAGTACTGGTTAAGAAGGTTGGGTTCAAAACTGTGACATTCCATGAGGCATCTAGAATCAAACTCTGCAAATTGGCAATTTATTTATACAGCGAAAGGGAAAACAGAATGTAAGTTAAAGAAAATGGATATTCCACTAGGAATTTAAAAATTATATCATCCATTAAAAAATAAAAAATTGTATAAGTTGCTTTTTTGTAATCAGCACATATTGAGTTATCAGAGAAAGCAGAGAGAAAGAGAGATGTCTTCCAGAGGAAACCATTGTTCTGGGAAGTGGTTTTAGTTGGACTTGTAGATTAAATGTTTCCTGCTTGAACAGCAATGACTATAAAACCAGTTAGCTGTTTCATCCTTAATCAGGCCAGTGATATCCTGATGATAAGAAATCACAGGTTTCATATAAGATGTAGGAGATAACACGCAGACAATGGCCCATCATTACAGGAAGTAGATTATCTGAAAGTTAAGGGGAGATTACTCCATCAGGGTATGAAGTTGTATTGTTTTATGACATTTGTGGCAGTTTTACGCTGTGTGCATTTTTTAAAGGCAATTAATTTTTTATAAAATTTAATCTGGCCCTACCACATTGAATGTTGTTTCATAGTTTTGGCCTGTCTCTTTAACATTAATAGCCATGTACAGTGTACTTCAATACTGGTATTGACTTATTATTTTAATTCATAAAGTTTAGCTTAGACTCTAGATTCCATTAATTCACTTCAAAGAAGAAAAGAAAATTTACTTAATGATTGTTTTTACAACCAGAGTCTGAAATTTTGCAATATTTATACACATGTTGCTTGCTTAAGTGACGTTAGCTTTAATATTTTGCTTTGTCATTTATTCATCAACTTAACATTCTTAATTTTGATAAAACATTTAGACTTGTTTGATACTCAGGACTTGTTATAACCATGCATGGGGGTATCACATTCTAAGATACACACTTGATGGCTGTTACATAAGTAACTAAACAGTGGGATATTTCTTTCTCAAGCAGGTGGCCATGTTGACAATTTTTCTTTGTTAATAATCCAAATTATACTTGTAGCAAATATTTGAGAGAAAAGCACCTAAAAAGTCAATAAAATTGAGATTCAACTTGACCTGCAGTTGCTTTTCAAGCATTTCGACATTTATTGAGTGAAGTATTGCTTATGTAATATCGTGGATTATATCAGATTTACTCAATGTCTCAAGTGCATCAGCCAGCAAATCGTAACTTTCCGGAGGTAACTTATTTTAGATTTAATGTTTCACAATACTTTGGGCATCTATTTTATACACCATAAATCTGTTATATTACTTCAAATGATAACTGCTTATTTGCTCCCCCATTTGGTAAATCATTGGCCCTACACGAAATCGCTCCTATGCAATACAGTTGGTGCCCAGTGTACTATTTGTTACAATTTTCCATCAATAAAGTACAAAATTCTGGAAATTCATAGCTGTTCTAGTTGAGTGATTTTATTTGATGTATAATTTGCATTTTCTTTGCCTTTGAAAGCCTAATTTGTATACAAACAAAGGCAATATTTACATACATATAAGAGGCCCCAGAAAGATCCCGAGTTCAACATTGCAGCAAACACCTGTTGTAAGTGGCCCCCTCTCCTCACAAATTGTTTTGTATGTAGATAGCATAATTAACCTTCTAACACACCAAAAGGAACCTGTTATATTCAGAAGCCTCTTTGATACATTTTTCTGATTCTGGAAACACTTAAAAGAAGAAAGCTGGAGAGCCCCAGAGCCATTAATATGATACATTTGCTCATTTGATCTAACCTTGTATATAAAGGATTATTAAGAGGTTAAAATGATGTAATCATAATTGAGAGTTTATCATCAAAGTCCTGTGTTTATCTGAGTAGAGGAGAACCAGCCCTTGTATTGGGTGAGTTCCGCTGAGAAACGGTCTTTTTCTCACAGACTGTAGGATCTCATTGCCAGAGCCTGGTGATTATCTGTAGATAAATATGGCCACTTACTAGAATCATTTAATAACAGGATTATATGGACAGCTATAGGACTAGTCAAAACAAGAACTAGTGGATGGGAACTAGTAGTACAGTGTATCTAGTTATCTCCCCTGGTGAGGTGGCCAATGTCAAACAGGTGTGATATAGGTATATAGATATGTACAATGTGCAATCAACAGGTGGATTTCACCTATTTCTGCAGACAATAGAGCTTCCTCTATATTATGGGACGGTCTTGGATGGATTTTCCTGGTCAGTACTGGAAGGTTTGCTGTAGATTTTATAGTCTGTGACTGTTACATCTGTTACTGTGTGTACAGACAGACCGCTGGATGGTTTTATGGCTTCTGGAGAGAGTTACTGATATAATTTGTAACAGGTGCTGTGTCCAGGACAAGTGATGGAGAGAGAGTGTGGGACTTGTATGTGTGATTATAATTACACACCTCAGTAAGCGGAGAATATTTTAATACACAGACAATTGAAATATATGTCACGGTCAGTTAAGACTTGTTCAGGATACAGGTTGAAGATGGACAATATGGAGGGAGTATCACCTTCTCCGATTTCATTCCTCAGCCTCACAGTAATACAATATCGACTGTAAACAATGGCATGTGGAAATCACAAGTGGACACGTAGCTTTAGTGAAAAAATTCAAGGATTTAGGCGTACCAGCTTAGAAGAGCTCTTGGGTTTGCAACGGAACAGAAAGATAGCAGGTATTGTTTGTGAATATTCATAAAGGCGTATTTAGACATGCGATGGAATTTTAAATGGCAGGGTATGATTAATTGCTGCTTAATTTACTGTTAAGTCCAAAACAAAGAGCTCCACCCAGATCAAATTGAGATATCAAGTGATGTAGTCTCAAATTGTTTCCAAATATGAACCAAAACAATGGGGGCTTAGGGAGTATAATTGAAGTGTGTGCTTTTAAGAAAAAAATTAATGTACGGAAAACATTCCAGAAATGGCAGCCGTTATCTGGATTTCTTTGTAAATCCTGGTACCTTATTCTTTTTGGGAATTGAAATTCCTGAAGGTATGAAAATCGGTCTGATTTACGATGTTATAAATATCTTGGAGAGAACTTGACTTTTTAATGTGTTTGTGTGTCTAAGGAAAAAATATCACTTGTTTGACCACTGTGGTCTGGTTATAGATAGATAACCAACATTGTAACAGGAGATTAATAAAGGCTTGAGCCCCGATATGGAGCCATTGTGTTTTACATCAAGTCTTTTAATGTTTATCTTCCTCATATAAATTGTTTTATTGACCTCTCATAAAAAGCAGAAAATAGTTGTGGGTCAAGTAGCTGGTGAATAGAACAAAAGGGGCCAAATTCTTTTTTCACCTTTTGGGGGAGGCCATGATGAAGACAAAGGAATGTGCTGATAAGTCGCTAAGTTTAGGGCCGTGTTATGTAAGACTGTATAAAGTGGGAACAGGACAAGATAGTGAAATATTTTCTGATATTCTCTTCTCCCACTCTTGATAGATAAGCACTTTTTCCCTCCTATTGAAGAGTGCACAATTGTGTTGGTCATGTTCTAGGAATACTTAGTTGTATTGATTCAGCATCTTGAAATTTGATAAATTGTTGGCTGTCCTTGGGTGTGTTTACAAGGTAGATATATTTTACAAGTCTTTATTTCTAGCCTCCAAAGTGAGTCAGGGTTAATTTAATACATGCATGCTAAAGAATTTAATATGACTTTGTGGTTAACCTTGATAGCAGTGAGTCTCTTATAATGCTTTGTTGATGGTGTTGGCCACCATTGAAAAAAAGTGAAATATCATTCCCCTCTATATTACATTACAGTAGCATTCGTGGTGACATTAATATGCTCTGAATGCACTCGTAAATCATACCTAATACAGGAAAATTGGGAGGAATTCAATTACCAGGAATTTCTGACAGACATAACCACTATAAAGCAGATTAAACATTAGAGCCCTAATATAAACCTAATTGATTACAATGGGTTGTTTTAATGTGATAAACCAAAGTGTTCTGGTTTTGAAGTGCTGGAGTCTGGAAGCTTCCCTGTGGAGTTCTATCATTATACAGCACTCTGTGGGAGATACACACAGTAGCTTCTGTCTAGTGTGACAGGGCTGATGTTTCTACTGTGTATCATCAGCATCACCTCTACATCACTGTTACAACAACCACCTGCCAACAGGCGCTCTCTCTCATCCCTGCCAGACTAATCAGGGCCTGATTTATTATTAAGTAAAAAGTTTATGCAAGTGTGAAAGTAATGGAAAGGGGTGATAGCAACAATAAGCATTGGTAGATGAGGTATTAAACTTTTATGGTTAAGAAAATATAATGTTTCTTGCTCCTAGCTGTTACTTTGTGGTTATGTCTATCAAAGAAAAACAGATTTTTTTTCTGCTTCATTTGCGGAGAATGCATTCATTTGAGAATAAGAAAATTAATGGACTTTCATCTTGTGAAATATTTTTGGAAACTGTTTTCATAATAGACCCTGAACTTTTAATTTTATCCCAAAGGCCATTGCTGAGTACCCGCTTGTAAATGTGGAGAAATGTCACCAGATTATATCTGATTGGTGACAAGATAGAGTTTTTTATTTATGTAAGATGATCACAATATGGAGATGATAGTATCTGTACTCCGACACTGTCGGCCCTGTTTTTATTATTTCTGGGTCCACAGATGAAATATATGGAATTTACAGAACACAGCCCGCCAATGATGTCTTTCAGTCATGCAGTTGGGTGTAAAATTGTGGGGGATCTTTTTTCAAAGTGTTGTAAGAACTGGCACCCTGCAGTGTTTCAATATGTACTTCCATTAAATTGAAATGAAATCTTTTTTTAAAGTTTGCTAATTGCAGGGTTTAGATTCAGTTTTGGGATCAAGGATATACCTAGGAACATGAAGCTCTTAGCCTCAACAGGTGCGGGGATGCACTCCCTTCACAAATGAAGATAAATTGTGTTTCTTTTCCAATTAGATCACAGGAGGGGCCATAAATTGTGACCCTCCTTTCATCAGTTCCACTTTAATGTCCCCCTCATAATCTCTGTTTTGTACCCTCCTCACCCTCCCATCAAGTGGGAGGACAATAACCATGGAAGCATTACCACGGCAGTAGGGAGGAAAATTGGGCATTTTCTGAACATCTAAACAAGCAATTTATACATACAGACCAATGTGCTTGTTGTATGATACTGTTTCATGTTTTTCGTATTTTAAGAGAGTATATATATTTTTCATTTCATGTCACCTCCTTGGACTTATCATATTGTCTTGGTAACGTGAACAAGATTTGTCAATCCTGTACAGGTCTTATTTTGACAGTGTGTAATTTCACCCACAAATGGATCTAAATGGACATTCTTGAGGTGTGTAATTCCATGTGCTTGACATTCAAATTCAAAATACCAACACAGCATACATTTCATTCAGCTTTATAAAAAATAGATCAGATACGATCAGAAAATATTTCTCTCTAATGCTCATAAGATACTTGGGAAGGCACCAAAAGCATAAACATTTATAAAAGACAGAGTGTATGAAAAATGAAAATTAAACACAGCTATGAACACAATGTTCATTAAATTGATGTTTAAGTTGGTTTTAACATAATATTTATTATAAACACAGCCTATATAGATGTATTATTTCTAAATGAGGGTGTATGAGGTTTATGGTATCATGCTATCCTCCAAAGTGGTGCCAGCTCACTAGGCTCTGGTCAATCCCTTAATGTGATTAAATAGATAAACAGTTAATCTGTGTGGGTCATCTTGGCAAAACAAAATGAGGATCCTCCATAGAAAGAAGTAATTGAATTGGTCAGTTTTCTTGACCCTGATGACATAACACAGAATTAGGTTTAAATTTGATACCATAGTGGGAGAGTTTACTCAGAAAATCAAGATTTGATGGCCTGCTCTGATGAACTGACTTAATTGTCTGTGGGCATTATAGGGGTATGGCACACAGCCAGGTGAAACATAGAGAAAGTGTCAGGAACTGTCCACAGATACAGCTGACCAATTAGGACATCCAGGTGAATACAGAAATATACAGGGCACCTGTCTGCAGGTTTCAGTAAAAAGTTACCTGTTTGAAGTGAGAAGTGTTCAGAGTGTTAATCGGGACTATAAGTGACTTCATTAGAGAGGAATATATGGGAAGAATCTCCTCCAAAACCTGTAGGAAGTGTTTTCTCTCTATTCTTGGACAGACCTTAGTTACAGTACCTTAATCTTAATCCAGGGGATCATAATTCAAAAGAATCACAATTTCTGATCATTTTGCAGGTAGAAAAATTATGTGATTTCCTTAATTGCCAAATTAAATGCATTTTAAGTATGTGTTGACAATTTTTTGCTGTAAAGTTATGACCACATACATAGCAGAAATTAATCCCAAGCCTAAAAAAACATACTGTACAGTTATCTATTTGAATAGTCAGGTTTTAGTAGCTATACACTTTTCTGTATCCTCTCTACTATGTTTGGTCAATATATCATCAAATATTAATGAAAAGACTTATCTGTCTTAAAAAGACAGATGAAAGAAAATTATTCAATAACAATGAGATAGATCACAATAATTTAAAAGGAAATAGAATCCCAACTTTAGAACTGGTTTATTCATTGATCGATTATGAAAGACTTCCAATGAATGAATGCCAATCATATATGCAGTATGTGGTATAAAATGTCCCACTGAATGATCTCTCGTTTGGTAGTAAATGTGTGTGAATATATTCGTTATCATATTCTGCAGAGCACACAGCTCCCATCATTTAAATCATAATTTGATATGGTGGTTTTTCTGTATGAATGGTGCTCATTGAAGGATGAACCTTTCTCCTTCACGTTTACAATTTCACTTTGATGTGTATAACAAGAGGACAGACCTTTTTCTTACATAGCATGTGGTACACAGTTCCTGTCCGTGGGCTGTAGATTTGTGGGGGTGAACCTAACTACATTTTCCCTCCAATTTGTGAGTGATGTGACATAGAAGGATATAAATTTGATCCTTTGTGATCCGGGGTTTCTCCTGAATAGTTTTTCTAACAGCTGTTCTCTTACTACTAATGTGTCTGTAGTTTATGGGGTGTTACATCATTTTGTCACTGGCTCCAAGTTGTAATTCCAGCTGTTGAATGATTTTGGAGGGAAACTTATTAAATGGTTTCTGAAGACTTCCAAGATATATAATTGAAAGTGATGATTTAAAAACTTCCCTGTTGAATATTTTTCGGAGGTCTGGAAATATATGAGTGATAATAAGTGCCTATATACTTTACACATGCTGTATGGTCACAAAAGAGTTATCTTCCCTTGTTTGTTTTCTGGGATGAGTAGTTACACTTCTCGTGTCAACTGGACATGAAATAATGGGTGATTAAGTGGTGTCCGCTGAGGATGGATGAAGACACCATCAGCAGGGCCATGGAGGTGGCCCTCAGGACTCTGTCTGGTAAGATACAGGTTTTTATTACAGGGTGGCTGCTATGTTACCCGGGAATACACAATAGTTTGTCTAAATATCCTCAGGACTTTGCTCTGATATAATGAATAGATATAAGTCATCAAGATGATTGGCCGTGGCCTATTTATGTGTGTAGTTTGATTGTGACAATTACTGATGTTTTTATGCACAACATCTAGGCATACCAGAGAAAATAGCACATGGAAAAAGTGATTACACACAATATAATGACATTTGTGACTTTCAAGTTCTCTTAAATATGAATGTAATAGGAACAACTTTAGATGATTTATATTTTATCTATAAACATATGAAAAACAACATGCTTGTTTTTTTATTGGTTTAAAGTGTATGAAAAGTGTTTTTTGATATTGTATTTCAATTTGTTAAACATCAAACACTGGTTGTACGTGTGTTAATCCCCTTTGTGAAAATGATTGATGGCCGGAGTATTCAGACCAAGGCAGAAAACAAAATGGAGATGTTGAATGAAATTAAAACTTTGTAAAAGCTAGAACACCTTGACACAAAAGTTGAATGTTTGCAAAAATTCTCTCTGCAAGGTTGGTTTCATTGCTTAGGTGTGTCATATATTGTGGCATCCACCATTCATTACAAACCCACAGAAATACATATTTTAGTCTCGTGTTACATGGTTTCAAGCTTAAGAGCTCTACATTTACTGTATATTTAACTATATCATTTTACTAGATTTGTTCAGCAAAAGAAATCTCTGATTAACATATTTTTGAATATCGGAAAAGTTCCATGGCTTCTTTTATTTTTCTCAATTGTAGGGAAATAAGTTTTCTGGTTTACCATAGGCAAAATTCTGCATATATAACAATCAGAATTCAAGAGATAACAAATTAATTAGAAAGTTATTTTGATTTATTTGTATAGATTGATGACGGAAATAATTTTTTCAAAGTGTGAAGTCATCCCATTAATCATAAAAATTAATTTGATAGATTGGAAGGAGCTGAGCTTCACATTTGTAAATCTTTAATGCAGATTTTTATTTATCATCATTTTTGTCGTTTTCTTTGTTTTACGTGATTCCTGGTACAGTTTGACACCAATGTTTGTACTTAATGGAGGAAATAATACAGTCGTGTGTCATCAAACATATATAATCTCTAGTCTCACCAACACTTGTGAGTGTATCATAGAACTACATGTACTTAAGAGTCTAAACGAAACGGAACATAATAATGTCCTAAACACATTTGCGATAAGTGGACGCATATCGGCCTACATCAATACATGTACCTTTCAAATTTCCTCTATCTGATGATAAAAATGTGAAGGGGGAGAGTAGATTAGAACTGCTATTTCCTTTGTTCTTTCGTGAAGTTTTAGAGGATTTGGTATCACATTCAGGTCTTCTTTAATCTTTCCGAGTCTCTTGGTGGTCCCAGAGGAATAATGTTCGTTTTCATTCCATTTAACAATTGTTGTTGTTTTTTTTTTAAGTGTGTGGTATTTGTCCAGGAGCATGACAGTGCCTTTCTTTGATACCTAGGTCTTCACAAGGGAACGGAGATTCTGTCATAAAAATGCTAATTTGTCGGACCTTTTGTCCTTTCTGCTAGGGGGTGTTATTACTCTGGGAAATCAAATGTTAACTGGTGTAAAATCATAAGTCATGTTTTCTTAAAATATAAAGTTTCAAAAATAAAACAATTTTCATCATGTCCATACAGATTTCCTGTAGAAAGTTCCACTTGTACAATTTGATTCATTTTGCAGATTTTTGCTATATTTTATCAGGTTTAAAAAAAAAAACAACATAACAAAAATATTATGATGTGTGGGACTTTTTTTTTCTTAAATTAGTTTTTGCAGCACAGAATGCCGAGATTGATTTCCTTTAATTGACTTCCTGAAGAGTTAAGTCAACACTTGAACCAGTTGTGAAACGGAGGAAAATTTAATACCAGAATTTGATAGTATCAGACTTAGGGCACTGTATAATCCTCCAGAAAATATCTAACAAGAAGTTGATTTTCAATGGCATGCATGTAATAGCAGTGAAAATCAATCTCGATTCAATCTGTAGCAGGCTTCATTACTCAACCTTGTTATTGTGGTAAAATCTGGGGTCAGAGGTCAATGAGTGAGTTCGCATTTATCAATTTAGAAGTAAGCCTAAATGGGTATATTTTACAAAGATCATTATTTCTGCCTTGTTGCATTGTTATTGTACCTAATATACAAATAATTCATATTCCAATACCCTATAATTTTGGAATAAGAGCATTAATTGCAGATTTCATTACAGACTTTGCCTCTTTTGTAATTGTGGGTATAGAGGTTTTCCTTTGCATCTGTCACGGATTACATGTGATTACAGAATAACAAACAATTTTCTTTTTATTATTTTCTTTGAACATATGGTTATAGAAATGGTTAGATGCTTGACTAGGTTCTGAGTCCAGCATCTCTTTGTTTGTTATCCAGTAAATTTAGGGGGGTGTTGAGGAACTTCACGGCATGGGTGGAGATTACACTGTAAAGCTGTGCTTTATCTGGCCTTAAAAAAGAAGAAGGAACATGATTTAATCCACCATCTGCAGTCAATAAATAATCAAGTTTAATCTGTTTGAAGGTCATTGGCTTCATTAACCTCCAGGCTGTTGTTGAAGATGTTTACAACTTTATGAGTTCCCTCCTTCCAAGAGTTCAAAGATTTAATCAATATTTTAAAAAAAAATTGTAAGATTCACCCTTTGTTACCCTGCTTTGACATTTTGAAGTGTTTATTTGTTTTTACTCATTCAGCAAAGTGTCCACACTAAAACGCTCTACATTTACAAAAATCGCCTTTCAGGATCAAACATTACTAATGTCATCAAAGAATATCAAATAAACACTGTATTTACATGGCCTAATATAGCTCTTTGTCAAAGCTAAGTGCATTGTTTTTAATGCTCTCTCAATTTCATATCAAGTTGATATTTATTAGCATCTCTGATTCACTCAGGGGTGATATCTTAAAACGGAGTCCATTGATTTTGCCGCAGAAGGACTTTTAGGAGTTGTAATAATTTGTAGATGTTATGATACCTTGCCTGCTGCCCCGGCCCACACCTTCAGAGTTGTAAATATACTTGTTGTGGGGATATCCTAAGGCCCCTATCCAATTATCTCCTGTTTCCTGGTGGATCATCCCTGCAGACCGGCTGATTTATTGAGAACCTGCAGCAGACTTTAGGTCACACAGAGTTATACACCAGGAGGAAGACTTGCTATTAATTAACTCTATAAAGTGGTGTGTCAGTCACACCACACAAATCAGGCAACCTTATAACCTCTTCTGTCCTAAATGACCGGTTCCTGAAGTGTATAGAGTTGTCTTAGTACAGGTTATATATATCTCCTTTCAGTTTTTAGGAGTTCTTCACAAAAAGAATTGTTGTTAATGACCATTTTCTGTTTTTACAAAGACAAGAAAAGTTGTTTTATAGCAGTCTTAATTATAGTGCTATACATTCAAGCCTTTGATTTTTGTTGATCCTATGAAAAATTCTTTGTATAGGCAGTAAATAGAAATTTAATAGCAGTTTTAACATTAAAATTGTTCTTTATATGCAAATGGAAATATTTTTAGGTCAATATCTTTTTATGTGGACAAAAATTAGAGTGAAAAATGGCTATGTCAACCATTGACCATAAAAAGCATTAGACAACTCACAGCTGGCTTTCATTTCTTTCATTTTTATCTACTCTGACATACTTAACAAACCATGTGTGTTCTTTCTACTGATGGTGTTGCCCTGATTTATGTGATGGTGTAAGTAAATAATAATAAAGGACACAATAGAGCTCCTTGTTTGATCCCTGACTCCAGAAATGAAGGTGTTAACCATCCTGTGGTTTTATAGCTTTATCTGAGACATGTTAAGGGGACTGAACAACACTGCAGTTAAATATAACTCCCTGATAAGATCAATTGATTTCTCCTATTCATTAACATAAATATAGTCCTGTTCCCTTGGGTGAAGTGAATTTGTGTGGACTAACAGCCAACAACTGTATCTAACATGGCTTTATCACCAAGAAAATGATACTCTCTGAGCCATTGAAAGTCAGTTGACCAGGTCAGCTTACATAAGAAACTTTAACGGATGATAACAGGGTAATAGATATTTTATTTTAACTTTATGGCTTTTGCCAGTCAACACCCCAAAAGTGAACAGCTATCATAGTCTATTATTGATGAGGAGTTCAAGCAAAGAAAAACTGACCGGTTTGCTTCCCTGCTAAGAGTCATCATTTAGCTCTATGGGTTGCTGGTTCACTGCCCTGATGCCTGTAAACTATTGGACAATTTTAAATTCCTGTCTGGGAGAAATCGTGTGCTTTACACTAAACTGATCAGATAGAGCCGAAACCCATAGAGACTGATCCTTTGAAAAGGGAAATGCATCCACTTAGGAGGAATTTACCATGTCCTCCCACAGTGGTACTGTTCAGATTGAGTCTAATTAAAGTGGACAGTGGTGACAATGGCTCCTCACGTTTAATTACTGGAGTAATGCTGACAGCATCACAGATATTGATCAGTTTCATCTGACGATTTTATAAACAAGGATTATTGATTTCTGAGAGATGAGCAGGGTGTTGCATGTTTCTTCTCATTGTGCAGAAAAAGATCAGTGGTCCGAGAGAAAACAGGTGGAAAGTGTTTTCTGTTGGCTACAGAAGAAAGAGCACTTTGCTGAGTGATTTTGAATTGCTGATCCTGTCATATGAAAACCATTTGGCGGGTTATTCTTCCAGCCAGTGGTTAAACAGTTCAGAAACTTGAGAGAGAGAAACTTCATTTACAAGTGTTTTGTGAAATTGCTAGCTTTTTCCCATCATGTTTCATTTCCTGAATGTGATGTCTATGAATAGGATCATATAGGAAGAGCCATGTTGAGCCATGTGCTCTAATTAGATTATGCAATCATACGGGGAAATCACAGAGACATCTATAAACTCTGAAACATTGGAAATTTCTCTGATATGTTTTGTTTAGACGGTTTCAGATGAAAAAGAAAATGCCGACGCTCTGGAAGTCTTTGAATTGCTGGAGTTGTAAATCAGAAAGGAGCAAAAAAATCAAGAAATTGATGCCTTTGGTTAATCCGTCACCTGCATTTTTACAGACTTGGAAAGTTGTATCATACTGGCAACAGCAATATCATCCAGGGTTCATCTCTAAACAATGGAAATCTAAGTGTGAAAGGAATCAAATTTCTAATGATTCGCAAAAACAAGTCGGTAAGTATATCATGTTTTAGGGTAATTGGTAAAATGATTCAGCGTAGAAAGATTTTGGTTTTTAATTATCTGTTGTCGGTTCCTGGCCGTTGTATGCAGGGTGAAAGGGAACAGATGTGGCCATCAAGGGTCACCACACAATGACAAGTGACATCTTGAAATGTGTGATCTGTGAAGGAGATGGCGAAAATGGATCAAGGTTGTAATTGGTGTAACAGAAACTCGATCCCTATAGAAAGAGACAGTGAGATGTTTCTCTCACCTTGAGGGATGTAAAGACACCTTACTTTTTATAGGAATTAGATTTTTACGGGGTTTGTAATTAATTTGTTTTGTAAGCTGACATGCAGGTATTGCACTGTTGTCACGCTGATTTAAAGGTTGATAAATGATGCAACAGGAACCTGTGAAAACTTGTGTGCAGATTTAAGACGTTTCTAATCTTCTTTAATCTTGAATTAAGCAATTAACCTCTGTAATCTGGAGCGATTTACACTGTATGTTTTGGCTAACGATTGCGTCATAATGGATCAGTGCAAATTCTTTCTGTACTCTTTAAAGTGACAACCTGCCAAGCTCCAGTCTTAAATAAAACTGTTCAATATTTTTTTGTCTATATATGTTTGAGAATCTGGCTCACCTGATGGAAAAAAGTCTTGAGGGAGTAATAAATGCGGCTTTTTGTGTCAATACAGCTAAATTGATATATTTGGGTGTGAATTAAGGGTAGTAAATTATTTTCCAGTATACACAACCCCCTTCGTGGCTGCTCAACTAATATTAGTGCCAGAAGTTAGAATTTCTTGTTGACTTAAACTTTCCTCTATCATATTCTTCTACCTGGATTGAGCTTAGGTATTGTACAGCAATTTATAAGTTTTGAAATACAGAGTTTTTCATAAAAAAAAAAAAAAAGATTGAGACCGTTTTACTCACATCTCTTGGTATTTGCATGATACAAAGGAATTGGCGAGGCAGCACACAATGTTATATGACAATCAATATCGGATCTGATGGAATGCAGTTATCTTTTTATTCTTCCAATTAAGACCTAAAATACAAGATGTCATTATCTGTTCTAAAGGAAGATGTCCAAAGATATAGGGAATTAGGGAATAAACGGCAATGACACGTTCATGTATAAATATTCCCCATTGAAACTAAGGGCCTTGTCAATAGAGTATGGCAGGTCAGAGTGTTTTATTGAAGTGATCTAGCAAAAACAAAACCAGAAATTGAACCTCCAATAATTTACAATCTTATTGATATAGTGTCCCCCTTTGCTGCTGGCTGACTCAACACTTTGTCATTTCATTTCTGTCCGAGTTCTTGTCTTTACCCCACTTTGCCTTCCTCGGTTTGTCTTTAGGCTCTTGAATACAGAGCAATCAATGTGCCTGCAGCATTTGTTATCAGAATTGCCATCTCTTCAAGCACATGAGAAATTTTGAAGTTTTGATAATTTGTGCTGGGTGGGGTAGTCTTAAACTGCAGTATGCCCATGTGCAGTTGGAAAATTGAAAAAAGATGCCACTTATCCCACCAATTAAGAGGCAAGGAGTATCACCGTGTGAAATTGACTGTTTGACTTCAAATTCATTTTGGACTCTAAATGTTATATTTAATTTTTGTTTTAATGTGATATTTGGTATTCTAAAATTATTGTGTTTTCAAATTTGCATTTTACCATTCTTTCTCATGTTAAATTACTATTTGTTCATTTAATTATTGAGGGGCAGAGTGTTTATGCCCAAGGACATTTTAATCACTTTTACAAACAACATGTAATTAATTAATTATCGGGGTTCTTTATGTCCATGCCATCAAAGTATTTCATTAATTGTTCACTGTATCATTTTTACTCATTGTCAACACCTGCCATTTTTAACTCATTGTCCATTTTCCCATAAATACCATTGTCAAATTTTACTTATCAGTTCGGAGGCCGGGTGTCCTACCGGCCACACGCCCGACTCGTTCCCCCATCATGCTGTAACTATTTCTGCTTTTAACAGTTTGGAGGCTATGGCCATATCCAACTGGTCATTGTTATTATTGTTAATTGTTGTTCCATGTAAGTCATTTCCATCGTTGGGACTTTATAATAAATTCGGAAACCATACTTATTCCTCGTTACTTTGGACTTTTAATATGTGTCATCGGGAAGAGTCCTTGGAATACGGCTCTACTACTTCCGGCCAACGACGCCACTCACTTCCCTTGCCAACATTCCCTCTTGCCCGATCGACGACACATCTTTTAGACCCAAACTACGTGGTAATATTTGGTGGAGAATCCTAAGGGTAACATCAACGCCCGGGGCTGCTGCATATATTTTGCAGTAGTCAGATCCCGAACCTTTTCAGCTAGCGAGTTACCCCGTGACATATTCGACCAACCAGTTCAACATGCTCAACGATGGAAGCAACTTCGCTGCAACAGCCATGGACAACTGGACTTGATTTACCATACCTAATGCCTGAATACAAACCAGATTAATTTTCGTGACAGAATTCCATGACTATTCCACTTTTTACCATCAAAGCATTTCTACGGAAAATCGAGAACTTGTTTCAAACTTTATGTGCAGTGATTTTTCTTTCAAAACACGAGGACGTGTTTTTTCCGGAGCGGTGGGAAACTATCACCGTGTGAAATTGACTGTTTGACTTCAAATTCATTTTGGACTCTAAATGTTATATTTAATTTTTGTTTTAATGTGATATTTGGTATTCTAAAATTATTGTGTTTTCAAATTTGCATTTTACCATTCTTTCTCATGTTAAATTACTATTTGTTCATTTAATTATTGAGTGATACTTATCGGACACCAAAGGGGCAGAGTGTTTATGCCCAAGGACATTTTAATCACTTTTACAAACAACATGTAATTAATTAATTATCGGGGTTCTTTATGTCCATGCCATCAAAGTATTTCATTAATTGTTCACTGTATCATTTTTACTCATTGTCAACACCTGCCATTTTTAACTCATTGTCCATTTTCCCATAAATACCATTGTCAAATTTTACTTATCAGTTCGGAGGCCAGGTGTACTAACGGCCACACGTCCGACTCGTTCCCCTACCATCATGTTTTAACTATTTTAACATTTAACAGTTTGGAGGCTACGCCATATCCAGCTGGTTACTGTTTATTGTTGTATCATGTAGCCATTTCCATCGTTGGGACTTATTGTTAATAAATTCGGAAACTATACTTATTCCTCGTCATTTGGACTTTTATATGTGTCAACGGGAAGAGTCCTTGGAATACGGCTCTTCTTGGCCAACGACGCCACTCACTTCCCCTGCCAACATTCCCTCTTGCCCGATCAACGACACATCTTCTAGACCCAAACTACGCGGTCATATTTTATAACCACGTAGTTTGGGTCTAAAAGATGTGTAGTTGATCGGGCAAGAGGGAATGTTGGCAGGGGAAGTGAGTGGCGTCGTTGGCCGGAAGTAGTAGAGCCGTATTCCAAGGACTCTTCCCGATAACACATATAAAGGTCCAAAGTAACGAGTAATCTGGTTTCCGAGTTTATTAATAAGTGCATATAATTAAAATGATGGACAACAATTTTAAGAATCAAGAAATACAAACGGGGAACACAGACGGAAGTGGCCAGTAATGCGTCGGGCCTCCGAACTGACAAATACAATTTAGATACTGGTATATAAAAGAATTCTTTGGAACAATTAGCAAATTGAGTGACAAAATGACATGTGTTGAGTGAATTATACAATCTGTGAAAAGTTTTGATAAGATGAACATGAAAGAAAGATTAATGGAATAATTACATGTTTGTTTTTATAAGGCATTAGAGATTAATGACGGTTAACACTCTGTCTCTTTGTAGTTCTCAACAATTGTCACTATGTAATTAAGTAAAAATTGGGTGTTTCATAGTCCAACAGTAAATAAAGATTTAAAAATGAAAAAATAAGTTCAATGAAAATGATAGATGAAAAATATTAAAGTTCAAAATAAAAGTCCAAAAGATGTGTTGTAAAATGGGTCAATTTTGCACGGTGATAGTTTCCCTCCGCTCCGGGAAAAACACGTCCTCGTGTTTGGAATGGACTCGGGTCACCGGTAGTAACGTCGGTCCCTGTTCTGGTTGCGTCTGTGGTGTCTGCTGCAATTCGGATAGAGTTCATTGCGTAAGTCATCGATAACTTCTTCACGCTGTCTTATGACATGTTCTAAATCACAAGTTTGCTGTCGTAGGTCTTCAATTTCTTCTTTTTGGTGTTTTATTTTTCGGACATGTCGATGATTAGCATCACGTAAGTCGTCTATAACCTCGCAATGATTGGACCTGGCATATTCCAAAGCAGAATTTCGAGAACTTAAAGCAGTATTTTCTTCTTTTTGTTCTTGATTTATTTTCACTAGGTGAATATTTTCACGAGTTAAGTCTTGTATCCGTTCCGAGGCCATTTTGATAATTTGATCGGATCCGTTCAGTTGACTCTGCAGGTCTTCGACTTGGTGTTTCAAACGATTTTCTTGGGTATTTGTTTTCAGTTTAGATTGAAGTTCTGAGATTTTCTGTTGGGATGTTTCTTGTAGGACGGAATTTTGATTTTTGGTCAACTTTAATTCACTTTCTGTTTTCCTAAGTTTTGAAATTAATTCTAGCAGTTGATTTCGGGAGTCTTTTACAGTTTGTTTGGTTTTGGTAAGCTCGTGTTTCAAAACAGATGAAAAGTCCATAAAATTACGCAGTGCCGAATTTCTAATGTTGTAAAATGGAAGTTCCTTAAGAAGCTGTTTTTGTCCGAAGTATTCTTGAATTCTGTGTCGGTCACGAACCTGATGCGACTTTGACTTCTGAGAGCTGTGAAAGTTGCAGTCCTTGGCGAAGTGTCCAGGTCTGTGACATCTAAAGCACTTAGTGAAACGGTGTGGATGTTTTTCACTATTCGTTGTGGGGAAAGTCCGTGACGTCCAAGATGGTCGAAGTTGGAAGTTGTCCATCATCATGCTGAGAAGTCCACATAACGTAGAGAAACTCGCTTGTTTTAGGTACACGGGATCAAACTACTGCAAAATATATGCAGCAGTCCCGGGCGTTGATTTACCCGGATTCTCCACCAATTATAACCACGTAGTTTGGGTCTAAAAGATGTGTAGTTGATCGGGCAAGAGGGAATGTTGGCAGGGGAAGTGAGTGGCGTCGTTGGCCGGAAGTAGTAGAGCCGTATTCCAAGGACTCTTCCCGATAACACATATAAAGGTCCAAAGTATAACGAGTAATCTGGTTTCCGAGTTTATTAATAAGTGCATATAATTAAAATGATGGACAACAATTTTAAGAATCAAGAAATACAAACGGGGAACACAGACGGAAGTGGCCAGTAATGCGTCGGGCCTCCGAACTGACAAATACAATTTAGATACTGGTATATAAAAGAATTCTTTGGAACAATTAGCAAATTGAGTGACAAAATGACATGTGTTGAGTGAATTATACAATCTGTGAAAAGTTTTGATAAGATGAACATGAAAGAAAGATTAATGGAATAATTACATGTTTGTTTTTATAAGGCATTAGAGATTAATGACGGTTAACACTCTGTCTCTTTGTAGTTCTCAACAATTGTCACTATGTAATTAAGTAAAAATTGGGTGTTTCATAGTCCAACAGTAAATAAAGATTTAAAAATGAAAAAATAAGTTCAATGAAAATGATAGATGAAAAATATTAAAGTTCAAAATAAAAGTCCAAAAGATGTGTTGTAAAATGGGTCAATTTTGCACGGTGATAGGAGCATGTGTTGTAATAAAAATATTTGCAGAAGTGATGACGCCCTGCACTTTGCTTGAGGTGGGAGGGACAACATTAGTGTGTACAAAATAGTGGTCAGTGTTTGTACACGACTATTGGCTTAAATTTTGGCCTGAATTTAGCTGATAAGTGGGTGGGGTCCTATGTTTGTCCTGTAAAGGCCGCTTGTTTTATATCCAAAGGCTTAGCAAACATTGGGTTAGGATATCTAGCTCTGTTAAAGTGCAAAATAAATTTCCTGTGTATGTGTAGGTCAACGGAAGAATAATGTTGCATTTTTTATCATGTTCATTAGAAATTCATCGAATTTAAATTTAAAAGATGCAAAGATTTTTACAAATTTATTCCTGTAAGAAAGTTTTGTTTTCTAAAGCTTAAAATAACTGAAAAATGCATGGAAAATGGACAAATTATAAATTGTCTGAATCAGGAATATGAATAAAGAATAGACACAAATGCAGTTTGTTAAGAAATTAAATGCTGTTTGACCACCCTGTTTGTGCAAAAGATCACCTTATCTCTTTGCTTAGCATACATTTACTCTGGCACTCTAGGTAGAAACAAGAAATTGTTGACCTTTGGCCTGGATTGATAAATGTTTGGTATTGGTCCTTAGCGAGATCAAGGTAGAAACACTTCAATCTGGCCATATTTATTTGAAATGTTCTTTGATGTCAAACACAGTTGGATCTTAATTTGAAACTTGAATAAAACCCGAATTTCATTAGATGGGATATATTATACAATGTTATCAATGAGTTGCGGCATGTAATTTTCTGGTTAGGCCATCAGGAACTTCTCACGGATTTTTCTGTCAGACCGCGGGGTTTTGACATGCGGAGACATACTGTGTAGATGCGTTTTCTGTGACTTGTTTTTTGCTCCACAGATTAGTTTTTTAAGTGGTGTTATTTGCCAAGGATATTTGAACTCTTATGTTAGGTCACAGGTAAAGGGAAAAAAAATCCTGAATCAATAAGTAAACTCTGTGATTGTTAGAAGGCTGTATACAGGTATTGTGGAGAGGAGAAAGGGGAGCATTTACTCGCGGTGACAGAGTGAGAGAGGAGGTGTTCCTCTCCAAAACTATGTGGAGCTTCAGATCGCTCCAGTCAGAGGGACAGTAAACTGTGACAAGATTCTGCTTTGTATTAAAGATTTCTGTCAAGTCATTCACAATAATGGAGCTAACTAGAATGGCCGCTATCCGACTTTTGTCCGATTGTGTTCATCAGAAACTAACTTGTGCAGAAAAGGAACAAGCGACAAAAGTTGGGGCTAACAAGGCCGTGCAGAAAACGTGCCTCAAATCATGTATTGGTAAAAAATCAATGGAAATTAAAGCTCTTGGTAAGAGTTTCCTAGCCAGAATTTATTTTACTTATTTTTTTGTTTAAAAAAAAAATTGAGAAAAATACAGAAAAATTTTTATTTTACTTTTATTTTATTTTATACAGAAAAAATATTTATGAACTAAATAATTAAGGTAATTTTGAATTTTTAAACAATCGTGCCTTTAGGCATTTTTATCTGGAAAGTGTATTCACTAAGCAAATTTTAATAATTTTTATATGTAGTTTAGTAATTTTTACATGATTTATTAAATTATTTTGTCCATGTAAATATCAGACAAATTATTACATGCGAGCCAATATCCTGTGGTACCAGTTGGTGCACTGCTTTGAATCCATTACTAGGAAATTAATCCCTTTAAAACCAGATTAATGACAACTCTATTGATTTATAAAGCTTTATAAAAGCAAGTGATCAAGAGTTTATTAGGTTCAATTGAATATTCTAAATATTTTCGGGAAATATCAAAATATGAATCAGATCAAAATGAAACAAGTTTCTGTCAATTTGTCAGGTCAAGAGTTGATTAAAGCCATTTATATGCATTTTGAAGTGTATCTATTCAATGTTTCTATATACATGTATATTAATTAATTGTTTTAACATTAGATTTGCTTTTTAAAAAAAAAAAACACTTCAACAATCCAAAAAATTTTGACTGCATTTTAATGAAGAATGCACAGCATATTTGAGTGACAGGAGCGAGCGACATCAAATTGGGAATGAAAGTGGGGTCAGCCTAACATAAAGTCGTCCCAAAGTATGAAATCCCCAGCCGAGAGCAAATTCATTCCAAAATCTCCGGCTCCTTAGAAATCGTTACAAAGATTGTCAACATATTAGATATGATAGCCAGAGAACTGATACACTGTATCAATGCAAGTGGGGCCCCAATTTTGACGGATTACGTCAATCCAGCAAAATGAGGAATTATTCTAACGTTTGTATATCATATCTGACAGCATTTGATTGGGACTTGTAAATAGAGAGTTTCACAGTTATGTATCGCAGATATCTTGGTTTTGGGTTCTGCTGACCAAATTTTCTTTAATCAGGTTTCAATCGTATCTTGTATACCTGGGTATTATGTGCATTTAATCGACATAGCAGGATCACCACATAAATATAATTCGGTTATTTATTGGACCAAATATTTCTTGTTTTTATGAATCGTCAAGAGATGAATGCAGTTGCACTTTAATAATTTCTGAAATTCCTGATCAAGGATAAAAATTAGACTAATGTATATATTTACTTTTGTAGAGATTATTAATTAAACACCCCCCTCCCCAACATAAAAGATAAATAAGCATTGGGTAGGTTTATAATGGTGAGAAATTTGGAGACAAATGCTTTGATGATCTTGATATCAAGGGGCGTGCTAATGACATAATGTTGTTAATTAAATGTTGGAATCTTTTAATTAATTTTTCCTCTACTCTTTGTAGAAATAGAAGCAGTTGAAGCATGCAGGTGGTTGAAGGAGGCAGGGTTTCCACAGTATGCTCAGATGTATGATGGTAGGTACAGTGTTTAAATAATAAATGTTTGATTTATATAGAATAGATTATAAACAAAAAAAAATTGATATCTTAAAAATTGGCCATTGAAAGATTTTTAATCTTGAACCATCCTTGTCCAACTCTGCTTGGGGGTATTTTACTAAATCTAAGTAAACACAATTAAATTAAAGTTAGCTTTAGGAATTTCCTGTTCAGATTAACTTTTAAAGCCTGGCCCTGACCCTGGGGTCACATTTCCTGTGTGGACATTCAAGATAATAGCTGTACCATAATTATTGAATCTTTCCCCTCAGAATGATATTAAACCTACTTGTTATCTATAAAATGCAGCATGCTTATAAATATTTTTCTAAAAATATTTCATGTTTTTAACATTTTAACTTTTTAACAAGAATTTGTAATGTTTGATTCTTATTTTAACTTTAATAAGTTAAATTTATACAGATTTGTAACTTGTAGAAAATAATTATAAGATGAGCTAAATGTGCATTTTGGAAGCATAAGTAGTTATATACATGTATGTTGAGGTAAGAAATATCATAAGAGAGAGCATGCCAGTTTATGAACACCTTCATTGTTCACATTCTGATGTGAACATCTTCCTTGTTCACAGATTAAGTTGTCCATCTGCTGTTAGTTCTCCTTAGTAACTTTATATCAAAGACAGGTAGGGATTATAGCACATTAAGCCTCCCTCCCTACACAAGTATCAGTGTTAGATTCAGGGGCTCTCCAGGTCTTCTGAATGTTTAACTTCATGACAGAACACCCAGTACCTGGAGAATTCTATCACACCCCCTCCAACACTTTGACATCACAGCAGTGGGTGTTATATACTGAACACACAACCTGTTAAAGTGTGATAAAATTATGTCATCCAAGCAAAAAAAATTAGGATTAGAAATAATTCCTGTGTAATTATGATTTCTAAGTCCTGACTGTGTTTTTGTAGACTGCCAGTTTCCTATAGATATTTCAAGTGTGGAGAAAGATCATGATTTTTTGGACAGAGATTCGATGCAGCCACTGGTCAGGTAAGTCATGAGTTGTCTTCCCTTCCCACCAAAAATGTACTGCTAGATGGCAGGAGAATCTACCCCTTTCTCTCTTTTGAAGATATGTCTAATCTAAGTACAAAAACTTACAGACTTGAGGACAATACCATTTAGTTTTTACATTTTTTCAATACAACAATATATTTTCCCCTCACATGGTTGGTTTATTGATGATTTTATAAGCAATATGACAATGATTGGGATAGCTTAATCCTCTTTGTTTTGTTCATCGTGGATTCATTTGTTTCCGAGTCTCGATCAGTTCTTTGGAGGATGTTTACAGTTTGTCAATAGGTTTGACGCAGTCCTTGTTTTGGTGACAAGCCAACAAGTAAACAGTTAATCTCTCTCACAACATAGGTGTCCTATAGATCTATCCCTTTGTCACACCTGTGTTGATTGGACAGAATAAATATTTCAGGTCAAGTCTTTCCTCAAGAGCTTTTAATATTTCCATATTTTTATCGCTGTGTTTAGTTCATTTGGTATACTCTGAAGAGAGTGTTTGTTGGTTTGTGTAACTTGCTATTAAATTAAGTTCATGGCCATACATCAAAATTACCTTGCGACAAATTGTATCGTCATATAGGTGCGAGGTTTTGATATTAACATTTTTTTCTATAGCTTGATCTTTTAGAAGTGACAGTTCAGAGAGACATTTATGACAGCCTCGGAAAGTTTTACTTTGACAGTCATATTTCGCAAATGAATTTTTTTCTTTTAAAAATTGACATGCAAGAAGAAAAGGCCTCATCAAATGTAAATAATTGTCCGCAGTGAAATCGATCTACAGATTCACTTATCCTTATAAAATAGCTCAGTAGCTTTCCTTAATTGATTTTGTTCAATTAATTGATAAGATCAACCTGTCTACTTTACAAACCATAAAGGTTATATAGATATTAAAGTACAATATCAGGTCAAATAATTTAGAATTATACCTAGATATACCAAATCAGATATAAATATGATAAGCCCCTCTTTTTGACCTAACACCAGATCGGCACCAAGGTATTATAGGCATCGACAGACTGCAGGGCCTGTTACAATCACGTATTTAGTGTTTATGAAATCTTATCGGTCTTTAGTTCTTCTGTTTCACCAATAGGCGATTAATTTCCACACGAATAGCCCCTTCTTTACATGTAGATTCTAATTGCATGCCTCTGCATACAGTGTACTTGGTAGACATACATGGAGCGCTGCTTTGCTTGGTACAGCTCGGGAACCTCGGATAATTGCATTACGTTTCTTTATTGTGTGACAAACAAATTTTTTTGTGTAGATGCTGGGCCAAGTCGCTGAGTGCGAGCTTTTAGGGATTTTAATATATGCAGTTTCTTCTGCTATAATTATAGGATGTGATTGAAGGCACTGACAATCAACAGTAAATAACTATATTGACAGAGCCCCAATTGAAATCTTAATTCAAATTAAAATCTGTCTTCGAGGCCAGATTCAAAAAGAATTTCATGTACCTTTAGATCATTTTAAATTGCTAGAAGAAAAATGGAAGATAAGAATGCATAATTCATGAGCTTCATTCATACTTTGACAACACCTACATCTACATATTCCATAAAAAATGTGATTTATGTAAGCAGTAATAAATAGCTAGAGAGAAGAGAAAAAAATCTGAGGTCAATGATCTAACCCAGCACTTGGTCACCATACGTAGAAGTCACATCAACAGGTTAGACCTCTCAGTGACAGCGGACTATTGGTAGGTGGGAGAAATGATGTAATGGACTTGTTCTTACTTATATCCAACACTGCTGTAATTGAGAGGTTATTGAAAGGTTTATATATATTAGCTTGCTTTTTGGCCTTTGGATACTTTGTTTGAGCGAGCTGGTTCCAAGAGGTGATCCTACAGTCTTTTTGACCATATTTTAAAAAGTTTGCCGAGCTTTTCTACCACTCTGGTCACAGATGTTCTTTGTACTGAATGTAGGATACAAGATGTTGCATTCAGGGGTGTGGACTTGTCTCTACTTTTACATATTGGAGTCTGCTATTTTCTCCTTGATATTGGAGTTGTATGAAGTTTTTATGTGAAAACACGAATTTACAGTGATTAAAACGCAGATGTGTTATATTGCATTGTAAAGATGAAGGAGTATTCATTTAGTGGGTGAGTTCATTGTTGAAGCAACAAAGAGAATCATTTTAAATTTACTGATTAATAAAAATTACACTGGAACTTCATGTAGTAGAACTTTTAGGCTTATTTCTTTTTGTAAAAATCTTGATGGAGGACTTGAAACTTTTATTGTTGGAATCAAATCTGTTACTTGCTTTTGTTGATCAAAAGTTCGCATTTAGTCCTTGTCATTACAAATTAACATTTGAGAAAATTGGCAGTTGTTTGTGAAAGTAGACTGAGAAAGTTGAAAAGTTTAAAGTGTACAGATTGATTGAATGTATGGAGAACATCAAAGGTTTAACACTCAGCAGATTTATTGACTAGTAGATGGAGCAAATTGCGCTTCAAAAGTTTATGCATGGAATCGATTTTCTGTTTAAATGGGCAAAAAATGACCTAAGGCAGGGTTTATTTTCTGATATGCATACTGTATATTGACAGCTGGTTTCATATTTTAATAACAAATAGAGATTTATTAAAATAATATAAAGTAACAATAGGATTGTGAAATTCAAAGAGAAACAGAAAAACAATCTAAATCTGTGTGCAGTTGTGTAAATATTCAATTAAATTGGTATTAAATCAGCCTTAATCTAGTTGACTGACCTGTTGTGTAATTCTACAAGAAATATATAGGAGAGAAGACGTGATAAATTGAGACTGCGCGGACAATCACCCTGTACTCTGCAGTGAATTCTGCTGATTCTGTCTATATATAAGTCCTAAGCCATCAGCAGCAGGTGTGAGGGGTGGTCAATGGCTTCTACATAGGATATCACACCCAGAGTATTGGATACTTTTGTATAGCAGATTGTAAGCTGATATCAATATTAAAAATAGAATTGGATCTGCAAAAGGGAAAAAAAAACATACCAATTTCTTCCTCATAAGAATTTCCTTGAGGAAGATTTACCATTGTACAGGGAGGTACCAGATACATAAATTATATATAACCCCAGCAGAGAGACCCCCTTGTATAATTGGTAAATCTATTTCCCTGAACACCCATTAAAATACTATTAGCAGGGTCTATATTAGGGTCTAACAATCAATTCTGTAGTTCTGGTACAGGCTGTTTACCAAGTCCAGTGTGATTTATAGCAATCTCTTATATACAAAAACTGCCACTTATTAAACAGATAATTAATTATCCTGTGTTAATGTGCTTGTATCAAACAGTTAGTCTGTGGAAATAATTCACTTAGGTATGTTGTAATGGTTCAGTTAGTGGTGTATGGATGTTTCTTGGGGCCTTGTATCTAATGTCTTGTAATATCTTCAGTACACTAGTTAGGAAGTGATGTATTGTACAAGATTATCATTCAGGCCCCTGGGGTAAGGTCAGCTCCACTTAGCCAGCCAAGCTCATTATGAAGTGTTGATAAGCCTGCAATCACAGCTATCATTTGAAACATCACAATTAGCCAGTCACCTGTCACAGTCATTAATTGACCAATCAGGGACTGCCTCAAACTTCAGGGGTTCACTTCAGATAAAGAAGTCTTACTAGAGTGTGTTTGAATAGTCTCTCATTTACCCCTGTCATAGATTCACAGCTTGTACTCCCCACAATTATAGGGAGTAAAACATGAAATGGCACTCCATACATTAAAAGTAGTCAGTCTACATGTGGATCAGATATTATTTTTGATACATGGACATTGCTTGATTTCATCATAGAAAAAAAATTAGATATGCTTGTTGATAAAATAAGATCCAAACTACAGAGGTAATTCAAGGAACTATTTTGTTAATCATGTGTATGTAATACAGTTTCCCTTATATATTAATTATTTTGAAGCAATTTTTTACTTCTCTCTTTCTGAATTTTCATATATGCAATGTTTTATACTTTACTCTCTCAGTATGACACCATAAGTAGAGACTATTTTTATAAAACAAAACTTTATAATTCAATTTAAAAAAATGATGTATAGAAACAGCTTTAAGGAAATACCATGCAGAAATGAATCATATGTAAAAATTGTACTTGAGTGCTACACACACACATTGTATTATGTACTTTACATGTAATTTCCAGCAGTACATTATATCCACACTTAGGAAATAAGAATCGTAGGCCGTAAGAATGTTGCTGGTGACGGTTTTTGAGGAAATTTATGTACTGATTCACGTCTTTGTGTTTATTTACAGGAGGCTCAGTACCCTCAACAAATGTGCTGTCATGAGGATAGGGACCCCCACCAAAAAACTGGTAAGTACAATTCTCTAGTGACCTTCAGATCAGGGACAACAGATAAAGACTAGGTACTTAATAACGGGGACAAGTTCTTAAAGACATAAGCAGATTTTCTGTTTTATTATTAATATTTAATAAATCTGTTTATTTTGATAATGTGTCTCCATTGCAGATTTTCTGGCATGGATATATGTCATTCATATTTAAGAAATTTAATGGGCCTATTTTTATGTTTACGCTTCACCAAATTATTTACATTGAAGCATGTTTTCATGAGCCTTTATCATAACAAAGGAGGATTCCCATTCTGTTATAAAATGTGAAGGATAAGGGTAAATCAGGTGTGTTTGGAAGTTTTTAATTCCTATCCCAGGTTGTAATCATGTTATTACATTGTCTGTGGATCCCATCTAGAAAATGCGTTTTTATTTACTCAGTTAAATCTACCATACTAAGACTTGTCAGCCATACAAAATAAGCCTGAAAATATGAATGTGGATAATCATCTTGAGCAAGATATTAAAATGTATGAAGAGGGATAGTGCTGGCTGCGCTCGAATGAGCCGGTAATGAGGTGGGACAATATAAATTCACAAGTGACCTACATTGTATTATTAGACCTTAACCAGAGCAGAGGGGCACCTGTCATACAAAGTGTCCAGTGCTTAGAACTTCACAATAAGAAATGGGAACAATTAATATAGCTAAGGAGTCTACATATAAATAGTCTCCAGTAGTTATTTTAGTCAGGAACAGTCAATTTTTAGACTAAAGAGGAATAGTGTGATCGTGCATGTGACAGACAGACATGTGTGAGCCAGCAGGGATCATTGTAGATAATTAACTACTGTGTCGCGAGGTAACTTCATCACTTAGTCTGTATATAGCTGCCGTTTATCTGTTTGCCGTATAAGGAGACTTCTGAAGCTTGTTTTTCGTTTTTCCTTATAAAGCGGGTCTTTGTGAGGATTTTACTTAGATCAAGTGAGTTTTATTAAGTGAAAGGGCCTGGTTTATCCTTGAGAGTTAAAATACAGAAAGAAGTGTTTTGTGACATCAAATGTAGTGTTGTTAAGAAGAGATACAGTGAACTTCCTTGAAAGAATATTAATAAGGAGGACAGATCTTTACTGTTAGGACTAATTTACATGTAGGGGCTGGGAATTTCCTTCTATCTGCTGTTAAAGATGAAATGCATCTTTAATTTATGGATATTATATATGCATATATATGGTTTTATCTGCAAAATCAATATAACACAAGGCAGTTGA
The DNA here is from genome assembly GCF_032062105.1 of Saccostrea cuccullata. Taxonomy (NCBI): domain Eukaryota; kingdom Metazoa; phylum Mollusca; class Bivalvia; order Ostreida; family Ostreidae; genus Saccostrea; species Saccostrea cuccullata. The sequence continues at coordinate 448,709 of NW_026925998.1, read as the reverse complement.
CAACACGATTTCTAGGGCTATTAAATGCGTGTCTTGACATTATACAGGCAGGAAACCTCTGAATTTTGTAAATGTTCAAAGATAATGATGTAGAAGGCAAGCATTTATGTAATATGTTGAATAAAACTTAAAAACAAATGATGTAAAAGGGAGATTTTTTTCCTGCTTACGTAAGTTGATTTCTTCCCACAGGGTGATGAATCAGACGATGAAGATCAGTGTGCTCTCAGTGACAAGTGGAAGTATCAACACAACATCCGTCGCTGGTCCCGCAAGGATTTGAACAGCCCGTCTTCCGATGGGCAGCCTTTGTCCCCTACCGTTAAATCAAGTTCAAGTAACGATAGTCTACTAACAGATCAGAACTCGAGCAGTGAAACCGGAGACAGTCCAATTCTGGATTCCAAAATGCATCATGAAAAGAATATGGCTAATGATGACTATTTTGGGGTAAAGACTTCTACTCCTCAAGATCATCTCAATCCCTCCATGAGGGCTCTGAGTCCTAGACTCAGGAGGGCTGCAAGTGAAAGAATTAAAGGAGCCAAGAATTTCCTGAAAAGGATGGAAAGTTTTAAAAGTCGAAAAAATCGTCGAATTCAGAGGAATGGAAATGTGGAGATCAGTGGTCCTGTTGTGATGGATACTGATGGAATGCAGGCTAAGATTAGGCATCTGAACTGTAAAGAGCTGAGTCCTTCTAGTGAGGTACCCCCATCTCTTCCAACAGAAGAAAACAAAACCGATTCAACAGAACCCTGGTCAGACAGTGCTACCAATTACAATAAGGACCCCCAACAGACATCTGCTTCCCAGCAGGAGGCTAGTGACCCAAGTAGTGCTTTAATCTCTACCCTGAAGTTCCTAGAGGATGCGACTCAATCCTCTACAGATCTTCATACCTCAGTGAAAACCCCCTCCCCACTCTCAGGGCATGTACATCTCAGAAAACCCAACTTAGCTTGGAAAAATATAAGTGACTCGGAACTGTTTTCTACAGAGTCTTCTCCGTCAGTGTCGTTTAAGCTGCCTGATGACTACACCCCCGGGACATTTCCGCGAGTGTTACCCACGGGTTACGTACAGACAGAGAGGGGACACGGCATTAACACCAGGACGGGCAGTATTAGTCTGGGTAGTGATAGAACAGAGGACAGTGTATCTAGTGGTGCCTCCGTCGAAAGGCGGGGCTCTGCGGGGCCGCGATTAGACTCCTACAGAATCAGTGTCTACGACAATGTGGAGCCAGAGGAGGATTTAGAAAGTGCCCAACAAGAACTGGACTTGATTCTTAGTAAAGTGTTCGAGGATATTAACGTTCTCAATAAAGCCATCTATGGTGAAGATGCAGGTAAGAGTTAATCCCCTTTGATAGATATGTACTTTTTTCAATCTTTGATTTCTGCAGTGTTTTTAGTTTATTGAAAAATCATTTCTTCATTTTTTAGGGATAAATGACGTTTAAAAAAGTATAAGATGTAAGATAGACGCATGTGTCATTGATATTGTTAAAGTTAGGGTTGAATTAAATAAATTGTTTTATTTTGTTCTACAAATTTATACACATGTACTTTTAAATTTATAGCATGATTTGATTTTTGGTTTAGTTTATTTAACTTTTATTTATTTTTCTATAATTATTTTTAAGTTACAGAATATAACATTTTTTGTTTTTGTGTACTATTACTTTTGATTTGTTATTGTCGGAAGTGTACAGATTTGTCAACAAAATATTTTTTCGATACATGCAAGACTTCATTTCTAATCTTCATTATTCCTGGTTATAATCAGAGCAGTTAGAGCTCATTGTATGACTGACTGCATGAGTGCCGTCCCCTAGTTAGTTAGTTCAGACTGAAGTCGATATCTAATGACGTCCATTCAATTCCTCCTCTCTATACAAGTTGTTCAAGTCTGTATAAAGGCAAGCTATCTTGTCTAATAAAGTTAACATGCATACTATACTGCTCTAGGTATCTTCTGAATGGAACATGTAATTTAAAATTCCTATAGGAGAAAGCTATCATATGTCATACAATTCAGTGAATGCATGTTCGTTAACAAGTTATTTAATTTTTGCTTTATAAAGTATATTGAGAGTTCGGCTTCAGTGATTATTAACATTTAATAACGACTTTGAACAAGTGCATCTGATTTTAATGATATTGATATCACCCATTTTAATTTTTACAGAAACATTACAGCCCCCTCCGTCTTCTCACAATTCAACAGTAAATAAATCGGATGATGAGAGTCAGCTATCTCTGAAGAACTTGAGTGCACTCGAGACAGATGACAGTTTGAATGGAGACCAGGATGTAACAAGTCGGACCAATTCCTCCCCAGAAACAAGTGATCATGACATCACTACCGGAGAACTGTCACATGATGACTCCACAGAGAATATAGAGACCCGCGAGAGACGAGATTCGGGTGTCGGGTCTTCACTCACTCGAGCTCCAAGGTACACATATTAATGAATCATACACAACAATTTGTTTACAATGTTACTGGTGAAAAGAATTTGTTAAATCCCTTGATATATCTTTAAGAGGAGAAAATCAGTTAATAAATAAATCATGAACATAATGATTTGTAATCTGCTGATTATGAAAAAAAGGAAATACATGTAAATCAAAATATTAAAGAAGGATTTCTTTTATTATTATTTTACAACCTTTTTGATACTTTGTTTCACCTCCTATTTGAGGAATACTTTATTAGGGTATGTTCTGTATACAAGTTTTATTTTCTTTATAGTGACAGAAGAAGACAGAGAATTCGCTGGCATAGTTTCCAGAAATCACACAGACCAAGTGTGAGCGGCAGAAATACTCACATCAGCAGTCTGTCCGTGTGTCAACTCATGGTGCTACAAAAACTCTCCTTGTGTCGTTTGACAGGCCTCATAGAAAAATACTCACCCAATCGCTCAGGATGGAACTGGAGCATGCCCGGCTTCATGAAACGCCACAAGACCCCTAACTACAATGACCGTAATGTGTTTGGTGTCCCTCTCCTTGTGACCCTACAGAGGACGGGCCAGCCCCTCCCCCAGTGTATGCTTAGTGCTATGCGGTATCTCAGGAAAACAGCCAAGGAAGCTGTGGGAATCTTCCGGAAATCTGGTGTCAGGACCAGAATTCAGAAACTGAAGAATGAAGTGGAAGCTAATCCAGGTTGGTGTAGTAATTACATTGTAAAGATAAGTCGCAGTTTACTGTCAAGTTTAACTTTAATGGTGATAAACAAGTGTATGAAACTAGTTATTAAGAGGTATTTAAAATGCAAATGGAACAACTTTAATGGTTTCCATTTTTATACCATTGAACATGAAAATTGTCACTCAAAGAGAGATAACTCTTGAATAAAATATGACTCTCTCTTGCAGATTCAGTGAACTTCCAAGAACTTCAGGCCTACGATGTGGCAGACTTGCTCAAGCAATACTTTCGTGAATTACCAGAGTGCTTGTTAACCAATAAGCTCTCAGAAGTCTTCATCAATATCTTCATCTGTAAGTTCTTTAATCAAGTTTCTTTTTCCAAAAGACAAAAATTAGCAAGGAAAACTAAAATCAGAGAAATGATTAATTGCAGTGCCAGGTATTGAATATATCAATGAATGATTTGGTATTTATCTTTATATATTGTTCTGTTGTAGATTTGCCGAGTGAGCAGCGTCTAGAAGCCCTACAGTCGGCTGTCATCCTCCTTCCTGATGAGAACCGAGAAGTTCTTCAGTCCCTTCTTTTCTTCCTGTACGACATTTCGATGCAGGCTGAGGAACATCAGATGACAGCCAGTAATCTCGCCGTGTGCTTCGCTCCCTCTCTGTTCAACATGAGCGGGACAAAGAGCGCCACTCAGAGTCCGAGTCCACGCAGACCCAGGAAGAATCTCGGGGTACCGGACGCTCGAGAGCTTCAGGAACAGAAGGCGGCCCACGAGTGTCTGACAACTCTGATCCAGGAGTGCAAAAAACTCTTCAATGTAAGTGGGCTAACAATTCCTGAAATTTGCAGTTTGAGATTCTTCAGAATATTTACTTGAAAATTTCTGAGATATTTGCAATATTTTCAATGACTTTTGAAAAATTTCAGATTCCAACAGCAATGATGAGCAAGTGCCGATTCTCCTACATTGAGCAAGGAGATCCGGTTTCCTTGGAGGAGTTCAACAGGCGCAGTTCTCAGGACGATCAGCTGGAGTATCAGGCTTACGTGGACACAGCCATCCAGGGGCTTCTGAAGGAATCCAGGGACAAGTTTAAGGGCTGGGTGTCGGTCAATTCTGTCCCAACAGACGTGGACTTGTCCTACAAAAAGGTGACCGATGGTCATCCACTCAGACTGTGGAGATGTTCAGCTGAAGTGGAGGCTCCACCATACGTGGCACTGGACTGCGTCAAGGACGAGAGGTGAGTTGTCTATACTTCTAGATAAATTATTAAGTTTCAGTAAAAAATCTGTTGATACCCTTGTTGAATTAAATTAAAGCAAGTTTTCTGAATCGGAAGTAAAGATGATAACATTGAAGTTGGAATGATTCATTTAGTTTTGATATTATGATGGGGCACCTTAAACAAATTTCTAGATTTCATTGAATGATTTTTTTCCTTATAGACATACTTGGGATGAGGACCTCATTAAATGGAGATCTATAGAGAGGCTGGATTCCCAGACAGAGGTCTTCCAGTATACCCAGAGTTCAATGGCACCACATCCTGCCAGGGATTTCTGTGTCCTCAGGTAGATATCACTTTGGAGTCTTAACAAGAAATTCGCATCTTAAAAACTTCTGATGTTAATATTAGAAAAAAATTAACATTGAAAAGAGTTTGTATCAATAATAATGATTTATCAATTTAACTTTTTAAAATGGATGATGATTTTTCAGAAATTTTAAATTTTCATAATTTTTTTCTCTACAGGTCCTGGAGATCAGATCTCCCCAAGGGATCATGTGCCCTGGTTTCCACATCCATTGATCACCCTCAGGCTGAGCTGAACGGGGCCATACAGGGGGTGGTTTTAGCGTCTCACTACTTGATAGAGCCCTGTGGGTCAGGGAAATCACGAGTCACCCTCATAAGCCGCATAGACATGAGGTACGGTTTTTCCAAAAGTCCATGGTTTTAATAGTTGATACCTTGTTTTATAAAGTTTGTGCTCATATTTTTGAATTCTTATAAAAATATTTCAGAAATTGATCTTTTGCCTTTTGTTTTGTAGGGGAAGAACACCAGAGTGGTATAAGAAGGTGTACAGTTACAGCTGTGTGAATCAGATGGAGAGAATCCGGGACTCCCTGAAACAGAGTACAGAGGGACCCGAGTCCACAGTGTGAAGTCTAGCTTCTGATTCTGATGAAAAATCTCCTAGTAACAGGGGCCTGTCCCTACACCAGAAAGGTGTCTCAACGTGGCACCAAACTGCTGAAGTCCATGGAGGGTGAAGCATGGAGTCATTGACAGAGAATCTACTTCTGTTACACGATACACAAAACCATAGACACTGACGTCAGTGCTGGACAAAACCCTAATCCAATAGAGAACAATAGATAGTCTGTGACAGATGTGGGCGCTATCCACATGACAATCTAGTGCTGTAATATAGAACATTCCGTATAGATGATAGAGGAGGGCAACATGTGTTCATTTTATTAGCATTACTGTTGAATTTTGTAGAAGGGGACCTAGGTTCACTAATGAGTAGCATTTAAAACAAACAGAATGGTGGGCAGTCCCCACTGTTGCCATAGGGAAGGCAGCATTATGTCTGTTGGTAACCATAGGAACCATGCTAGTCATGTGACCTGATATTATTCCTTGGGAGTAGAGAACCTGCAATATTACTAAATGCATTTACTTGTTGTATTGTGCCATGTCTTGTGTATATTCTGTTGTAAATATTGTCCAACCTTTTAAATGTACAATGTACAAAAGTCATTGAGATACGAGTTTAGTAATACATACATGTTATAAGTTATGATAGATATCAGTTACTGGCATTGAGTGAGTTTTGAATGTAAGAATGGCTGAATTTTACTTGAAAGTGTATGTGAGCAAGGTACATTCTGTAAGAGAGAGACTTTTAATGTATATGCTGATGTTCTCTTTGGCCAGACTCTGTCGTAATAATCAAACCAATGCATACCTCATTTTAGCCGGTCAAGCGGTTAAGTTATTTATCCTGTACACTAATGCTCCCCTGAAGTCTGGTCAGACTGACCAGTATATATGTAGAAGTCTGGTCAAATTGACCAGTATTTATGTGTGTTACAAATACAGTGGTTGTGATGCATTTGGTCAAGATAGTTATAAAATATTCATCATTGATATTCCTAAATTAAACAACAGTACAATCATTAAGGAAAACACATTACATATATCTAATAAACTACAGAAATCCACAGTACCTGTAACATTGTATAAAGGTGTAGTCATTCAGTAGCTATTATCAAGTGTATTTTAAACACCATACCTTGTTTATTTTGGACAAGTTAACATCAGTCACAGATTTTACTTTCACTTTTTTACATCAGGAGATGGTAAAGTCACACAACAGTGTACAGCGTCATTAATGATATTGTCATCTCTGTTACCTCAGACCATATATATCATAATTCCATTGTATGTGTATCTTGTTATGATATTTGTTATTATAATGAAATCATAAAATATTTAAATAAAATATAAAATTTAAAATATATAAGATTTGTCTTTCTTGCAAGAGACGTAGAGATTTAATGTAGAAGAAAAAGTTGAATGTCTGTTACAATCAGTTATCTCTCTTACCAGAGAGTCACGTATTGGCTTTTCTGAATAGATGTCAAAGTCATATGCAACGTACATGTACACCTATGATATCTTATAATGTTCAATTCCCACTGATAAGTGTTTTAGATATTCTTGATTTACAATCATAGTACACTCAGATGCTTAGTCAAAAACCAGTATCTTTTCCAGGATTTTTAAAAAATATGAAAAAATCCTTGTGTTATTCAAAGAAAAAATTAACAAAATTAGTTTTAGCTCAGAGTATGTCTCTCTGGTTTTAGCTGGTATTTCTTTAAAAATTGATTGAGAAGAGGTGGGCACTATATCATTTAAGATTTTTAAAGTCGCAATATAGTTCTTCGATAACTATCATAACTATTAGGATATATAGAGAACAAGTAAATAAAAAAGCTTAATACTACGTTGCGTACATTTATCGCCTCTTGAATGGCTCTGCAGTTTTGAAAAATCATAAATGATAATGTGCAAACCAAATAATAACGCATTCAAGAACACTGTTGATCATCGGTATTTGTTCGAGACCATTGCACGATATACTTGAGTTTCAATCGAATTCTAATTCTGTTTTTAAAATATGTACAATTGTACATGTACTTGTCCCGTCGTGAGGGGAGGGTGGGAGTATGTTTTGTAACATTGCTGAAAGAATATATAATTTTAAGAATATAAACAGAATCTCTTGTTATGATAATACACCTGTTATAAATATGTAGTTTGCAATATAAGAGATTAATGTATGGCTGGACCGGAAATCGAACGGCACCCCTGCATCCCTGGTCAGGTGCTCTTTCGAGTGAGCAACTCAGGCCAATATCCACGCCCCAAACCATCACATTCCTCCCTCCTTATTTTGTTTTCACCTTAAGTTCCTAACAGGACTTTCACCTGCAAGTCCACGCGTGGTCAACGACATCAAATCTGTGAGAAAATGTATGACTGACCCTACTCATGCATGCTAGAGCTAGGTTCACAGCGAGATACTTTTGACTTGGCGCCGCTTATCCGAGGTATATAAGGAGCGAAGGGATGTTAACTGAGGCTCTTACTTATAGGAGAAGGCTGGTCCGGGAATCGAACCTGGAACCCCTGCATCACTAGTCAGGTGCTCTACCGATTATACTATCCAGGCCGATATCCACGGTCCAAACCATTACATATGAACTTGAGAAAATAAAGGGTTTCTGTCTCAAAGCACATCCCTATCGTAACCCCTGCCCTTAAATAAAATGAAATAACCAAAGTGCTGCCATTCCTGTTGCATGACATTAAATAATAAGTGTTCAAAGTTAATTACATAATGCATTCGTTGTCTAGGTAAAGCAATCCTCTTTTTAAATATTACACCCTATTTGTATTTGTAATTTATCCATCTCTGTTGATGTTTTCTTCTGGAAAAAAGATTGATTTGAAATTAATCGGTGAATCAATAATCTATAAAAATAGATTTTGTTGACGTCAAATCTTTTGTCAGTCAGACCGCAAAGTGCTTCCTAGACATTAAATTCTTAATCAAACCTCTGAATAGAGACGGAGGTAAATCCGAAAAAATGAAGTCATCCTGGAAGTGCAGTTATATGCAACGATGACTTCACCCATGACAAAACACTTTTAATGTAAATAAATCCCCAGAGAGAAAAGGTTAAATTGACTGACTTATGACAGTAGTTCCTGATTTTTATATGTTTACGTAAGTTAATGCAAAGTAAATGAAAGAAAATGTCAGTTCTGTATTTATAAATTAAAAAATACTGTTAACAAAATAACAAAATATGCGTTTCAATGAATAAAATAAATTCATAACGAAACATTGAAATGTCAAAATAAAATAATTACAAAAATGCAAAGGTTGACGGTCATCATGTAAAATCAACAGTCACAAAAAATGATAATTTAAAATAAAATACATACAATACAGGATACATGTATAATGTGCAAACGCATCCTTCATGATTTTCTTTATAAACTTGATATATATTATGCATCGGAAGCATTTGCTTTATTTTTAACAGCTGACATATCAATGATACATATAATTTTTAAAGCATCCTCATAACTGGGTAAATCCTGGTCGCGTGATTTATCTGCTGCAACCACAGATTCATATGACGGGGGAGCATAGTTAACGTCGTAAAATCCACGATTAATTTCACCTATCGTTGCTATGGTGATAGCGTTAGTTTCCCTGGTATCACATACACACACCCTTTCTTTGACCCACGCACACTGGCAAAGTGACCTGAGGCACCTGGTCAATATTTCAAATGCTTCTTTTAATGGCGCTGGTCCATGATTTTTCAGGCAAAATACTACACAACAGAGAATCATCAGAAAGGCGAATGTCAAGAAAAATAAAGCAGTGGCATCCATTGCAGTTAAGATCCTCGGGTAAAGTCCCAGTCACAAAGATATATGTTGAAATAACTCACCTATAAAGAAATAAATAAAATACATTATAGTATTGAAACAAAAAAAAATGAAATAATATATTTTACTCTAAATATTTCAAAAATAAAATATTTATTTCAAAAAATTTGATTGAATATCTTATTATTTAGTATAACAATTTTGTTTTATACATGTACAATAGGTTTTCGTATAATAAACCAATTCTTATATTACACTAAATTAATCTTTGATGATAATCTTTCTATAATAAATAAATAAAACTACCTCCTCTTGTACTCCTTCCTGTTGTAGAGAATCATAACTTGTTCTATATTCTCACTGGAAAAACAGTCTAGTATATTATCTACAACCTGATTCTTCGTTCTTTACTATTTATGACAGTCTACGCTTCATGGGAAATCCTTATGACTAAATTTAAACACCTGCCCACTTCATAACAAAATGCAATTCAAATGACGTCACTGTTAAAGGTGTAAATATTTAAAAGATAAGCAACATATTTTTGTTCGGCACGTTGTTCATTGTTGACTTATTATTAAACAAAAATCAAGCCATGAAGTCAATGATTCGTTTCAATTAATTGCTTTTTGAAGAACACATAACAATTAATCATATTGAAATACCTTTTATGTTAACGAACCTTTTGACAGATGAAAAAACCTTGAATTATTGAGAATCCAGTTATTTCCAGTTAAATGTTGCTAGAATTTAGCCAAGCTATAACATTTCAAACAAAGGTGATAAAAATTTACACAGAGTATAAATCTATTCCATTTTTGGTATATTACTGCGTTTGCTTGTTTGCTCTGTTCAAAATTTTTAAAGAATCTCTCTTGGAACCTATACAGACCTTTACTCCTTTACTGAGATATGTGTATATATGTCGATTTATAAACACAATATTGAAAGAATACCAAAGCACTATCTGTTAGAAACCAGAAAAGAATTCTACTGGTCCCAACTGACAAAGCGGGTAGCAGTCTACACTGTCTTGTTCGTAAGGCTCCTTATTATTTCTAAGGAATTCTTCAAAATCATATGCCAGTTTTGAATATTTTTGATATCCCTGAGAACCTAAATGAATTTGAATTACCATATCTATTTTGGATTCCGAAACTTCATAAAAATTTACAAAGATACATCGCGGATTCCAGTAAATGTTCAAATAAGACTCTTTCTTTTCTTCTCACTAAGATATTATCAGTAGTGTAGGAGAAACTTCAAGATTACTGTGCAGCAATATATTCGAGAAGTTCATGGTGTAAATCCGTAGTGGATACTTAAAAATTCCAAGGAACTTTCGGACAACTTTGAAATCTACAAGATTTTACCAAAATCAACAGCTTAAAAACGTACGACTTTTCAACTTTATACACAACTATTCCCAGTGAAAAATTAAAATCCATGCTTTTGATATCATTGACAGTTGCATTTTCAATAAAAATGGAACTCGAAAATTTATTTACCTTGCCATTGGTCATTTGCAGAATTATTTTGTTAAAAACATTTTTATTGTAAAAACAAGTACTCTGAAGTTGACATCAAAAGATGTTTGAGTTTCTGATTGACAATATCTATATTATTTTTGAAGACCATGTCATCCAGCAATCTATTGGAATTCCCATGGGTACCAATTGCACCCTTTTATTGGCAGACCTATTTTTGTATTCATATGGCACCTGATCCCACCTCTGATGTTTAAGAGGTTCCTGTGTGCTGATTTGTATTGTTTGACTTATGAGATTGAATACTGTTCGATATCTTCATATATCACTTTACTGGTTAACTTTCTAAAAATAAAAGAATGCTAAAATAAAAAAAAATAATTTCATCTTGTCCAATATGGTATGGATGTAGTGATTGATGATGTAAGATATTTGTTTTCTCAAATTTGAATTTATAATTTTTGTGTGTGAATTTCATAAAAAAGTGAAATCATAGATCAACGCCACAGAGCTGCCGTATTTGCTAATAAAATAAGGGTTTTGATTTGACAAATCAATTTATTATCCTATTATCCGTAATAAAGCAATGGGAGAAAAAGTATTCAAACTCAAAAGTCCATTCCAACAATACAAATCAGGAACAGAGGGAATTTGGACCCCTAAGATAAGTGGAATCAAATGCCATGTAGGAGTAAGCATCCCCTGCCGACCGGTCAAATCCGCCATGCTTTCTTTGACATGATCGGGAAATAATGGAAAAATCTGTCAACAATTCAATGAGTGAATAACAGCCCAACAACTAATATGATAAAAATCAGTCGAACTTTGACCTTAGTTAGATTATATTGGCTATCAAATTCATGGCATAGACCATACAACGAAATGATGACTTGAAACGAGACAACTGATGTACCTTTGTTTCATCAACTTGTTTGTCAACAACAATCTTCGTTTTAGAAATTGTTCATATGTTCTTTGTTTATACGAATCAACTTAGAGATATAAATCTTGTATGCAGGTGATATATGTTAGAAGGGTATAATACTGCATAATTACAATTAAGGTAATCACGTTAATCATAATGCACATGTATAAGCTTTGTTGTTACGTTACTATTAACGTCTTGTATTAAAATATAAAACATATAATTATGCTAAACTCCATACAAACAATATAAATTTGGGGCCGAGCAAATAGGAATAAAAATTTTCTTGACTATCTTCAAACGAAATATAACATTGAAATTTTAATTGAAATCTATTCATAATTTATGGTTTTAAATAACCTTACTACTTTTCCCTCCCCCCTTTTTTAAATCTGCGATCGTCTCACATTTTCCTGTGCACGTTTTCAAATGCATGCGTACTTTTTGCATTGTTGCAACTGACCATCCCCATATTTATAAACAAGAAATTCTAATTGATTTAATTGCCTTTACTCAATCAAAATGATATACAAGTACATTCTTCATCTGGTTAATAACATATAATGAACAAAAACGCAGATTTATCATTCTTAATTATGATTCATTCCCGAGAATAATCATCATAATGAAGTACAAATTACATAAATATGTTCCGATCTATGTGAAAGAAGCGTGAATTATATTCTGTTATATTCGTACATCTAAAGGAAGATGATACTAAAGTAGTCAAAAAATATATTTTGCTAGAATATTTGTGCATCAGTTCAGATTCTCAGGTTTGTTTGGATACATCACATCGATTTTAATTTAAGCACATATAGATGTTTAAAAATCAATTCTTCATGAAATATGCATGTATTAAACTTTAATTTTACGTATGTGTACAATAATTTCCATTTACTGCATTTAAATGAAATCAGTTTTACTTGTTATATAAGCTAACTACTAAAATAATACATGTATATAATCCTAATTTCTCTAATGATAATTATTTCACCTTGTAGAAATGGAAAAAAGAACACAGTGGCCAGCCCACCATCAAACTTATACGAGGGCTGTTCAGTAGATAATATCCTGAGCTCTATGACATACAATGTAGTAATCATATGTAATTAAGCTTGACTTTCTCTCATGATTTAGTCTTTAATGGATTTATTGAAGTTTATTTGACCTATTTTCATCACATAGTTTCATTGTGAGAAGATGGAAAACAAGGGCTATTTGAGACACTGCATTCTAAATGAATGGTAAAGAATTAGATAACAAAAGTGAAATTAAACGCGTCATGAAAGCTGCTGTTAAACTCGTTAGGAATCCCAAAGAAATATTTACTGAAATATGTGATATTAACAGCAACCAATGTTTGTTTTATTGACACATGAGCAGGTGAATTTCAATCAACAAAATTGGTATAATGGGCATCAAAAACTGGGTACCGTCCTCGGCGACAAAGACTTACAACAACCAATGTACTGTTTGCCAAAACTCAACAAACATCACTGATGATGTTTGACTGCCCGAAAGACACGTAGCAAAATTGATAGACATTTTGGGGGTAGTTTACACTGTTTTAAAGAAATATTTAACAGTAAAAAGGCTTAATACTTAATGACCACCCTACATTTTGAAAAAAGAGTGAAAACGACAGCGTATAAGAATATCTTACCAATTATTTAAAAAAAAAATCAAAAATTGTAATTATCCACGTTTGTCTGAAATTCAAACAGATAATGAAACTTGAATCCATTGCTTTAGTCTTTACAATAGAATTTAAAATAAGATACATGTGACAAAAACATCCAAGGTCTGAGAAAACCCAAGAATTACAAGGGCCCAAAAACAGTTTTGGATGCCATTTTCTTAAATATTATTGGTCTTGTTGTTCAACTTCTTATTTGGGGAGACAGTTCAATTTCTGGAGTAGTCTAGAAAGCAAACTTTTTGCAAAAAAATCGAAAGGTTTATGAGAGGAAGCAACCAGAACCACTACATTTAATTTATTCATGACAGCATCCAAACCCACATGTCCTGAAGAATAAAGGAGTTTAAGAAAGTTAATGGTTTGTCACACCAACTATATTCGCCAGATTAGTCATCATTTGACTTGTTTCACTTTCAAACTTAAAAAAAAAACATCTTTCAGAAAGAAGAAACAAGTCCAAGAAATCATAGGATCTGTCATATTCCAGTATACAAAGGGCCATACTCAAATAGGTGTTCTAAAACAATCAGAAAGTGGATAAAAATGTTTAAGACATGTGTTTTAATTAAAAGAGAATATTGATGTAAAATCATTAAAACTAGATCATTGAAAAGCCTTTTTTGTTTCTTTCCGAGCACCGAGGACATTATTTATTGAACAGCCCTCGTAGTTATTGATCAGTGAAAGATGTATGTTTCACAGAAATGCTGAGTGCTTGTAAGTATCAAAAATATTCTTTTTCAAATGATTTTGATTAACTAGGTTTTAGAAATGTACATTAAGCATGGACCATCTTTACTCCTCTTTTTTTTTATTCATTACCCATTGCTTTGTAATACCCGAGAAAGTAGTATTATTTCCCCACGTTGTGATGGAGAAAATGTTGACCAATTTGAATGTGCATTTTTTTTTTTTATATTTACAATCAGAATACTGTTTTGTTTATCTTTTTAGAGTTTATTATATGCCATTGTCATCCTTCTCTTCTTGTCATGATAAAAAAAAATATGGAGATATCGAACAGAATTCAAGCTCAAAAATCCATTAAACAATGCAAAATAGGAGCAGAGTAAACATTGATCTCCAGAACATCGAAAGTTGGATCGGGTACCATGGAGGAGTGAGTATCCTTAGCCGACCGGTCACACCCGCCGTGTGCTCCTTGTCATGACCGGGAAATAACGGAAAATCCGTTAAATCCAGTGTGTAAACTAGAAACGATCTCGTTGCGAGCAACGAGAGGTCTTCCGTCCGATTCTGGAAAAAAAACTCGTAAAGTCGAGCTGAGAAAGGATTAAAAATTTTGGTCACAAACTGAATCCAGGTCGCCAGCGTGAAAATCCCATCCGCTTTTTTCCCCTTTTATCCCCAACGCGCTAACCATTACGCTATTGGGAGTACTGCTCTAAATGTACTTGTGTATACTTTTGCTACAGTACACCTGTCTAAGAATTATAAAAGACGGGCCATTATTCATAATTTCGCGCCAAACGCCACGTTAAATCTTCGCGCCTTTTCTTTGGACTGATCTATTAAACAGGTGTGATAGCTTCAATGAAATTAAGAAAAAAGAACGTTCTCATAGCCTACATTTCGAGGTTTAGAAAATTTATTTAACACATTGTACACATTCTATAGAAAAGTAACACAAAAGCAGTGAAATGACTTTATAATTTAATTTTTTTTATTTCCCGTCTCAGAAGTGAATTATGCCGATTAGTTACACTTTCTAAAAAAGGTTAAAATGTTTCGCCGAAAAACATGCCTCGCTCTACGACAGTCAAGCAATCAGATACCATTTATGTTCAATAACTTGATTCAGATATTTGAGAAAAGAATGTTAATATAAACTCCATTAGACGATCTTATAAAAATGTTTTTCTTATTTTTGTCTTTTCTATTCGTTTAATATCACACAAGTGTGCGTGGGAAAAACAGTGGTTATACGTTTTATACTTACTATATACATGCATCAATATTGTTTCTTGAAAAACTATAACTTATAACTATGATTTAAGATCTGTTTTTCCGTCTTGCAAAACAAATGATAATAGGTATCTCTCATTTGCACATTTAGTCTTTTCTTTTTCTACTTTAAGAACCAACCAAAACCAGTTACAGAAGACGTTTGAGAAGACCCTGGAATAAATCTTTAGTTTGACACAGAATTGTAACGTAATTACTACGTGATCTATTAACGCGCAAACCATTAAGCTATTGGGAGCACTGCTCTAAATATACTTGTGTATACATTTGCAACAGGACACCTGTCTAAGAATTATAAAAGGCGGGCCACTATTAATAATTTCGCGCCAAACGCCACGAGTAAATATTTGCGCCTTTTCTTTGGACTGATCTATTAAATTGGTGTGATAGCTTCAATGAAATTAAATAAATAAAACGTTCTTATCGCCTTTATTTTATTTCGACATTAAGAAGGTATTTTTAACACATTGTACACATTACATATCGTATCTAGCCCAGTTAAACTAAAGCAGTGAAACGGAAATTAAGTTTTAAGATTGAAACGTAATAACAATGTACTACTACGTGAAAGTCCAAGTAGTTTTTTACATTTCATCTATCCTTATGTCAGAATGGTTTAATCAAACGCTCAGCTGCCTCCATAAACCCCTACTCGCGAAATGGCGGAGTTGACAGAGGCAGACACCATCTTGGACCCGCTTCAGATTTTCAAATATTAATATCTAGAGTTCAGATTAACCAATATTCAAACAACTTATATAGTAAGCATCAATAGAAGGTTCTCTATTAATATTCCAAAAGTGAAAAAAAAATATTGAAAAACAAACTTAGAAAATACGATTTTTTCAATTCGCTTCTCCTAACGACAGGAAGTACCGACGACTAACAAAAAGTCGCGTCCTGGATAGTATATATCACGATCTATAATCCCCGAAAGTTTCATGTTGATATCTTTTACCGTTTTTGAGTTTAATCGTGGACAAAATGTCATTTTAATTTCAGAATATTGTCCGTAACTTCGCACTGAAAGTGAACTTCAAAATTTTCTCTCGGATATTATAAATTCATGTTACAACACATCTGTCCTGAAAATTTCATGTAATTTCATCCAGTAGTTTTCGAGAAATCGCGTGCACAAAATTAGAAAGTCAGAAAAATAAGAATAACTAGATACGATCTCGTTGCGAGCAACGAGTGGGTCTTCCGTCCGATTCTTGATGAGATGAGATAAGATTTTGGTTGAGATTTTCATTCTAAAGTAATGACTTTCCATAATCTGTAAAAGACATTGAACATTAAAGACTTAAAAAATCGACTTTTGGCCCCTCACGGCCCCTAACTTTAAGAATCAGCCCTTTTTATTCATATCATTTTAAAGCTCTAAGGAATTTGATCACTTTTTGTTCAACAACTATTAAGAGATTCTTTTTCGTTTTCGAGTTATTTGCATGAGTTTCGTTTTCGAGTTATTTGCATGAGAAATATTTAGGGACCAACCCTTCAACTCCTTAATGGGGACGTTTAGCAAAAAATGAAAGCTTGCATATTGTTCAGAACATGATTTTGAACATCTTTTTTTCAATAATACTTATAAATTTATTTCTCACTTACAAGATATAAAGAGTCAAAGAATAAGCAATCTGTCCCCTCGTAGCCCCTAATTATGTACATGTAATATAAGACATAACAAGAGGCCCACGGGCCTTATAGGTCACCTGAGCATTCTGCAACAACTTTCCAGTTATTGAATTTGATTCATGTTTAAGCCAGATGCTATATGGCATTCACAATTTTGAAAGATGCACCATTGATCATCATAACAATACACTTAGCAGTTGCTTAGCTTGGTTTATTGATTTAAATATGCCCAATAATAAGTTCATAGGATCTTCATGAACGTTTCATGAACATTTCATGAATAAAATTCATGAAAAATTCAAGGTAATTCATGAATTATTCATGATCACCTCCCAGGGGTACTGAATACCCATACGCAAGGTAGGGGGAAAAATGCATTCCAACTAATCAGTAATATTCAGCAATAATCAGTAATGCCCCTAACACTGTGAAATAAACCCCTGACCCTAGGTCCACACATTGCACAAATTTTAAAAAGGCACCGTTAAAATTGCCTATCAAAAAATAAATAAATGTTTTATAAATACAAAGGAGCAGATTTCAAACAATTAATTCATTTTCAGTATATAAGTAGAGCCCCACATCCACCCCTGACCCTGGGGCCTTGAAATTCAAAATTTTGCAAGATTAGGGCCCTTGCTCATCATAACTATTTAGGTAGTTCATCTGCTTCATACCCAGAGACAGAGAAGAAAATTTTCAAAGATTTAATGTATATTCACTATATAATCAATAGAGCCCCCCCCCCCACCCCCACACACCATAACCCCTGACCCTGGGACCATAAAATTCACATTTTGGTAGAGGCACTCTTGCTCATCATAACTATGTACTTAGTTAGTTTATTTAATACCTAGGAGCAGAGAAGAAGATTTCAAAGAATTTATGTATTTTTACTATATAATCAATAGAGCCCCACCCTAACACCAGAACCCCTGACCCTGGGACCATAAAATTCACAATTTTGGTAAAAGCACTCTTGTTTATCTTAACTATGCACTTCGTTAGTTTATTTAATACCTAGGAGCAGAGAAGAAGATTTTCAAAGAATTCATGTATTTTTACAATATAATCTATAGAGCCCCCCCCCCAACACCAGAAGCCTTGACCCAGGGACCATAAAATTATTCACAATTTTGGTAGAGGCACTCTTGCTCATCATAACTATGCACTTAGTTAGTTTATTTAATACCTAGGAGCATAGAAGGAGATTTTCAAAGAATTTGTGTATTTTCACTATATAATCAATAGAGCCCCCCTAACACCAGAACTCTTGGCCCTGGGGCCATAAAATTCACAATTTTGGTAGAGGCACTCATGCTCATCATAACTATGCACTTAGTTAGTTTATTTAATACCTAGGAGCATAGAAGGAGATTTTCAAAGAATTTGTGTATTTTCACTATATAATCAATAGAGTCCCCCCCCCTAACACCAGAACTCTTGGCCCTGGGGCCATAAAATTCACAATTTTGGTAGAGGCACTCATGCTCATCATAACTATGCACTTAGTTAATTTATTTATATCTAGGAGCAGAGAAGAAGATTTTCAAAGAATTCATGTATTTTTACTATGTATAATCTAAAGAGCCCCGCCGTAACACCAGAACCCGTGACCCTGGGGCCATAAAATTCACAATTTTGGTAGAGGCATTCATGCTCATCATAACTATGCACTTAGTTAATTTATTTAGTATCTAGGAGCAGAGAAGAAGATTTTCAAAGAATTCATGTATTTTTACTATATAATCTATAAAGCCCCCCCCCCCTACCAAAACCCCTGACCCTGGGGCCATAAAATTCACAATTTTGATAAAGGCACTCTTGCTCATCATAACTATGCACTTAGTTAGTTTATTTAATACCCAGGGGCAGAGAAGAAGATTTTCAAAGAAATCATGTATTTTCAATGTATATAATCAAGAGAGCCCCGCCCTAACACCAGAACCCCTGACCCTGGGACCATAAAATTCACAATTTTGGTAGAAGCACTCTTGCTCATCATAACTAACTACTTAGTTGGTTTATTTAATACCCAGGAGCAGAGAAGAAGATTTTCAAAGAAATAATGCATTATCACTACCTACTTATTTAGCCCTGCCCTAGCACTAGAACCCCTGACCCCAGGGCCATGAATTTCACAATTTTGGTAGAGGACTCAATGCTGATTACAATCATGCAAACAGTTTGACTGCTTGATGTCCAGGAGTAAAGAAGAAGATTTTCAAAGATTGCATTAATTTTAGTGGTTTTGGCCCCACCCCTCAGGCCCCAGGGGGGCAGGGATCATGAAATTCACAATTTTTGTTCCCTTTCACCCATAGATGCTTTGTGCCAAATTTGGTTGAAATTGGTTCAGTGGTTGCAGAGAAGAAGCTGAAAATGTTCAAAAGTTTACGAACGACGTACGACGTACGACGAACGACGACGGACGAAAACAGATAGCAATAGGTCACCTGAGTTTACTCAGGTGACCTAAAAATCATAATATTTAGTTGTAAATGGTTGAGATAAACATCTTTGCTTCAATAATGTATTACAAAATATTAACTGATAAAGAGTAATCGATTAAAGACTTTTGGCCCCTTATTTGAGTATTCAGCCCCTTTTCTTGATTTCATCTTAAAGCTCTTATGATTTTGAGAACTTTTTGTTCAACAACTATTCAGAGATTCTGTTTCGTTTTCGAGTTATTTGCAAAAGAAATATTTAAGAGCCAACCCTTCAACTTCCTAACGGGGACGTTTAGCGAAAAATGGAAGATTGCTTTTTGTTCAGAACATTATTTTGAACATTTTTTGTTCAATATTACTTATCAAAATATTTCTCTCGTTCGAGATATAAAGCGTCGAAGATTTAGCATTCTGGCCCCTCGTGGCCCCTAATTATGTACCATACAACATAAAAATCATGATATATAGTTGTAAATGGTTGAGATAAAGATTTTTGCTTCAGTAATGTATTAAAAAATATTAACTGATAAAGAGTTATCAATTAAAGACTTTTGGCCCCTCTTGGCCCCTTATTTGAGTGCCCAGCCCCTTTTTTCCTGATTTTGTTTTAAAGCTCTTATGATTTTGAACACTTTTCGTTTAACAACTATTCAGAGATTCTTTTTCGTTTTCGAGTTATTTGCAAAAGAAATATCTAGGGGCCAACCCTTCAACTCCCTAACGGGGACGTTTAGCGAAAAATGGAAGATTGTTTTTTGTTCAGAACATTATTTTGAACATTTTTTGTTCAATATTACTTATCAAAATATTTCTCTCTTTCGAGATATAAAGCGTCGAAGATTTAGCATTCTGGCCCCTCGTGGCCCCTAATTATGTACCATACAACATAAAAATCATGATATATAGTTGTAAATGGTTGAGATTAAGATTTTTGCTTCAGTAATGTATTAAAAAATATTAATTGATAAAGAGTTATCAATTAAAGACTTTTGGCCCCTCTTGGCCCCTTATTTGAGTGCCAAACCCCTTTTTCTTGATTTCGTTTTAAAGATCTTATGATTTTGAACACTTTTCGTTCAACAACTGTTCAGAGATTCTTTTTCGTTTTCGAGTTATTTGCAAAAGAAATATTTAGGGGCCAACCCTTCAACTCCCTAACGGGACGTTTAGCGAAAAATGAAAGGTTGCATATTGTTCAGAACATTATTTTGAACATCTTTTGTTCAATATTACTTATCAAAATATTTCTCTCTTTCGAGATATAAAGCGTCAAAGATTTAGCATTCTAGCCCCTTTTGGCCCCTAATTATGTACCATACGACATAAAAATTAGAAATTATAGTTGTAGATTATTAAGATAAACATTTTTGCTACAGTAATGTATTTCAAAATACTGACTGTTAAAAAGTTATGGGATAAAGATTTTTGGCCCCTATTTGCCCTTAATGTGATGAGTCAGCACTTTTTTCTTGATTTCATATGAAAGATCTTATAGTTCTGCACAAATATTGTTCAGTATGTTTTAACAAAATAATTATACTTTAAAAGATACAATTCAAAATGTCTCAAAAAATCAGTCATGATTCGTGTCCTAAATTTTGACCCCTACCGAGCTTCCATACTAAGCACTTCCGGAAAATATCCTGACCCAGGTGCAATATGGCAACATGTCCTCTATCATCCCTGAAAATTTCAGCTTTCTAGCTTGAGCCGTTTTTGAGTTCCATCACAGACAAGGAGGTCCCCTAAATTTTGATTAAAGGGCGATAACTTCCGACCGGAAGTGAATATCCCTAAAATATTATGCCGGAATTAACTTCAGATGTAAACACATCTACCATGAAAATTTGATGCAAATCGGACGAGACATCTCTGAGAAATCTCCTGCACAAATTTTGTAAAGAAAAAAAAAGGTAGAATAATAAGAAAAGTGAAAAAAAAAAAGAATAATAGAAGGGTCTTCCGCTGAAGACGGAAGACCCTAATAATAATAATAAGAAGAAACAGTAGAATCACTATAAGGTCTTCCGTGAAGACGGAAGACCTTAATAATTGACAAACAATTGGTATGAAAAACGTCATTCAGCATTCGACTCAATGATAAATTATATTTGCTGAAAAGGTCATTGTACCGACATAGAACTTACAAATGATGACTTTAAAACGAGATTGCGGATTATTCTTGTTTCACCATCTAGTTTGTCGATAATTCACCTCGTTTAAGAAATTGTCCACATGTAGAGCATGCACTAGGAATAATTATATGAATATCATTAATCTTTTTGCCCAGACATATAAATTTTTCCTGTTGCTGCAATTTTGAAGATGCTTTTCCCATAAAATTCGGTATAACGTCTTTTTTTTTATCCCATTTGAACAAGGATCGTGACTTAAATCTACAATATTGGCACACTGTTAGTACAGTCATGTAGAACTAATTAACAGCTAGAATAAACCATATAATTATGTATATAAAACTTTGGGCCCACATCTGAGACCTTTTCCCTTCAACTGAAAACATGGTATGAACAGACAGAAATCTTCTAATTTTTTGTTATGGTATGCTGAAAATTATGCTTTACAATTTAAGACCCTTTTTCTTGTAAGAAGATTTTTCAAGTGTTTATTCCCAAGTATTCCTAGTGTAACTTAATTGTGACTCACGTGCCCTAAGTAAATGGATACTTCTTGAAGAGATACAAAAACATTTGTGATCAATGAAGTTTGATTCCTACTTAAGCGGGTTCCAGTAAATGTTCAACCAAGCCTGTTTTTACTCCTCACAAAGATATTAACAGTTGTTAAGGAGAAACTTCAAGAGTATTATGCAACAATATTTTTAAGAAGTGGTGTTAATCAGATGTGGATACTTAAAAATTCCAAGGAACTTTTGTTCAATTTGAAATCACAAGATTTCACCTAAATTCAACAGCTTAAAACTTCAACTTTATACACTACCATTCCCCAACGATAAATTAAAGTCCAGGGTTTTTTTTTTATATCATTGACAGTTGCTTTTTCAGTAAAAATGGAACTTGTAAATTTTCTTCCCTTGTCATTGGTCATTTGCAATTTTTTTTTTGTTTAAAAAACATTCTTATTGTACACACAAGTACTCTGAATTTGACATCAAAAAGATGCTTGAGTCTCTGATTGACGATATCTATGTCGTTTTTGAAGACCAGGTCTTCCAACAATTTGTTGGAATTCCCATGGTTACCAATTTCCCTTAGTTTTTAGCAGACCTATTTTTGTATTCATTTGAAGCAGATTTTGTCCAAAACCTTATGTGTGAAAAGAAGAAAACACTTGCTGTGGCCTTCAACTCGGCATTTAGATAGATCGACGACGTATTGCCAATTAATAATGGTAATTTCCATTCTTATATCGATACAATAAATCCAGGTGAGCTTGAGATAAAATATACTATGGAGTCTGACAATATGTTTTATACTTGGATTTTTTACTTGAAAAAGACTTTAATGGTAATCTCAAAACCAAGCTCTTTGATACAAGTGATGACTTTAACTTTTCTATCGTCAACTTTCTTTACTTATGCAGCAACATACCTTCATCACCTGCACCTGTACATCACCTTATTTACCTAGTGCTTCTCAGTTGATTCGACGCGCAAGAGCATGCTCTACGTATGAAACGACGTAAAACGACAGACAACTTGATGAAACAAAAATATCAGCAGTCTCGTTCAAGGTCATCAATTCGTTAAGTTATTTGGTTGATACAGTGACCTTGTCTGCAAATACAATTTATCATTGAGTCAAATTCTGACTGACGTGCTTTATTCTGTTTATTATATTATCTAAACATTGAATTGCATGACGGATTTCCCCGTTATTTCCCGATCATGACAAGGAACACACGGCTGGTGTGTACGGTCGGCAATGGATGCTCACTCCTTCATGGCACCTGATCCCACCTCCAAAGTTTTGGAGGTCTGTGTTTGCTCTGCTCCTATTTTGCATTGTTTAATGTACTTTTGATCTTGAATACTGTTCGTTCTCTCCATTTGTTTCATTGACAACACATTTTGCCATGGAGAAAAACCTTATGAAATTGATTTTTAGTGTTATAATAGCATAACATATCTTCACTTATTGCAATGTTGTATTCATGCTTCTTTGAAACTTGTATGATGTAAAATGCATATTTCAACAATTTATTGCAATTCACATAAACACGCACTCAACCTCACAAACACGCACATAACAACACCCAGACACTGAAATCATGCTTTGTTTTCACTACGTAAATCATTAACACGAGATATTGCCTCTTCATAAGTGGGTAAATCGGGGTCTCTGTTGTCAGATATCACAGAATCATAGGACGGGGGGTCAAAGCTAACGTTATAAATTCCCGGATTTTCTTCCCCAACTGTACTGACATCTTGTCTATTAGTCCTCATTTCACCACTGGATCTTCTCAACACTGAAGAGAACCTTTGTCTGCACCATGTACAGTCTCCAAGCGACAGGAAACACTCGCAATAAATTGTACAACAGTCCTTGAGTTTCTCTTTATTGCACCTCAAAAAGTAAATGGACGCCAGTAAAATCAGTAAAATTCCAAAGGCTAACAGAAAAATTTCACCCTGACGCATGTTTTATTTCCCTATTCTTTTTCTTTAGATGGCCATTCAACCTGCTAAAGAGGAAAAAAATATGCAAGCTTTGCAGAATATTTAAATCTAGTCTGAAAAGACACATAACTCAGTACAGATAAACTAAAGGAATCAGGCAAATTGTGCATAAAGCTTGCAGATAATAATAAACGATATAAAATGAATTTGAACCCATTAATATCAATGATAAATTTAATTTTGAATTTGAACCCATTAATATAAATGATAAATTTACTCTGAACCCCTCTCACTTTCTCTGTCTTTGCTTGACTACTTTTGGATTGTCCTGGGGACTTCATCAAAGAATCATAGGTCCGCCCCCGGATCAGTAAAATTATATAACTTTATCAAGATTGGGGGTACGTGAAATGGCTAATGGAGAATAACGACATTTACTTGAAGTGTAATAATCTCTGATATACTTTGTCGAACTATTTTTTTTTCATTTCAAGATGCTGTGTTGATCTTATAAACGAGATATACTTACCTCGGTTTTGGAGGTGGTCGCCATTTTTTGTGCATAATTTCCATTCATACTATGAAGTCATAGGATTGAACTGTTTACTTTTCATGTCGTAAAAATTTCACAGGTACCTCGTTTTCTCCGTTCGCAGTGTACTAGAAAATCCCCCTTTTCGATTGATAAACGACCTTATCACACAATGTTTAATCATGGTTACCTTGTTTGAACGTATCTGAATTTTGCTGAAACAGTGCAAATAAGTATTATATTATATTTTCTTAAAGTTGATAATAATACAAAAAATAAAATGCAATTTTATGTTATCGCCACGATTTAATTCTTGTTTTATTAATGTTAAAGAATTTATTAATATGTTAAAGAAAATTTTGTTTTAAATGGTTCTAAATGGTATATTTTCCAGCATTTTTTGGGTACTTTTTGTGTCTTTTTTTAAAGACCGATCATCGCAATTTTTAATAAAATGTTAACAATTTTAGGAAAACAAACAGAGTGACTTCAAGCTGTCTTCACTTTAAATGTACCTTCAATTAATTAAGTCGTATGTCTAGCGGACTTCCAAGATACAAATGATGTGCAATTTTAAACTCTTAAAAATTAAATTCTTTTAAGAATCACTAACTTGTGCTTTTCAACTAACTTGAGTATACTGTCAATATCATTTGGAATATAAACACACATGTACAATTAATTAATGATATTTTAAACTGAAGAAAAAAAATATTATTACATAAACTGGAGAATCTGTCAAAACTAGAGGGGTTTGCTAAGCCAACCAGATTTTGTAAAAAAAAAAAAAAAAAAAATTGTACTTATTTAATTTTTAAAACGGTAAAAAAAACCCTGAATAATAGTTTATTCGCATAGTTAAAACATGTATTATCAGCAAAAAATATTACAGATCAGCACCGTAACCATGCAGTTTTCTGTTGTTGGTACCAGATTACATTGTACTGTGATCTTGTGACTTCACTATAGATGCACGGACTATTGATCTCTGAGGCACTCTCTCTGTTGATTACCTGTGTATAGTGTGCGTTCAAGCGGAAAGTGATTTCCTGTTACGTAGTTCATGAATATTACACAATTGTAAAGAAAGGTTCATGTTTATTAGAGTCTTATCAATGCAACAAAATAATAAAATGACACGTAAAAAAATTAATGAGTGGGGGGGGGTTGTTTCCCGACACCCCCCCCCCCCGTGTCTTAATTCATGACCTTGAATTTTGGTAAGAGTTATCTCCCCTTTTTTAATTAAAAACGAATTGATTTTACCGTTCGTAATCTTAATTAGTGTTTATTTCTTTTTGTATCGCTAGGAAAATTAAATAAATGTTCACACTTGTTTCTGTTATTATAATTTTTTTACGCCGATAAAACTTCTATATAATAGGATAGAAAAAATACAGAAAAAATGTCTCTGTGTTCACATGACATCCGGTTCCGGTTATGGATGCACGGTTGATGAAAATATAGCCAGCGTTGTTGTCCCTTTCTATGGAATAGAAGTGTATGAATATAGATTGGCACAAAGGTATACAGATATTTTAGGCTGCAAATTAATTTACAAACAGTACATTGAAGTATAGAAAATGGGTGAAAGTGACAAATCTATAAACAATATCGATGACAGGGATGGCGCCAAAGTCAAAATGGCGGAGGTAGTGAGTTTACCATTCAAAATAGATCTAACGAAGGTGGATTTGTCAGTGAGTGTAATTTACAAGGAATACCCTCAAGAGTGCTTACCTGATAACTTCAAAAACCCATCAGGGCCTAAAGCAAAGAAACTAGAAATTGAAAAGATCGACAACTCGTTATATGATCAGGCGGCTCACATGGTAGCATTTCGTATCACTAGGGAGAGATTAGAAGCATGGATACGAGCTCTGGGAATATTCTATTATGAACATTATGGGAATTTAGAGGCCTTATCGTATCTAGTAGACTGGTATGACGAACCGAATGACTGGGTGGCTGAAGGTAACAAAGCAATTTGTATTGGTTTAGTGAAGGACACACAACTTATGTACAAGGTCACCCTATTTATTACAACTGGAGTGATACAAGCACAAGGGTTGCATCACGACATTTTCGCAAGAAATGATTTCCCAATCCTTTTATCCCTTGTGAATGCCATTTGTCATTATGAAAAATCTGAGATATCAAACGAAGAAGCAGAGGACCCTGATCATGAAACCTTATTAAAAACTCTTGAACATGAACATATACCGAAAGATCAGATAGAAGATTTGTCACAACCAGAAAATACTGACACCTGTAGTCCCCAAGTGACTTACAAAGATTTCGATAAATTACAATCTATTTTCGTCGAATCTTTGACCAAGTTAACTGAAACACAAGGAACACTTATGTCAAAAATTGAGAAAAACTTGTCCGACGCCTTACAGAAAGTGTCCAGATCCGTAAATAATTTGCAGACAGAGTTAGATACAATTAAGTCTCTGAAGTTGAAGGATCAAACAGTAGAAATCGCAAGATTGGAATCTCAGCTAAAAACAGAAAAAGCAAAAAACAACACAACAGATGAGACACTGAGAAGAGAACTCAAGAATTTGAAACATGAAAACGAATACCTGTCAGAAAAGCTTAACACAAAAAATGAAGAAAATGATCAGCTCACGGATGACAATAGATCACTCAGAAAAAAAACTGATGAACAATTCAATGAGATTTTGTCCCTAAAATCACAGCTATCCAGCATGTTCATAAGCAGCAGAAACAATACCAAGGATGAGACGGGGAGAAAACTCAAGAATTTGGAGCATGAAAATGAACACCTATCAGAAAAGTTAAGCATGAAAAATGAAGAAAATGATCAGCTCAAGGATGATAATAGATCACTCAGAAAAAAAGCTGACGACTACTGCAATGAAATTTTGTCCCTAAAATCGCAGCTCTCCAGAATGTTCACAAGCAGCGAAAAGGACATTGAAATCAGCAGGGCGAAAGATTTGGAAACCAATGCCGAGAGGAATGGAAAACCAATGGCGTTATTGATAGGTACTTCCAATGTGAATGGCATTAAAGAAGATAAACTTACGTCTGATGTAAACGTTACAAAAGTTACAGCATATACTCTCGATGAAACAAAGGATGTTATTATGAATTCTTCTTGCATACCTGATGTAGTAGTCCTCCACCCTTTAACAAACGATGTTAGGAATGTTAGTCCCGAAGAATGCGCTGAGAAACTGAAGAGTGTGGTTGAGGTCATTAAAAAGAAGTGGAAAGATGTCAACACCATCATATCTCTAACCACTCCAAGAGAAGACAACTCCTTGCACAAGGTAAACTGTGAGATTCTGGATGGAATCATTAAGAGGGACTACATGGAGTGTCCTGGAGTTCATATTTCTGACAACGAAAACATGTGGCACGGATATCTACCCACAATTCAGTTACTGAATCCCAAAGACAAATTTCACCTGTCTCCAAAGGGAACATCCATACTAGCGTCCAACATGAAGAGAGCAATTCACACCGTATTAAAGATAAGCACCGTCTCTAAGGGACATGCGAATAAATATCAAAACAGATTCAAC
The DNA here is from genome assembly GCF_032062105.1 of Saccostrea cuccullata. NCBI lineage: Eukaryota > Metazoa > Mollusca > Bivalvia > Ostreida > Ostreidae > Saccostrea > Saccostrea cuccullata. The sequence goes on along the minus strand of NW_026925998.1, from coordinate 420,664 downwards.
TACAACCAGGAAAAGCATTTCCAGTCGAATAACGGGGACCATTACTACAAGTCAAATAACGGGGACCATTACTACAAGTCAAATAACGGGGACCATTACTACAAGTCAAATAACGGGGACCATTACTACAAGGGCAACCCGGGCTGGAATTATGGATACCAGGGCAATAGTTATAGCCGCAAATTTAAACAAAGTCCAAACTATTTTCGCTGAACATAGAAAGGGCCATCAACACAATGGTGATAAATATTTGAAATTGTAAATCAAAACTTGTTTTACATCTGAAACTAAAGAATCTTAGAATTTATATAACTTAGATGATTTTCTTTATTTGTATAATTCTTTATTGAGTAGTATACAATTAAGAATCCAATATGGACAAGTATATGTACAAACACAGCATAAAAATTTGTTACTGGAATGTTGGAGGAATTTTTACACAAGGTGAGAATAAGCTAAATGATGAATTATTTTTGAAGGAGGTAAAAAACTATGATCTCATTATATTAGGTGAAACACATGTTGGGTATAATACAAATCTTTTTATTGATGGTTTTTCATACTTCCCTGTATGTAGGGACATGTCTGCAAATGGAAGATTTTATGGGGGAATTGGCATTTTTCGTAGAAATTGTATTAAGGAACATATCAAGTTGTTACCAGGTACCCAGAAAGATTTTCAATGGATAAAAATTGAAAAACAGTTTTTTAATCTTCAACAGGACATTTATCTTTGTGCATGTTATATTCCACCCTCAAATTCAACCTACTTTCAGAAGTTAAATTATGATGTTATTGATATTATTGAGAAAGATGTTCACAAGTTTAAGACTAAGGGGGAAATAATGATCTGTGGGGATATGAATGCACGCACTGCTGCATCAGATGATTTTATTGTACATGATGATGTAAGGTACCTTCCTCTGTATAAAACTTACAAGGTTGATAATGATTTTTGTAAACGTAGTAACCGTGATGTCATTTTAAATGAAAGAGGAAAAGAATTGATTGATTTTTGTATTAGTAATCAGATGAGAATTATAAATGGTAGATGCATTGGGGATTTTTTTGGTGATTACACATGTTTTAACACGCATGGTCAAAGCACAGTAGACTACCTTGTTGCAAGTGAAAACTTAGTTAAACAAATTTTATATTTCAGGGTATCTAGTTTTATTCCTACTCTTTCTGATTGTCACTGTAAAATATCATGGGAAGTTCTAGCAAAGTTTCAGGAGAGTTCAAATGTTACTAATACCAAATCCTTGCACCCTGCCCCTCAAAATTTTAAATGGAATGATGATTCTCCTATTAAATTTCAATTAGCTCTAAGTTCAGATAAGATACAAGAAAAAATCAAGTCTTTTTTAGATTCCTTTATTACAGAAGCTACATCTACTGATATTGAGAATAAGGCTGAAGAATTCAATGATATAATCATAACTGCTGCTAACATGTCATTAAATAGGACAAGTCATAACAGAAAGAATGTTAAAAAGCAAAAAAATAAAAAGTGGTTTGATTCAGACTTGCAAACAATGCGCTGTAGACTGATTGCACATGGAAAAATTTATAGCATGTTTCCTAAGGATCCACTTGTTAAGAATCATCACTATAAACTTTATAGAGAGTACAATAAATTAAGAAAATTTAAGCGTAAAAATTTCCAAAACTCTATTCTAAATCAACTTGAAGCACTTCAAAATAAACAACCAAAACAATATTGGAAATTAATCAATGACCTAAAGGATGATAATAAAGATAATTCTGCAGCAAACATAGATCCTGAAGCATGGGTTAATCATTTTCGCAATCTCCACTCTGTGTGTGATAACTCTTTTAATTCTAGGATACAAGAGATAGATTTAATTTTGGCTGACATGGAGAATAACCCATCCTTTAATGAATTAGATTATGTGATTACAAATAAAGAAATTGTTGATGCAATAGCAAATTTAAAATATGGAAAAGCCAAGGGACTTGATTTGATATCTAATGAAATGTTAAAGCATAGTCAATCTTATTTACTTCCCTGTATACATAAACTTTTTAATAGCTGTTTCACTTATGGTTTTTATCCTCAAGTTTGGAGTAATGGGTACATAAGTCCAATTTTTAAGTCTGATGATCCAAACAATCCTTCAAATTATAGGGGTATCACAATTACCAGCACTCTTGGCAAGTTATTCAACAGTGTTTTGAACTTTAGACTAGATAAATTTCTTCAAGAACATAATTTAATTCATCAATCTCAAATGGGCTTTACCAAAAATGCACGAACATCTGATCACCTATTTGTTCTAAAATGTCTAATTGACAAATACTGTAGCACAAAAGAAGGAAGACTCTATGCATGTTTTGTTGACTTTCATAAAGCTTTTGACAGTGTTATACATACAGGATTAAAGCTAAAATTACTTAACATGAATGTTGGATCTAAATTTTATAATATCATTAGTAATATATATAAGAATAGTCAAGCATGTGTGAAAATTGGGAGATTCTTCTCAGATCCATTTCAAATAGCTATAGGCGTCCGTCAAGGGGATAATTTGAGCCCCTCCTTATTTAAAATATTTATCAATGACTTTCCTTCATATTTAGATTCATGTATTGATGAAGTATCGCTTCAGACACAAACTGTTAATTGTTTAATGTATGCAGATGACATTGTTATTTTATCCTCATCAGCTAAAGGTATACAAGCAAGACTCGCTAAACTTGAAAAGTATTGCTCTGATTGGTGTTTAAAGGTAAACATTCAAAAAACAAAAGTCATGATCTTTAATAAGGCTGGTCGTAATATTACACAAAAACTAATATTTCAAAATAATATGATAGAATGTGTGCCCAGCTACAAATATCTTGGAGTCCACCTGAGTGTATCTGGAAGCTTTCATGTAGCAAGATTAGAGCTTTATAAAAAAGCATTAAAAGCATATTATAAATTAAGAAAGGATTTTATTGATTTGAACCCTGGGATTAAAACCAGTATACATGTATTTGACTCTACCATTAAACCAATTCTTTTGTATAATGCAGAGGTGTGGGGTGCAAGTAATATAAATACTAAAAAATTCCTAAACAGTCAAAATTTAACAGTTGAAGATTGCTTTAAAAATCTACCCTGTGAAAGAATACACCTTAAATTCTGTAAATATATTCTAGGCGTTCATAAGAAAAGCACAAATTTTGCAGTACTGTCTGAATTGGGAAGGTTCCCCCTGCATTATGATATTGCCAGGTTGTTGATTAAAAGTTGGTATAGATTTGAGAATTTGTCCATAGAATTTCCTTTACTTAAAGATGCCTATGAATGTAGTAAAAAGCTTTTTGCGAAAGGAAAGAACTCATGGTTTGCATTTATACAGAAATTAAGAAAATTACTGAATATTAAAGATGAAGTTATTTGTTATGGAAAATATAAATTTAAGTCATTCTGTCATAAAATTTTATTAGATTATTGTGTGAAGAATATGGCATGTCAAACGTTGCAATATTCGATAATCTTGTGATGTATATTCAAAATCTTGTGATGTATGTTCGAAATCTTGTGATGTATATTCAAAATCTTGTGATGTATATTCAAAATCTTGTGATGTATGTTCGAAATCTTGTGATGTATATTCAAAATCTTGTGATGTATATTCAAAATCTTGTGATGTATGTTCGAAATCTTGTGATGTATATTCAAAATCTTGTGATGTATGTTCAAAATCTTGTGATGTATATTCAATATCTTGTGATGTATATTCTTAAACTTGTGATGTATATTCTATAATCTTGTGATGTATGTTCGAAATCTTGTGATGTATATTCGAAATCTTGTGATGTATGTTTGATAATCTTGTGATGTATATTCGAAATCTTGTGATGTATGTTCGATATTTTGTGATGTATATTCGAAATCTTGTGATGTATATTCTATAATCTTGTGATGTATGTTCGAAATCTTGTGATGTATATTCGAAATCTTGTGATGTATATTCTATAATCTTGTGATGTATATTCAATATCTTGTGATGTATGTTCAAAATCTTGTGATGTATATTCAATATCTTGTGATGTATATTCGAAATCTTGTGATGTATATTCTATAATCTTGTGATGTATGTTCGAAATCTTGTGATGTATATTCGAAATCTTGTGATGTATGTTTGATAATCTTGTGATGTATATTCGAAATCTTGTGATGTATGTTCGATAATCTTGTGATGTATATTCGAAATCTTGTGATGTGTGTTCTACAATTCAGTGATGCGTGCAATAAAATTGCATGACGCAACAGAAAAGTAAGGACAATTTTCATTGGTTAGAAATAACGAAAGTAGCCGGAGCGGTCGTAATGCACACATTGACACAACTTCGCAAGCATGAAATTGACGAATTCAACCTAAAGTCAAAATTATAGGTAATAGAAAAATTGTTTTGGTATCAAGAAGCACTAAGTCAGTCATAACGTGAAAAGTGGGAATCAAGAACATTAATTTGATTTGTTTGAAGGTACATCAAAAACAATTTAGTGGCTTATTGCTGGACTAAACAGCTAAAGGATGTTTTATCCTATATTTACGTCCTCATATTGTAGTGATGTTGATTAATCGGTATGATTTATTCTATATTGGTGCTAGTTAGAATAATCTAACTGTGTCTCGGGACAAACTCTCACCACGCAGGGTTCGAAATTGCATGGCCCATTGCAGCTGCATTGACCGTAGCCCTAGTCCAGGGACGACTTTGCAATAAATAAATAAATAACACGACAAATTTTTAGGAGAAGGGGAATGTCTGGAAAAGATTAATTGCTATGCATCATTGAATATTGTCATTCACAAATTTGTCCAATTATTTTTATAGTAAATGTATTGAGCCGGGCTCATTTACAGGATAATGAACAAGGACTGTGGTGACAGTTTAAAATCACGTTCAGACGTTTAGAGAATATGTAATACACACAAAAATATCTCAATGGCATGTATAATATTAAATAGTTTTAAAAATAAAATAAAATATAGCTAGAAATTAACAGCGAAAAATATTTATCACGTATTGTGTCGGGGTAATCCGGCTTTATATACAAACAGAAGTAAATAAACACCGATGCAGCAAGATTAAGGTCAAACGTCTCTGCACTGATGTGTCCTCAGCGGGGAGATTTGCATTAAGTCATTAATGATGTTCCCTGCATTTGTGTTAGCCTGATAGTACAACCTTTATTTATAGAATCAATCTAATTCAAATTAGATGTTAGATCCGCTTGCATACTCGCTACACTAACATCTAACAACATCCCGTTGAGGGTCACGTCAGAGGTCAAATTCTATCAATTAATCAAATCGCAGCTGGCAAAATCATCATATATTGTTGAAGCGAATAAATCTTGAGGCGTTCCGAATTTAACCTCTTACGTGACCCTCAATGGGATGACTTGTTAGATGTTAGTGTGGCGAGTATGCGAGCAGATCTAACATCTAATTTTAATTATATTGTTTATAGAATATGATGCAGACAGGGATACCTGGTGAAAACCTTTCGCACCCGTTGAATTATACTTTGTAAAATATTAGTCAAAGGAGCCAGGAAAAAATATTAAACAATTTAATATTATGATAAAAATATTCAATTTACTATTTCTTAAGGTGTTGAATGGATTTTGTTTTCTCAACAGCGGCTGGTGCACGTACCATACTTTTACTCGTAAACTCAATTTGGCGGTGAAGAAGCAGCATTTTCTGTTGCTCACCGTCGCAATAGCTGAGCATTGCTCTACGAGCAATGTGCTCGGCTAAAAATCATAATATTTGTAATGATATATCATATTCTAGACTTGACATACAATAAACAATGATAAGAATTATTGTTGCATATCTGCAGTGATTTTCTTTGATCTTTCTGTGGTGATAATTTATCCCATAATATCACATGTGTGATAATACTTTCCAAACATGTTTCAAAGTTTTTACACTCTTTATCATACAGTTTTAAAGAACAGTTTTATGAGCTCATAAGTATATTAAATGGTTAATTTATCAAAACCTGCATTTAAAAATTCAGAAGTCTTAAGTTAAACCAAATTGTCCAGGGTATTCTTAGTAAGGTATGTCAAAGGTCATGGTTAAGTGACTTTGTAAGGCTGGTATTTTTTCTTTAGTTTTATGGCAATCAGTGCACATGGTAAATAGCATAAAATTACCCTTAAAGGTCTTATGCAAGGAGATAGCTAATTAAAATGAACAAATGTAGTTCTATGTATGATGTATATAGAGACAATAATATTTCTTTTCTTTTTTCATTTTCAGGAACTTTACGTAGGTCTACAGTTTTAATTTTGGACTCATGCACTAGGAATATCATATCAGCAGAATTGTGCCACTGAATCAAAGGGAACTCTTTTTTTTTAGGTACGCATGATCGATGTAACTTCCTCGATGGTGTGTTGGCTGTTTGCCCATGTGTATTTCGGGGTATAGGTATGTTTAGTCTCAATTTTCTTTCTTAAAAGCCGCATAAGGGGTATATTTTTTCTGATCTCAAATTTTGTCTAAGCATTAATCTTTTTTCTCATTCATGAATTATCTGCTGAGAGTCTAGTTAATTAATTTATTTAATTAAAGCTATATAGTAACATATAGTGAAATTATTTCCTTGTGTGAGACCTAAAGAAAATCAGGTTACTCATTTTTATGACAATTTCTTTGATTTCAGGAGTAGCCTCCCCTTTTAAAGATCAAAAATGGTGATTTTACAGTGCGGCATGCAGTCTGGTCTTCAACGAAGAGTTTTGACACCTGTAATACCCATATTTCTACCATTCACCTCTGTAACCTTTGTTGAGTTCATCAGACTGGTAAGAAAAACAATATTGTTAATTGAAATAATTTTATCAAGATAAATAAAATAATTAATGAAAAAAAAATTACATGAACACTGACTCCCTCATATAAGAAAATGTCACATTTTACACATTGCAATTATACATCATTTACATATTCACATTTTCCCCATTTACACATGCAGTTGAATAGATTTAGTGCTTAATAATACATAGCAACAATTATTACACGAATCCTAAGACAATTCACAAAATACATGAATGCATTAAACTGTGAAATACAGATTTCGTACATTTAATTAAAATGCACAGCATCAGAACCCCCCCCCCCCTTCACAATCTTGCAACTTTCTTTTTAATTCAAAGTCACTAGGCAACACTAAAGATTTCCACTTATTGCTTTTCTGTCCAAGACAGGAAGTTGAGGAACAAAGTTGACAGGACATCCTGAACTGTCCTCGCTACCAGCTTATGAGGGAACCAGCTGCAGTGGACAAAGTATGTTACATCATAGGATAATAGGTAAGTCTCCGGAGTAGTGTTTGTAGCAATTCTCGTACTTGGTCCTGCATCGAAGATTCAGGACTATTGATATTTATCTCTGCTTGGTTTGGTTCTTCCCAGAAACATGTTACTGGTGGTGGTCCCTATATTCTTCTGGCTTTTGTGGTGAGGAATGTTTCATTTCTAGCTCTTTTCTGATCACATTTTGTCTATCTAGCTGTTTGTCTGTCTGTCTGTCCATCTGTCTGTCTGTAAACTTTTCATATTTTCGACTTCTTCTCTAGAACCCATGGACCAATTTCAACCAAACTTGCCACAAAGCATCCTTGAGTGAAGGGGATTCAAGTTTGTTCAAATAAAGGGCCACACCCTCATTCAAGGGGAGATAATTGGGAATGAATGTAAATTTGATGGTATGTTTTAAAAATCTTGTTCTCAAGAACCACTGTGCCAGGAAAAATGAAACTTATGGAGAAACATCCTCAGGTAGTGTAGATTTAAATTTGTTCAAATCATGACCACCGGGGGGAGGGCGGAGCCACAATGGCTGACCAAAGTTTAACATAAAAATATATATAGGAAAATTCTTTAAAAATCTTCTTCTCAAGAATGACAAAGCCATAATTGATCCTATTTATATGGAAGCATCCTCAGGTAGTGTCGATTCAAGTTTGTTCAAATCATAACCCCCGGGGTAGGGCGGGGCCACAATGGAAGATCAAAGTTTTACATAGAAATATAAAGGAAAAATCTTTAAAAATCTTCTTCTCAAGAACAGCAAAACCCTGATTGATCATATTTATATGGAAGCATCCTTAGGTAGTGTAGATTCAAGTTTGTTCAAATCATGTCCTCGGGGGTAGGACGGGGCCACAAAGGATGATCAAATTTTATATAGAAATATATAGGAAAATTCTTTAAAAATAACCTTCTCAAGAAAAGCAAAGCCATGATTGGTCAAGGGACTACTTTTGGATTTAAACTTTTCAATAAAAAACCAATTTTTACTTTTTCCTAGCCACAGTGCTCAGGTGAGCGATGTGGCCCATGGGCCTCCTGGTTTTTTTTTTTTTTTAAAAATGATCAATCATTAAATATAAATAAATCAGTTGTTAAAAAATTTGCTTCATATTTGAAGTGCCTTAAACCGACCCTCTGATGAAAGTGACCAGTGTTTTTTGCACCTTGGAAGGTTTATTGGTAAAATATAAGAAGGAAGTTATGATTTTGGTGTTACTATTGTTGTTATTTAAGTTTGATTCGATTTTTATATTACGAGTATTATGAAACTGTTATTTTGTTACTGACCGATGGTTAATTTTAATTGTGAACAAATGTACAAAGATGAGGAGTATAATATAGTTGGCTATGTATAATGCCCAATTTTTGAACATACTATGTAATAAATATTAATAACAACCTTTGAATAATTGGAAAGACAATATTATAAATATGATAGCATTTTTGTACATGAGCATACATTTTTGAAAGGAAAAATAAATTATTCAATTGCATTAAAAAAAATATTTTGTTTCATATTCTTGCGAATTATCAGATCATTCTTCTATTATTTAAATACTCTGTCATTATGAAACCTTGTTAATAATTAAGTAAATATTAATTGTACATTTGCACCAATTTTTACATGGCATTTTCACACTAAGAATGCCACGTGCAAAATTATATACAGGAACAATTCTGAACAAATATATGCAAGTGAGTTGTAAATTTGATATGTAATGCATACATTACAAAAACCCATGACAGTGTTCACTAAAATGAAATGTATGGACTCTTATATAAATACTTGGTATATGTGATATGGATATTATGGATGATATTTTTGAGAATGACACAAGTAATGAAATTTTTCAGCATTGAATTGGATTCTTGAACCAGAGCCATGTGAACCTGGTCCACCTGTACCTCTCATTGAAGACCTGTTAACATCACCAGAGTATGTTCATTCTGATACCCCTATGGTATGGTTACAGCATGCATTATCCCTGAATCCATTAAAAGAGCTGCATTGGCAATGAAACAACCCAATGTGGTCGATTGTAAGGAAACATAGCATATCAGCTTCCAACTTTGGTGCAGTTCTCAGTTCTAAGCAAAGGCGGTAAGACGTGTGATTAAATTTTTGCGAAATAGACTTTTAAAATTACAGTCAAACTTTGTTATCTCAAACCCATTATCTCATATTTCATGGATATGTCAAAGTAATTTTGAAGTCCAAACCATTTATAAAAGACTGGGACATTTTATTCTTGATAACTCTTTATGTATTATTCTTGAATCCACGGATATTTCCAACATTTTTCTTGGTCTCATTGAGTTTGAGATAATGAGGTTCGACTGTAATGACTAGATATTTGTACATAAAGATGCAGGAAATATAAGATTAATAACCAAAAATCATATTTTCTTCTCCAGATTGACATTGTCACTGAAGAAACAGCTGATGTCGGCTTACAATCTGGAGTCCATCAAGGCTGTTGCATGGGGTATCACTCATGAAGATGATGCTTTGAGAAAGTATGAAAAGGACTTTGATGCAGCTGTAGAGCAGTCAGGTATACAGCACAAAATAACATTCATTCAACCTCTGACATGTTAACATTCAATGTGTCAAAACAAATAACAGGACTTATCCTGGTAAAAAAACAGAAATCAATTACTGAAGTCTAATTGTAAAAAAAAAACTAGAAATATGTCCATAGGACATGAATGCCCCGCCGAGGATATATTAGTAAAGCAACATGAAATTTGTACATGTATAAAATTTGATCAGTTTGGTTCAGGCAGGGCTTATAGTTAGTTGGGAATAAAAATGTAGGTCCAGCATCCAAAGCAAGTCTGGTAGTGTCCATCCCTAGATGCATCATCCATGCAAGTTTGGTTCAGGTAGGGTTTATAGTTACTTGGGAATGAAAATATAGGTCAGATCCAGCATCCGAAGCAAGTCTGGTAGTGTCCATCCCTAGCTGCATCATCCATGCAAGTTTGGTTTAGGTAGGGCTTATAGTTACTTGGGAATGAAAATGTGAGTCAGATCCAGCATCCGAAGCAAGTCTGGTAGTGTCCATCCCTAGATGCATCATCCATGCAAGTTTGGTCTAAGTAGGGCTTATAGTTCCTTAGGAATAAATCTGCTCCAAAAACTTCAACCTGGTCACTCATCTGGAAAATGTAGGTCAGATCCAGCATCCGAAGCAAGTCTGGTAGTGTCCATCCTTAGATGCATCATCCAAGCAAGTTTGGTCTAAGTAGGGCTTATAGCTCCTTAAGAATGGACCTGCTCCAAAAACTTTAATTTGGTCACTCATCTGGAAAATTTAGGTCAGATCCAGCATCCGAAGCAAGTCCGATAGTGTTCATCTCTAGATGCATCATCTATGCAAGTTTGTATCAACATGTAAAGTTTGATAACACCATCTTGAATGGTATGTTTAAAACAGAGCTAAACACTATTTAAGAAAAGTCAGGTCAAGGTCAAAGGAAAGGTCAAGGTCAAAAAATGTTGATGCAGTTGCATAGCTCTCATCAATATCTATCAGCATATGAAGTTTGATGAAAATATCTTGGATAGTTTCTTTGAAACTTAGCTTTGAACAGAGCTAAACACAAAGTGGGACGGAAGGACAGAAGGACGGAAGACGGACATGACAAACACTATATGCCCCGGCCATATTCATGGCGGGGCATAAATATTCAGTTACCAACATATTCCAGAAAATTTGCTTTTTGAAGTAGAAGGATTATAAAAGCTCTACTTAGACTTTGTTTGCATTACAAAATCAATTGTATTATGGTTTGTTTGCATTCAGTAGTATTATAATTTTTTCTGGAAAGGATATGGTTGCATGAATCCGGAGTGTTGGGAGCTTCACCTGATGGCTTAGTTGTTCGACCACCAACATGCAGTGTATTTTATCAAACTCCAGAAGCCAAAGACGCCATTCCTGATATTGTAGAGGTGAAGTGTCCATATACAGCATCGTCTTCAACAGTAGCAGATGGGGCACAAAATTTGAAGGATTTTTCATAGGTAAATAACATTAAAAATCTGTATTGTCCAGTACTTTGAAATTAAAAATCTTGGTGAGTAAATGATTTCAAAACATGTATTAATTTACAAGTGCAGCTGTTCAATATGGTATGAAGATATTGAAAAAGGAGGGGATATGTACTGGTATGACACAACTTAAGTGTTTTTTGATTTTTTTTTAGATCTTAAACAAGATACCCTGTGCCTGAAAACCAGTCACCCGTACTATCATCAAATTCAAGGCCAGCTACACATATGTAACAAAACATTCTGCGACTTAATTGTGTGGACAAGAGTAGACTGCATTGTGATTAGAATAGTAAAAGACATTGAATGGACAGCAAATGTTCCAAAGCTGATAGATTTCTACATTAACATTTTCATTCCAGCACTGATGGAAAACTGAGTTCTGGTTTGAACTTCTTGACACTTAGTTTTGTACCTCTAGAATTTTCTAACAATGGAAAATGGGTAATCATGTTAAATGTGTTGAATGTTCCCAAGTCTCATAAATGTATGATATGATATGTCACAATCCAATGAATCCATCATAAAACTTCTGGCTTATAAGACTATTTTAAATAGCAATGATGATTAATAAAATCTATGTACTACATAAAAAAAGAATATCAAAATTTAGAATCATTTTATTAATGAATTGAAGATGTTATTCTCAAAGTGAAAATGTAACATTTTTGTCTTTCTTAATAGATAAATTGTTGAAAACATGAATTTGTTGAGTTGTGCTTTAAAGGTAAATATACTTTAAACTAGAGATTTAAAATTATAAGTAAACCCTCTTCCAAATTATATTGTCAAATGAAGAATCGAATTGCCAAACATTCTTGTAATAAATCCATGCTAAACAAAAGGGATTTTCATTTTCTGAAGTACATGTATTACAACATACTACAAAGTTAACAAATATAACCATTGACATTGATAACAAATCAAAATTTGCTTATCCCTTGCACTTTGGTATGAATATCTTCACTGTTTAGTGTATACTGTCACACGCCAATGCAAATTTATAATAAGTACATGTATCTTTAAGTAATTTCTTTCAAAAGTGGAGCTTGCAAGTTTACAAGACAAGAACAGAGTTGAAATATTTTTGTTGAGATTGGTCTGTAAGTAGATGGTATGTGACGGAGAATCTCGTAATTCTTTATCCTCTCGTTGGCTCTTTCCACATGAATAAGTGCTTTAGCAATCTTGTAACAGTGCTGCTTCTTGTATGGTAAACTGGCCTCGTGTCGATAAAAGAGCTTTTATAATTAAGCAGACACCCTGGGGCAACTGGTCATGAATGGTGAAACCTTTGACCACCAAAATAAGGTCTCCAGCTTTGAACTTTCGTAAAACTTGGCTGTGACGTACAATAGCTACATCAGAAGTAGAACCTGGGTACAGCATGGAGCAAAATGTAAGTGCACCATTTGGAGGCACGCAAGTTACTGCTTTAAAAGTATGGCAACTTTTGTACATACTGTAGGCCATGGCCTGATTATCCATATGTGTTGGGATGTCCTGGGTTGTTTCATTTGCATCCATGGATGCTCTAGCAGAGGAAAAATCCTCAAAAGATTTTGGCAGAGACCCTGAAAAAAAGTTGGAAAAAAATTAATTTGATTATTTGTAATTGTGTAAAAAAATTGTGTTACAGTCAATCTTTCAAGAATACAATAAATTTAACTGCATTAAATTTTTGCAAGTCATTATGATAAATTTTAAAACAAACCTTTGCATTTAAGCCGACTTGGAAAACATTCTACGCTACATTCTACACTACGCCATCAGACAGCATCTTGTATAGGGAAAAGACCACTAATTATTTTCCCATAGAACTCCATACAAACCTTAGGCCCTCTCAGTACTTTACTATGACAATTTCAGAAAAATCTTTAGCATCATTTCAAACTTTGTTCTAAGCCCTAACAAAAAATACTGAAAAAAATATATGGTCCCATGGCGTTTATAGGTCAAAATTGCAGTTATTTTCAACTTATAGAGATTCGCAGTAAATAACACGCGGCATAAAAAATTAACCCCCACTCCTAAAATCTTCCCTGGCATTTCTATAGTTTCTGTAATATTCCCTCATCCCATCATTTATTTCAAAGGTCATTAATTTTACTTTAAAATGAAAACAATTAAATACCTGATTTCAGCCAATGGCGTAACGCCTACCCATTCAGTATTCGGTTTAATGTTCCATAACAAACAAAGCCATGTGTGCATCCGGGGATTTGGTGCTCTCATTCCTATACTTACATACTTACCTGTCCCAGAATTAGTCAATTGTGGTAATTTCAAAGACTATACACCTACCTGTGAACATGTATGAAATTTGAGTCCTGTGACTTCAGTGTATTGGATACTGTGACCATCTCAAATGATGACACCTTACTGCTACCAGCACAATTCAAAGGAGTGAATGACGTCTGGGCCGGTGATGATATTTGGATATATTGGTGACTGTAATAAATAAAATATTTGTACAATGAATTGTTTTTGTGCTTTGATGTTAATAAAGTGATATTAAGTCAAAATTGAGTCAATAATTTCATAAGGGTGGATTCTACCCAGAATTAGGTAAAAAGCTCCAAAATTGGATAAATCATAGTTAATTAAGCAAAATTCAAAGGTTTTAAAAAGACTGATATAGAATTTTTTTATGCTTATGCAAAGTATATTTTTTAAGACTCTGATATACTAATTGATTCTTATCTAATCCCTCCTATTGCTTAAGTATGTACAAAAAAGTTTCCCCACCCCCCAGTGAAAAACACTTAAAGAAATAGCAGGTGCCCCCTTTTATTTTTGTTTACAATTAATTTAGACAAGTTTAAATCAATCCTTTTGATAACAAATCAAAGTTCAATGTCTGTAGTCTTATACATTACAATCAGAAGCTACTTTTTGAATTTTATTCTAAGAAAAGGAGAATTTAAATAATTTTTTTTAAAAATTAAAGAAAAGCAAAAACTGAACCCAAAATGTACTTTACAATAAGAGGCTGGAAAGTTAATAAATAAAATTTTTACCTGCAATGTACAGAAAACTGTCCGACAAAATACATCGGGTGGGTAGGGAGTCTCCATTTTCTTCTTATATAGAGAAAATGCCCCTGCTGATCAGAGACCTAAACTCCCAAATAATAACAAAATATGTTAACATAACAGTCAATCTAAGATGTTCATCCCTCAATGGCAACAAGTTTTTATTACAGTAACTGAAATTGTTAGGAAATAGGAAATCACAATTGGAATTCCTTTAAATGTACCTTCTCTTCGTTGTATTTAATATCGTGGATTGATATTGGCTTCCTTTTACTAGACTCTATTTTTAGGGCAAGCAATTCCTTTTCCAGTTGTATTTCTGTTGAGAGGCGCTGCATTTCTTGAGTACAGTTAAATGTGCAGGATGCTGAGTAGTTGTGCTCTGATATCAACTGAAAATATATTGTAAATCATGTACAGTTAAAAGAACTTTATATATTATTAAAAATTATTGAAAATGTTTCAGTGTTGGTCATTTGTCATCATTGGTGTTTTAAATGAGCTTTACTTTTTCTTGATATTGACATTTTGGTGCTTGTGGAATCTGCAACTGGTCCATCTGTGAAGATGACAGGGACTCCTCACTTTTGAGTTTTTTCCTCCTTTGTAAAATAATTAAACTTGAATTATTTTTTTATTCAGTTGTAAGCTACTCTGTTTATACATGTACCCTTTTAAAGATTTTTAGTAAAATATTCTCAATTAAACTCCACCCACCCACCATCCAAAAACAAGATGTCGGTCATATTTTGAAAAATAATTTCACCTTTTTGTACATTCAGGATCAGAGAAATCCATGGCCTTTCCTTCATTCCATGCAAAATATGCAGGGTCCCCCTCCTTCTTACCATCCTTAAAGTGGCAGGAGCAGATGCGATCATTCTGATCTCCTGGTTGGCGATCAGCTCATCTAAAAATATACATTATACAAAGACTGAGTGAAGGAGAATTAAAAAGCAAAACATGTTCATTTAGCATGTTATTATCAAATAGCCTAAATGACTTATTTTTTCATTATTTTTTTTTTTTAAATGTTACATTTACTTGCAAGTACAAGATAACCATGTGCATAACATTAACTAATCCGAGATTCCTCTGACTCTAACCCCCGCTTTTATATTGTGACTTGTGCGCACAAGTCACAATATAAAAGCGGGGGTTAGAGTCAGAGGAATCTCGGATTAAACATTAACAAACGGTAACAGTATTTGGTAGTAATAATACGAAATAAAATGTCATAAAAACAGCTGTTAAACAAAAATTAATCTTGCTACAAATTGCACAGTTTTTGTAGTATGTACTCTTCATTATTCTTCTGCTATATTGATTACTACGAGATTTAACTTTTTAGCATGCATGTATAAATACTGTATCTGACAATGCAGCATCGTGACATATCGTTACAAGTACCTACAAATTTTGTCAATACATCTACGTTTACTGAGTTTTTTCCCTAGCAGGCCGAAATATCTCCATCATGTCACCAGGAACAACACTCGTGCATCTCGTAATTAGTGCTGCAATAAACAAACTGATGTGTTTTTTCTCACCTGCATGGTTTTCCCGACGCTTCAGCTACTTTCGTTATTTCTAACCAATGAAAATTGTCCTTACTTTTCTGTTGCGTCATGCAATTTTATTGCACGCATCACTGAATTGTAGAACACACATCACAAGATTTCGAATATACATCACAAGATTATCGAACATGCATCACAAGATTTCGAATATACATCACAAGATTATCAAACATACATCACAAGATTTCGAATATACATCACAAGATTTCGAACATACATCACAAGATTATAGAATATACATCACAAGATTTCGAATATACATCACAAGATATTGAATATACATCACAAGATTTTGAACATACATCACAAGATATTGAATATACATCACAAGATTATAGAATATACATCACAAGATTTCGAATATACATCACAAGATATAGAATATACATCACAAGATTTCGAATATACATCACAAGATTTCGAACATACATCACAAGATTATAGAATATACATCACAAGATTTCGAATATACATCACAAGATATCGAACATACATCACAAGATTTCGAATATACATCACAAGATTATCAAACATACATCACAAGATTTCGAATATACATCACAAGATTTCGAACATACATCACAAGATTATAGAATATACATCACAAGTTTAAGAATATACATCACAAGATATTGAATATACATCACAAGATTTTGAACATACATCACAAGATTTTGAATATACATCACAAGATTTCGAACATACATCACAAGATTTTGAATATACATCACAAGATTTTGAATATACATCACAAGATTTCGAACATACATCACAAGATTTTGAATATACATCACAAGATTTTGAATATACATCACAAGATTTTGAATATACATCACAAGATTTCGAACATACATCACAAGATTTCGAATATACATCACAAGATTTTGAATATACATCACAAGATTTCGAACATACATCACAAGATTTTGAATATACATCACAAGATTTTGAATATACATCACAAGATTTCGAACATACATCACAAGATTTTGAATATACATCACAAGATTATCGAATATTGCAACGTTTGACATGCCTATAGTACCATTAGTCTTTTACACATACATGCATATTTGATGTATTCCTTTTAGACAGGATTATTGTTGAAATCATTTATGTCAACTGCTAATTGTATAATTGTTTTGCTATTCATTGGCTTATCTTTTCCTTATTATTGTAACAATTTCATACTTGTCTGTTATGGGCTCTAAATTAGAAATAAAATGTTCTGTTCTGTTCTATGATATAGTCTTATAAGTATAGGATAAGATATAAGGGTCCGATCAAACACTCAGAAAATTTTAACTATAGTGACACCCCTTAATACATCCGTGAATAGCAAGAGACGAATAAGTAATATTTTCGTCGTAAGGAATATTGAGATACATGACTATCAAAACTCAAGCTCGAAGTTCAATTGAAACAATGCTAATTTTGTAAGATCTTGTGGGAAGCATCCCCTGTCGATCGCTCACATCCGCCGTCTGCTTCTTGTCTTCATTGGGTAACGGGAAAAGTCCGTAGATATTAGAGTTTTAATAATTAAGACTACAGTCATGGACAGTCATGGACTATCCAAATAAGTATGAAAACGTCGATTGCATTAGCCGACAAGGTCATTGAATTACAAACCATACAACTTAAAAATTGTATTGACCGTAAAACGTATTAAATAATAAATCTAAACGGGACTGATGCTATCCTTGAATCTATCAATTCATTTGTCAATACATGAAACTTGAAAGTATGATATTAGTCAATTTATGTACTCTGCATTCATGAATTAACAAACTAGTATGTACCTTAGGAATTCATATGACGAAATATGTATATATATGTAAATTACTTGAATCTGATTCGTCGAGAAACATTTGTTAAAAAACAATATTATACTTTCATGTAAATTACTTGAATCTGATTGGTTGAGAAACATTTATTTTAAAAAACACTATTACCCGCTGAATAATGAAGCCACGCCCTCCTGCGTAGCAACAGTCAACATTGCTTGACGACGGGTGATATTCCAAAAAATAGCGACTGCGCAGAATTTATGCGCACACGGTTCACTGTTATATGTATTTGTATAAAACATTCAGTATAACATAATGAATATTGCATGTAGTTAAGTGTGACATTAAAATTTTCACCCCTCCAAAATCATTGTCATTTACTGTTAGCACTTTCTGGCTAATGGCTTTAACCGACGTTTTGTCAACGGCTAATGGTCTGCGACGCAAAAACTGAAGGGGTGGAGGTGAAGGGGGTATTCAAAGATTGCCTAAAATCTACATTTAAATACGCTTTACATTTTAGAACTCTGAAATATGTGAGTCAATATATTTTTAAAGCAAAAGCAATTATTCCAATTTGATTGTTTTTAATGTGTATTTGTAGATTCATAGCATAGTGATCGACCCAAGTCTGAAAGACGCGGGAGAACGTGATTTTGGGAGAAAGGGGGAGGGGGGTAAATGAAATTCGTTACGAGTGAGTACCACAAAAATATTATGGAAACATGATTGGAATTTTACTGCTTTCCGATATTTTTTTATGCATTTGAGTCACAGATTAGACACGGATCTACATATGTACCATTTCCGAGACCACTCTAAAATCTATATACAGTCACAAACAATTGATAGAATATACATGATATACATTTAAGTTCTGTAGCGTGTTTGGTGAGCAATTCGCTAGGTCTACACGTATTCCCGAGTATCGGTGAATACAAGTTTCATATGCATTTCTTGTCCTTAAAACCGTAAATGCTGAAAATCCATGCGTATTATTAAATGCATTAATTCTTTGAAAATCTTCTTCTCTGCTCCTGGGTATTAAATAAACTTATTAAGTTCATAGTTATGATGAGCAAGAGTGCCTCTACCAAAATTGTGAATTTTATAGCCTCAGGGTCAGGGTAAATTTACCTAAACCACGTGTCTGCGATAAAATGTACACGTAGTAAACCAGCATGTTTTGTTGTTCTGTTATCAGATTGGACAATGACTAAGTGCGAAATAATAACAATTGCCATATAAGGTCCTCTCGGACATGCATATCCCTTTATTGTACTAAGACCCGCCCATTCTCTTGCCATAAAAGAAAATATTCTCACAAACCTGGCCGAATTTAGCTGTGATAGGGTCTAAAATATCAAAGGTAATGCGGTATTCCTTATAATTGATATGTGTCTGAACTATTGAAGCTATTCAAAAGGCGTCGTATTTATTCACTCATGTTTGAAAACTAACAACATCGTTGTAGATTAAATATAATTCGTCGTGGAAAAAGGGGCCCCAGATAGCAGTTATGTCACATCATCCTTTGCTTTTACTGGACAACATAACAACTATCATTTTTAACCATCTGCCTTCCTTCACTTAAACGATCAATCCAGTCATTGATTGAATTAATAGGAAGTTATTTGTCTTAATAAACTGTGTACAAATTATCATACGCTACTTCAAAGGGATTTCTATGATAAACCATAAATTTTACATTCGTTCGTTGAACGAGTACGACTGATACTACCATTTTACGTGACGAGTGACCTACATAATGATGTCATTTTTACATTGTGACGTCACAAACAAGGAACAAAACTTTATTCAGCATATGCTATTTATAGAACTTGTGTATGGCTATGTGTATACCATTTTTTTTAAAAATCTCCTTTGTGGTTTTGTAGATATAGAGATAGTTCGCGAACTTTTTTATCACCCCTCGTATATTTATGGCAAGCCAAATTCATAAGAATGAGCTAAACAATAGTTTCACTGTTGATAAACTAGGTTCATTGACTGTAAACTATAGTTTACAAACCGTGAACTATAGTTAACAATTCGTTCACTATATTTTTCATCTGTAAAACTATATTTAAAGGTTGTTAAGAATTGTAAACCATACCAGTAGTTTACAAATCGTGAAACTGTATTTTTATCAGATAAACTATGTTTTTTGCAATCGCAAATGATTGTTTTCAGTGTTAAGTATAGTTTAGGTTTCTGAAACATAGATTATTGCGATAACCATGTTTACAGATGTAAAATATAGATTAACGTTGTTAACTAGAGTTTACACTCCGTAAACTATAGTTTACAACCTATAAACCTAGTTTATCGACTGTGAAACTATGTTTAGCTAATTTTTGTGAATTTGGCGTGCCATATGTATTCAAGAATCTGTAATCTTATAGTTCTTAGGAAAGAGATAATTCTCATGCATTTACATGCATATTCAAATTTTTGGGTCCAGTCCTTTCATGATCTGAAGAAAAAAACATAAATCTCCCCTTTTGTTTGTTAGTTTTGCAATATTTGTAAGTTCTTAAAGGAATGAAAAATTTACATAAAAATTCTCAAAAAATATGGATATAACGAACAATATTCGATATAAAAAGTCCATTTAATCTATACAAATCAGGAACACAGTAAACACGAACCTCTAAAGCATCAGAGGAGGGATCAGGTGCCTTAGAGGAGTGAGCATTCCCCGCCGTGTACTATAAGAATCATTGTCATGCTCTAGAAATGTCGAAAAAAATCGTCGCAAGTATGTTGTTTAAATATGACCAATCAATTAGTATGAAAAACGTCAATGATAGAATGTATTTGTTGAAAAGGTTATTGTATTGTGGGTATCGACTCAACTGAGAGATAAACCCAGGTGATGAGGGTATTTTATTGCATTTATAGGTAGGGGAGGTTGAGGAAATTGAGGGTTAAAAAGTTGAAGTCATCACTTTTATCATAAAGCTTGGTAGTTTATAGATTACCATTCACATCTTTTTCTTCTTCAATATCAAAATATGAAACAAATGTGTCGGTCTTTTTGGTATCTTTTATTTCAAGCTCAATGAAACATATCAAGTCGACATACAAGTACATGTATGAATTAATGTAAATCTGTTATAAATTAGTACATGAATTTGCACTATGGTAGTTTTCATCCTTATTAAACTTGTTGTATTTTCCCTCTAAAGATTTAAACCTCTCTTTTACACACAAAAGAATATACTAGTTAATCAGATCACCTGATATTCTAAAATGTGCGCAATACACGATTTTTTTCCGGGAGAGGAGGGCCCACGTCCACTCAAAAAAAATTCCAGCAACAATGGAATATTTTAACAATTAAGCACGAGGGCGAACTTTGTCGAAACTAGAAAATTATTTGATAAGGAAGGTCGTGTTAGTTTATTTCGTTGTCTATTACTCCTTCTTACCATTAACCAAGGATCCCTTTCTCCTGAGGATGAGGTGGGGGGGGGGGCTCCCCATTGTCATTTTGGTTACTTTACTGTATAAATTTAGAAACGTATTAATCCTGAAAATCACTGAAGGGGTCTAGTTAGCATTCCTCTTGTCCCCTTTAGATCCGCAGATGACCTGGGCGACATATTAAATGGTGGTAAATGGAGTATTTTAAAAAATAAATATTCGTGTGTCTTTCTTAGATATGTGCATTTCCGTCATTTGGAAATAAAGAATGTGGAAGCCATAAATCGTCATCTTGTGTTGGTGCAATTAATTCACAAAATGAATTAAAATCACCGTCACATTGTAATAATGCACACCCTAGCATCTTTACGGTGGGCTTGAATTTACTTCCTTCTCTCCAAATGTGCAGAAGCTTTTGAATTCCCCTTAGAACATTATCTCTGTTTTCGTCCATGACTTGTTCTATTTGGCTAACTGGTAAGCCCAACTCTAGAAGAAACTGGAAATATTCTCGTCCAATCCTCAGTGCAACTTGATCAAGTTCCTGGTCGGTCAAATCTTTATCAAGTTCCTCCTTAGGGATATTTTGCATGACTATTTGAGAGGGAAAAAATCATATTTGTGTTTAAAAATTGTCAAAGAATAATGATTTTATTTGTAAATTACAGCATAATATGAGGAACAGCATTGCCTTTTAGTCATTATAATGTATCTTTGTACTTCGGATAAGACAAATTGAATGTACATGTATAAATAAGCCCTTGGTCCTGTATCGCAAAATATGATGGCACTAAAAGACCTCTCACGGCTTAATGGCTATAAATACCAAGTACAGACAGGTCATTGGCAATTGGTGGTGTCTGAACATGATTATCATTACCAAATTCATATGTGTACATAAATTCAAGAATCCAACTGGTGCTTTGTGTGCAATCAGCATGCAAAAGTTGGAATCTCAACTTTACTAAATATCAATTGATAATTTTGAAATAAGGGTCATTCTCAAGTCAAATGTCTGATTTCACAATCCTCTTACAGGGGTCTGATAGGGCATATTTCAAACTATATGGGCAAAAAATGTGTGGTTGAATTTCTTTCATAATATATATTAAGAGATAGTTTGTATCCAAGAACAAAATATCAAAGTTTCAGAAAAATAGAATCTGAGGAAAAGTAGGGCTATCTATTGTCATCTTCGCTAGCCAAGGGTTTCTGATACGCTACTCTCCTCATAAACCCTTGGCACACGGTGTTCATAAAAATCGGGATTTTTTTTCCAGAGTTCTGATTGGATTTCAGTACACCCGGTCGACCAATCAGCAATTGTTTTTTGTAAATGACGATATTCGTGTTTTGGATACTTCTTGACTCTTTAATATTGGAATTGAAAAACGCAAGTTAACAACGATCCGTAAGATAATATGTAATTCTATGAATAGCTATGGTGTCATCCAATATCTTCTAAATATGTGATTAAGAATCTATATTGAAGCTTCCGATTTGTACTATAAGTAATAAAAAAACATTACTCAATTATTGCTTCTAAATTATTCTTGAAAAAACTTTAATTTAATTTTTTTTAAACATGCGTCTTTATTTCTGTCGATGACGCAATCTGTGCGTACCTGATAGATTCAAGATCACTTGACGAAAATAATCCCGTCTTTTGACTTCACCGTAGGCCAAGGGTTTATGAGGAGAGTAGAGTATCAGAAACCCTTGGCTAGCGAAGATGATCTATTGTGTACTACCTTAAATACTTTAGCAAAATGGCAAAGGTATTATTTTTGTTAAAATATAGAAATTAATATTTGGGGAAAAATGAGAGGAGATCCATAAAATTTTCTTTATAACTCAACAGGTCACATTGCAAAGTTTAGAGAATAAATAAATATTTGTATACATGTATATATTTTTTCAAGGGGAGATAACTCATTATTAACATTGGTTATAATTTAAGGATTCTGTCCATGCATTTCATTTAGTTTAATTTGTCCTTATTGCTTTAACACGTTTTCAAAAGCATTATTTCGTTTGAATTTTTATTAAAATTAACAAATATCCGTCTATTATGAATCAAATACCTTAACAAACAAACTTTTCACCTTTGACTAGATGAGCTAGTAAAACATGCAAAAAAGGAAGTGTGAAAAATATATATCAACACAAAAAATAAAACGGTTTCTTTAAAAAATGCATTTTAGAATAAACTGTTACACTAAAACAATTTTAACTAGTTGTAGATCAAGTAAATATTTTGGATATTTAACTTGGAAAGATAAATACATGAATTATATTATGTATACATACCTTGCGTATCAATATAGTTGGTTTTGCAGACCTGAAAAATAATGAACGAATCCAGATAAATATACTATGTTAATTTATTTTACAATGCATATCTAACATACAAGCCAAAAAAAATATTTAATACATTTTCTTATTGCCGGGAGTATCCAGGGCCGATCAAAAAGAGGGGAGAAATCATTTGAAAGACTTAACAGTATAAAGTCTGATGCCATCCCACCCCACCCCTTACTTCCACAAAGTTTAACGTAACAGCACAGGTACCAAAGTCTCTAGTTTTTTTCACAGAGTGTACATGTGAAATAGAAAGCCCCATCTCTTCTCATTCAAGTGTTATGAGCAAGGTTTACGTTTTTGTGTCGGGCGGATAGACTGACTAACTGACAGACGGTGCCAAAGTGAATGTCTTGTCACAAGGAATAGACTTGTGAAATATGAAAGCCATAGTGCCAACTATTTAAACGTAAATGCCAAGGTAAAAGTTCTTCAAAAGATTGACAAACTACAAAGTCAACGTCAAAGGGTCAACATTGTAAATATCCAAAGGAAGATCTTTCACTAAAAATACATAAATAAAATTGTTTTTCATCCCCATTTACAATTCAATATTTTGACCACGCTTAATCTTGTTTAAAAATGGTCCAATTTCCATGGTCTAAATAAAGCTTCAAAGGGTAAAGTTGTTGGTACCTACGTGGCTGTTTTGTCAAAAGGTATTTACAGGTGAGATAAAATAGCGATAGAATCAACCGGTCAAATGTTATGGTCAAGTTTATAAATAGGTCAAACCCAAAGGGTTAAAATTGTTGCTTTTATGAAAAGGTCTTCTAACAAGAAATATACTGGTAAAATATGAAAGCGATGGGTCTTTCAATTCAAAAGTTATGTCCAAGGATAAATTCTTTTTAAAGTAGATCGACCTCAAATGCCAAAGGGTCAGGTAGACCTATAAAAATCTTGTAACAAGCTAGTAAGGTGCATTCCTGTGAAATATGAAAGTCGTAGCAATTACAATTTAAAGATTAGAGCCATCGTTAAAGTTTTTAAAAGAAGGTCAAGCGCAAAAGTCAAAGGTTTGGTACAAAGAGTAGCTCATATCAAAACAAGGGATATAAATGTGAAATATGAAAGTCATAGCACAAACCTATCAAAAGTTATGCTAATGTTTTTCAAAAGTGGATAAAGATCAAAGTCAAAAAAGTTTTAAAAAAATTTGATACGCCAGAAAACCCTTGTTATAAATGAAATTCTTTGGAAATATATAGGAAAGCCCTAGAATAAACGTTCAAAATTTGCAAATGTTGTTCCAACTCCAAGGTACTCGAAGAAATGTATTGTCACAAGATTTGGTGTATGAAACTTTTAACTCCAACTAATTAGGATAAACACATGTTTGCATGGTTGCCTGGATTGGAATAGTTTTTTGATGAAATTAATAAATTTCCATAATATTAAGATATTGTTAAAATTCTACCTTTCGGCAGCCATCCTTATTAATCTATACAAATATTTTCCAGTTCAAATTCCATTTTTGTGTAACTTTTGAATGAGAAATTAAAACTTAAAACTACTCGTTAAACTTGTTCATTTTACTCATTTTACTGAACATGACTCGGATTGTTATTTTTTAATTTTTTTTACAAAAAACAAATTTTTTACAATTCTGACAACATTTTCCGTTGTAAGAATACATAATAATAGAAAATTAAGGTGGAGTGTGCCACCTTTTTAAGCCCTTATAAAGATGGCCAAAAACACACCAATGGAATGTTTAACAGAACTTGCACAGTGTTTAGGTAAAATATGCTCTCATACCGACATTTTCAAAGACATTTTATATAGGGTATATTTTATTACCTTACACAAATTATGAATGTCAATATTGCATCGCTCTAAAGCATCTTGGAGATAAGAGAAAGTAGGTTTTGGTCTTTTTCGCCATTCATACAATACGTAAAACATCTGGTCATTTTGTGACCCGTGTTCCGCCACTATCCTATCCATTTCTTTCTGTGTGATCCCCAGTTCTGTACCAAGCTGGTGTTTTTGAAACGGGTCCGTCAACAACCTTGCTAGTCGTGATAGTTCAACATCCTCTACCGTCTTTTCTTTGCAAGTAAATCCAATACCTGTAAAAATGCATCGACACGTTTAAGCATTTAAACGTATCAATATTTACATCCTCAGAGTATTTTCTCCTTTTTAAAATATTTCTTACGAAAACCTTCACAGATTATCACTTAGCATATCAACTGTGCAAATTTTAAGACCAGTGGCTCTTTCATCAATGACCTACATATCAATATATTATATAAAAATATATTAACTTAATCAAATTTCAGAATATATCTGTAGTTTTTAAGACGTACCTGGGCAGTCTGTATTGCAATGCATTTGGGATTCAGGAGTTGAAATATCATCCTGCTAATAAATTCCAGTAATAAAATAAACTAACACTTTTCCAAGTACGTTAAGCACGTTAATCCATTTCATATTTATTTATTTGTATTTAGGTAGCATAAGTTTTGTTTGGTAATAGTATATTTTACTCTCTCTCTCTTTCTCTCTCTCTCTCTCTCTCTCGCTCTCTCTCTCTCTCTCTCTCTCTCTCTCTCTCTCTCTCTCTCTAAAATATACTATTACCAAACAAAACTTATGTTATACTATAACCAAACAAAACTTATGCTACCTAAATACGCCTCGGTCAATATGAATATTTTTCTGGTGAATAACAAACCATATTCAACATAAAAAAGCCCATAATTGTATTATACTTAAATATTTCAGAATATTCATAGTGTTTAAATTATTTCCTTCAATTTAAAGTTGTATTTTGGTGGGATAATTTCTGCACTTTTCAAGGCAGCTTCAACGACAAAATCTTCATTTTGCAAAAAATTCTGTCAAAAAATATTGCTAAACTTACGATTGAATCGTAATTATTAACTGTATAAATATGGCAGGGTGCAGCTTGCCTCAATATCGCACAGAACATCGTTGAATAAGACGTACGCATGAAAAACTAAAGGTTCTGTGAGCAATGAGCTCACTAAATGATACACCCCCCCTCCCCCACCTCCCATATGAATATAATGGCAGTATCCATGTTTTGTTGTGGGAAACCCAAAATATGTGTCAGATCAAAAAGTAAAATAGGAGGTGCACAATAGCAAAATGTAATAAGGATTCTGTGAAAGTTCCATCAATTTTCATTCAGTGGTATGAGAGGAGTTGCGGATAAGAGATGGGTACCCCAAAGCGTAAGAGACAGACAGACAGATGGACATACCGATTACTATATACCCTCCCGCTTTCTAAGCGGTTATAATAATGTAATCCGAATTAGATACCATTTTTCATTGTGTTGTAACATGTATACCATTGGTTACAAAATTAATTTTAAAAAAAAACAATGATTGTGTGTTTTAGTCAGCTATTTGTGTATCCTCAAAAGACTTGATTGCTGCGAGGCTTACCTGATAAAGTCTTTCAATATTTGTATTAATGAAATCTAAAAATTAAGTTTAAGACTATTTATCCTATTTGTCACATTTCAATAAAGAGACAACATAAAGAATCCATTCATAAGTGGAAAAAATAAAACTTACTAATTCCTGAAAGTCGCTGTTGACTGAGAGATTTTCATGGAATGGAAGTAAACATGCCTCAAGAAAAGACATGAGTGTTATATTGACACTGTTGTAGAGAGCAGCACTGATACTTTCTTTAGACCTCCTATGGACTACATACACTCGAATGTATGTAGGAAATGCTCGTAATATTAGAATGTGATGAAGATCTAATCGGAAAAATCCACAGGCAGTAAACAAGCTTTCTTTGACCACTGGCCACATAGATGTACAGAAGGATAGCAATCTGTATCCAATAGCTGGAGGGATGAGCTCTTTGTTTATCGAAACGTCAAACGACTTGTAAAGCTTTTCTGAATTCTTAAGGAATGTGTCCACTCTCTCTTTACTGTCTGATTCCTCAATCATACAAGGAATAAGGTATATTTTTTGCTGGTTGACATGTACTTCCTTTCCACCAACATATGACTTTGGCTTTACAATTATGTCCATGTGTTGAAAAACACTCAGCAAGACATCAGAATACTTGTGAAGTAGTTCATTATTTGCCCATATCGATTTTATAGTATCTTCTAAGACAACTCCTTTAGTTGACAAATTCTTCCAACATTCCAAATTCCATCCTGATTTTTTCATGTGGCCTTCTGTTGAAATGAGACATTTTAGAGCTCTTATTAGGAATGAAGGATCTAATATTATGATATTCTTCAGCAGCTTGGTATTGAAGAAGATAATGTCGCCAATTTCATGTTGTCGTTGAAGCATGTTTTCCAAAGAAGAATCTTCAATGGGTACTATTGAGTTCTGATTGAACTCTTTCAGTTCTTTTAAAGTTAGAATGTCAATCCCTTCCTCTCTTTTAGTTACAATGAAATCTAACAAATGAAGCCATGATTTTGGGAAAGGCTCTTCCCAATGAGGCTGAAGTTTCGCTTCTTCTAAGATAAAATCTCTAAGGGCAACATATTTTTCTTCATCTGTCTCTTTAGCATTAAAAAATAGACGTTCATTGATGATTAGCTGTTTGTTAGAAACCAGTCTATGATACTTTTCCTTTATTTGTGCACAAATCTTTTCTACTCTATAGGATGGATTTCTTTCCTAAAAAGTAAAAATCCGTTGTGGTTTAATATTTAAAGACAAGCTACCCCGATAATTTGATCGAAGGAAGATTACTGATAAGAAACAATGTTTTCTTCAATTTTAAACCACATATAATTGGAGATTTGTTTAGTGTGCGACCTTTCTAATTCTTTTATGTGATTGTGTCTCTCAAAAACACACGAACCTTCATACATACTCTTTTTTCTCTATTTCTCTTTCTCAAACACATGTATACA
The DNA here is from genome assembly GCF_032062105.1 of Saccostrea cuccullata. Taxonomy (NCBI): domain Eukaryota; kingdom Metazoa; phylum Mollusca; class Bivalvia; order Ostreida; family Ostreidae; genus Saccostrea; species Saccostrea cuccullata. The sequence continues at coordinate 392,179 of NW_026925998.1, read as the reverse complement.
CACCCTCAAACACATACGCACACAAGAAGAGTAAACAAGAGGCTTATGGGCCATAACGCTCCTTCAGCAACTTTTGCCCTGCTGTTCTTCACACAATTTTCACCTTTGTTTAATTTGACCCTATCCTATCCCCGAGGGTTGTGATTTGAAAAACTTAGAAAGCTTCACATTTTTTGACCAAATGGATCTTCCTCATATGCTCGATGTTAAATCCAGTAAGTCTTGAGAATGAGATACTTTTAATGACCCACCCTGTTTTGTAGTTTTTGATTCCCTTGCACGGGAACTAGGCCTTCAACTTAACATAAAACACCCCCTTCTCATATAAGGGTGCTTTGTTTCAATTTTGGCTAAAGGATGTTGTGACATACGACCCCCGGTAAATTGGCAAAAAATTTAATTTCGCATGACACAATTTTCCATGCACAGTCATTGATATTTTTACATTTATGGAAAACTACTCTTAACAATAGTAGAAACGTAGTTTGGAATATATTTATCTTTCATTTGGGTAGTGGTACCTTGTTTACATCTATTTCACATTGAATATTGACTGATCACTGTATTTTATCAAAATCTACCTATGAAAAGAGAAAATTGTAGCTATGAATTTAATGGAAGCGTACAATTACCATGAGTACAATTACAAACATTTGATTTATTGTATAATTTGATAGTTTTGGAAGTCGGTTAATGAACACATGACTTCTTGTATTACCAAATATCAGTGAATACAAATTTCATGTACATTGCTTGGTCCAAACCGATAGTCGCAGAGGGGTGTGTTCTCCGAATGGCTACTCGGAAAAAACAACAAGTAATTATCACACTCAATTAAGGGGCCCTCTAAGGGGTACAGGTAGACTTACCTGTGTTTACCTGGATAACCAATATATTTTAAATCAGATATATTCATTCAATTTCATTTTAATGAAGAGTTTTTTTTTCCCGAAATATACTGAATAAATATAAATACATGTAGATAAAATTAAGATTTAAGAGAAATAATATTTTTATTTGTACTTTATTTTTTTTTTCAAATTATTCAATAGTATTGATTGAGGATTTACAAATTAGTATCCCCTTTTTGTGCTACGTTTTCAAACTCTTTTAAATAAATCTATATAGTTTTGTCAAATTTAATTCATTAATTTATCATTTTTAATTATCAAAACATTCTTTCAAGTCATCATAAAAAACAGAAGATTATCTTTCAATTTTAAAATAAATATACAGACTCTGCATCTGAACTTCTTCACGTTGGATAGTGATCCCTTAGTTGTAATGAAACATATGAAGATGGACTAAATAAATTGTAAATATTGTAAATATGTGTGATTTGAAAGTGAAACAGTGCTATTTAATATATAATGTGAAAATCAGTGCTGCTAAACAATAGAACTTCAAGATAATTTATAGTTTTTAATGTGTTTTGTGCTTGTAAAATTATTTATTTAAAAAAATATGTATACAAAATATTATTTCATACTACTGCTAAAAAAATGAATTAAAAAAAAGGTTTTATTTAAATTCTGGTAGATTATTCATACAAGTAAGAAGCTGTATCCCTTAGAGGGCCCCTTAATTGAGTGTGATAATTACTTGTTGTTTTTTCCTAGTAGCCATTCGGGGAATAAACCAGATAGCCATGCACGAGATTCTAATTCTGTAACATATATTTAATAAGTATCAATTAAGGGAGAATAAGTCTATAATTTTTTCGTAGTCGGCATTTTTATTAGAATACAGTCTAAGCATAGTTTTGTGTATTGCTACTAACAGACATGACATCGTTTTTTATGTGCAGTATTTTGTGCACAAAACGGCGCGGATTCTGTGACTTGATAACATTTATAAAATCATTTTCATATCAATTTTTGTTTTCATATTTTGTTTCGTCCAATGACAATATACATTTTTAATTTTATTTCAACAAGTATTGATTGGCACTATAACGTTTATCAAAGTATTTAAACATTAAAACATATTGATGTAAAGCGATATTCTTTAATATTGCCAATGGTATGAGGCTTAAATAAAATCAAGGCAATTCGTTATCCGGACGATTCACGTATCCGAACAAATTGACTGGGAACCAAGGCGTCTGCATAAATGGGGTTCCAGTGTATATTTTTATTTGAAATTATATGAAATTCATGTAAAAATCATATAAATATTTTAATTTTTTATGCGAATATCAAAGTTTGTATGATATTCACATATTTTTTTTTAGAACTTTCACGTGAAATTTTCTTTCCACAATATTTTTGATATTCTCTTCGTGCAAAATCTATACTGATAAATTTAAAAATAATATATTTTGCAAATGAAACTCCGAATCGGGTGTACCAGAGTTCGTAATACCTACTTTTTAAAGAATACACTGGGTACAAGGTGATGTCTGTAAAATATAGATATTCCATGATTTGTAGTTAGATATGATTTTTATCCAATGAGTTGTGTGTTTTTTTTAATCCCTGATGTTAAAAAGACAAACGAGGCAATTACAGCTGCATTAGTATAAAAAAGCTTTTTTGTGAGAAGTAATTAAAGTAATGGTAAATCCTCGATAACACAATACGTTGTGAATATATTATGTATAGAAAGACTAATAGTAGGTTTTCCAATAAATTGCTATTATATTCCTCACTGTTAGCATCAAGGCAATCCCAATTTTCTTTAGCTTTGGTGTTGCAAGGTTTTTAGGATACATATTATAATTTATAATATTTGCCTGTCTTGAATTTTCATGTTTTTCCTAAAGACAGCAACATACCCTAACCAAATCTTAGTTACTGATTTTGCTTGGTTACACTGTGTTACCACGTGAACAATAAAATGTATTTATAGAATAATATCGCTCATACATATATACTTTAGGTCAAACATTTTCATTATTTTTCTTAAGTTGTTGATTTAGTGTTTTAGCATGTAGCACCTACCATTAGTGAATACGTTTTTCAGCATAATCTAGCATTTTAAATGTATTCCAAATGAACCCGTGGCTATCACGTACACAGAGATATATTCTAAACAGTTCTTACAGTATAAGTGGCAACAAGGTGTTAAGTTTTAGTGAGATTTTTTTTGCTTTTCTAGTTTTTATTAAGGCTCAGTAAAGGTTTAAAATGGCTGAAAATCTAAATTTTAAAAAAAATAATCCGGCTGTTACCATGGCAACCGGGACACATAGCAACAAAAATTTATTTGATACATCTTTCTGGTGTCGAATACTAAGAATAGGTGAAGTTTAATCAAAATCGGTGACCATGCGCGGCAAAGACGTTAAAATGGTTACAGAGAATTTTTAATGCATTTTCACTCTATAATCAATAGAGCACATTCCTAACACCAGAACCCACAACCCTCGGGCCATGAAATTCACAATTTTGGTATAATAAAATACATTTAATTTGTTAAATACCCAGGAACAGAGAAGACGATTGTCAAAGAAATAATGCATTTTCACTATATAATCTATATAGCCTCGCCCTTGTACTAGAACCCCTGAGTTTCACAATTTTTGTATAGGACTCAATGCTTATAATATTTATGCCAACAGTTTGACTGCTTGATGTCCAGGAGTAAAGAAGAACATTTTTAAATATTGCATTTATTTGAGTGATTTTGCCCCATCCCTCAAGCCCCAGGGGGCAGGGACCATGATATTCATAATTGTTCCCCTTCATCCATAGAAGTTTTATTGATTGGAATCGATTGAGCGATTGCATAGAAAAAGCTGAAAATGTTCAAATGATAATGCACGACGCATACTTCAAGACGATGGACGAAAACGGATAGCAATAGGTCATCTGAGTTTACTCATGTGACCTAAAAACCGAACACAGTATATATTTTTCCTTTATTCAGGAATGAACACAATACTTACTATTTCATCGATATGTGTCCCAATAAGAATTATACGAGGGAATCCTGATTCGTTGCTCTTTGCATAATTTGTTATTGTAGATATCCAAAAGTCTATAAAGTCTGCAAAAATGTATTCAATACATTTAAAATAATATGTCAGGAGACTATATAATAGGTTAAAATAATTCTACATACAATGTCATATTTATTATAACCCCTTTTTCTATTTTAAATCACATTTGGTTCATAATATGAAGTATATGACTGTATGTTAAATTAAAACAGTCTTCATGTTTAAATTTAAATGCAACGAAGCAAAGTACAATATCATTGAAAATCCTATAGAAATAAGAAAAATAAATAATTATTTGTACCTTCAATTTTAGATTCTGATTGCTGTGTCGGGTGTAAGCTCTTGTCTTGAAGTGTTGCATTCAAGTCTTTGGCGCAATTAATGACAAGCAAGTACATACATCGACTAGTTAGAAAGCTCTGGTGAGTTGTGTAGAACACATTCTGACCTCCAAAGTCCCACATGTCGATAAATATATCTTTCATTCGATCTTCAAGCTCTGCTGTTCGTGCTTTCTGTGACTTTTCATAAAATTCCGAAGAATATTTGCTTCTTTCCTCGTTTTCATTTGAAGATTGATCGGGTCTTACACACGGAACATTGTTTGCATTGTTAGTTTTATTATGCATGAGAGTTTTTTGAGATTTATATACAGGTTTCAATAACGATGTACTAGTTTGGGTTGTCGTACTATTAGGATCCGAAACGTTATCAAATGAATGTTTCTGCTTTTCTTCTGCCAAGGCCGTAACAGCTTTAAATATATCATACGTTTCATCAGATATTTTAAAGTTTGTTTTCTTTCCTTTCCTGTCGAAAAGTACTGTATTTGGTGCCGCTGCCAAGGCAGCAGGAGAAATAAAGTTATCTTGAACTGAAATTTAATGAAAAAAGGACAGTCAGAAAAAAAACTAATCAATCAACTTCAATACATTCAAACTGGGTTTTTTTTATTAAACGTATCAAAAATTCAATAATTTGCAGCCTAAATGATTAAACTAATGATTTCTCTCGTTTGATGAAAGAAAAACTAACCTAAACACCACTCTCCGGTGTCATCATTTGAATCATCTATTCGACATCGAGCTCGAAACAAATCTATACCATCAGTGCTTTCAATTCCTTTCATATCTTTTCCTATTAAACCGTATGTCAATGTTGTCTTGCCTACTCCATAATGACCAACAACCATTATTCGAACTTGTCTAATTTTGCAAGCGCCATGTCGCAATTCATTTTCAAATGCTTCCTTTGATACTTAAAAGGAAAACAAAAAACAAAACAAATTATGGTAAAACATGGAAACATTTAACCCCTGTTGATCAGCAGTATCCTTCTGTAACGATGTGCAATTAAGGCATATAAATAAAGGTCATTTATGTCTAAAGCACAAAAGTTAATGTGGCAAAGTATCTTTTCGAGAAATTCGGGGAAGGACTTGTAGCTTTTATATATAGTGAAGTAGTGTGCTACAATTCCATAGCATCTCCGTAATGATGAAAATAAATATTTTGTAAATACACGCGACGCAGGCAAAATAAATTGTTTTTGCATTCAACTTAAGCTACTTAAGCTTACTTCCTATGAAAAAAAATGTTTTACTGTCAAAAACACAATCCCAATTTTCTTTAGCTTTGGTGTTGCAAGGTTTTTAGGATACATATTATAATTTATAATATTTGCCTGTCTTGAATTTTCATGTTTTTCCTAAAGACAGCAACATACCCTAACCAAATCTTAGTTACTGATTTTGCTTGGTTACACTGTGTTACCACGTGAACAATAAAATGTATTTATAGAATAATATCGCTCATACATATATACTTTAGGTCAAACATTTTCATTATTTTTCTTAAGTTGTTGATTTAGTGTTTTAGCATGTAGCACCTACCATTAGTGAATACGTTTTTCAGCATAATCTAGCATTTTAAATGTATTCCAAATGAACCCGTGGCTATCACGTACACAGAGATATATTCTAAACAGTTCTTACAGTATAAGTGGCAACAAGGTGTTAAGTTTTAGTGAGATTTTTTTTGCTTTTCTAGTTTTTATTAAGGCTCAGTAAAGGTTTAAAATGGCTGAAAATCTAAATTTTAAAAAAAATAATCCGGCTGTTACCATGGCAACCGGGACACATAGCAACAAAAATTTATTTGATACATCTTTCTGGTGTCGAATACTAAGAATAGGTGAAGTTTAATCAAAATCGGTGACCATGCGCGGCAAAGACGTTAAAATGGTTACAGAGAATTTTTAATGCATTTTCACTCTATAATCAATAGAGCACATTCCTAACACCAGAACCCACAACCCTCGGGCCATGAAATTCACAATTTTGGTATAATAAAATACATTTAATTTGTTAAATACCCAGGAACAGAGAAGACGATTGTCAAAGAAATAATGCATTTTCACTATATAATCTATATAGCCTCGCCCTTGTACTAGAACCCCTGAGTTTCACAATTTTTGTATAGGACTCAATGCTTATAATATTTATGCCAACAGTTTGACTGCTTGATGTCCAGGAGTAAAGAAGAACATTTTTAAATATTGCATTTATTTGAGTGATTTTGCCCCATCCCTCAAGCCCCAGGGGGCAGGGACCATGATATTCATAATTGTTCCCCTTCATCCATAGAAGTTTTATTGATTGGAATCGATTGAGCGATTGCATAGAAAAAGCTGAAAATGTTCAAATGATAATGCACGACGCATACTTCAAGACGATGGACGAAAACGGATAGCAATAGGTCATCTGAGTTTACTCATGTGACCTAAAAACCGAACACAGTATATATTTTTCCTTTATTCAGGAATGAACACAATACTTACTATTTCATCGATATGTGTCCCAATAAGAATTATACGAGGGAATCCTGATTCGTTGCTCTTTGCATAATTTGTTATTGTAGATATCCAAAAGTCTATAAAGTCTGCAAAAATGTATTCAATACATTTAAAATAATATGTCAGGAGACTATATAATAGGTTAAAATAATTCTACATACAATGTCATATTTATTATAACCCCTTTTTCTATTTTAAATCACATTTGGTTCATAATATGAAGTATATGACTGTATGTTAAATTAAAACAGTCTTCATGTTTAAATTTAAATGCAACGAAGCAAAGTACAATATCATTGAAAATCCTATAGAAATAAGAAAAATAAATAATTATTTGTACCTTCAATTTTAGATTCTGATTGCTGTGTCGGGTGTAAGCTCTTGTCTTGAAGTGTTGCATTCAAGTCTTTGGCGCAATTAATGACAAGCAAGTACATACATCGACTAGTTAGAAAGCTCAGGGACCCGTTTCATCAAAGGTCGTACGCCCAGTCGTAGCGCTACGCCGGTGTAAAGTCAGGACTAGCACGAAGAGTTGCGTTTCATTAGAGAACGTATCGTTACACCTGACTAAATTTAGGCCAAAATTCTACGTCTACTCATGGGTAGGCGTAAGTTTGGGCGTAAAGTTTAAATTCAGTAATCTAACTAATTTTAAAACAAGTAAGCGAATTCTAAAGAAAAGGCACGGTTCTAAGAAGTCTCTTAAATACAATCATTGTATTATTTAATTATACAAACTATGAAGGGGGGGGGGGGGTCACAGCCACTTGAGGGCGTAGTCGATTGGAGTTATAACATACTTAATTAAATCTGCTCAGAAGGAAAGATTGTAAGAAATTTCTTCGACCACCATGCCTTACGTTTTCACAAAGCATTCACAAACATTTGATTATTGTATATATGAGGTATTGTAAATCGATTATACATATATAATTATATATTTATACCCCCACCTGAAAGCGGAATGGTATATAGTAATCGGGATGTCCGTCCGTCCGTCTATTACGCTTTGGGGTGCCATTGTGTCTTATTTTACTTTTTGGTCCGACTCATATTATGGGCTTACCATAGCAAAACATGGACACTGCCATTATATTCATATGGGAGGCGGGAGATCCATTAAAATCGTCTCTTTTGAAGAAAAAAAAACGCAAAAATATATTTTTTGAAAAAAAATCGGTCTCAAAAACACAGTCATCCTCTTCTGGTAATTTTCTACATTTAACTTAAAGAAAAAATAATTAACCCTAAAACCAGATAGGTTTTTTTTATCTTGTTCGAAGAGTTCATTTTTTTTTTACTCCTCGTCCACAAGCGTGGATTTCGAAAGGACCGGAGAGAGGATTCAGAACTTCCCGAATTTGCAGATTAATTAACATTTTTAAATGTAAAGAGTTAGGGGCGAAGGTAATTATTCGTCTAGGTATATGTGTATCTGAGAAAAGTGAAGTCCCTGAGAATCAAAGACGAAACCCGGGGATAGGGGTCTCATAGACAATAAGAAATTTTTAAATTGGGAAAATATTATTACTTTTATTATATCGATGTAAGACGGTCAAAATTACACAGATAAGTTCAAGAAATGATTTATTCCTAAAAATTTTTTTTTCTCAGACAAACATTGATGCAGAAGACATCTTTATTTTTCATGATTTCGTCTAAAAGAGTAAACGTTACATACTATTACATAATCTGAGCGCATATAAAGCACATGTAAGAAAACAATATACATATTTTTTTTATTTCCAGCATAACTTAAATTCTAATGAAAAAAAAATAAAGACTAAGTGTAACTTAATTTCTAAGAGAGAGGTCACGCAAGCAGAGACTCTGTAAGAATATCTTTGTAGTCATCTCTCTCTCTCTCTCTCTCTCTCTCTCTCTGCATACTTGTAAAACGGTACATTAAATTTAAGCTGCAGATAGTAAAGAATTTTTGTCTATAACTGACTGTACCTAGAGTCTAGTATTTCGAAATTATTTCATGAACCTTTGTGCCATTTTAATAGTCAATAAAAAACTATAATGAATCATTTGACAAAAATTTAATAGACTTATTAGAAAGGATTGTCTTACATGTACCTTAGAAGTAAACGTGTAAAATTTATTTCTTGACTCAAAATGTGTACATATGTAAACTGCATTTTTTATTATACATTATTTTTGCTTTCAATTTAAAATACATATCTTATGAAAATAATGTTTTAAAATCGTATTCTTTCTCAAACGTATTAGTATTTTATCAGTAGAGTCAATAATTATCGAATCATGAAATGATTATCAAAGGCGAAGTCATTAACATGTGTCAATTTCGGGAAGGGGGGGGGGTGCTGTGTATAATTAAAATTCCAAAATAAACAGTTTAGCCTTTAATACAATTCTGAAATACATGTACGATCCTTTTTTAACTTTCAATTTATAAGACTTTTATTATTGAAAAATTATAAAAACCTAAAATCGATGTCTTATAAGGTACATGTCTCCTACATGACCCTATAAATCCATGCATGTTTCAATCAGTGCAAGTATTTATTATTCTATAATTTGTGTTATTCTATTCTTTTAGGTGCTGGAATTATATACATGTTTGTACGCAGTGGACAATGTTTATATTATTGCGCCTGCGCAATGCAACGTTGTCAAGGACTTAGTCTTGCGACTAAGCGTATCGTTTACGACTAGACTTACGCCACTTGGTGAAACGCAAATTACGCCTGACTAAATTTTGGCGTAAGTCCCGGAAGTACACCTAAGTTAAGGCTTAAATCTACGACCTGTGATGAAACGGGCCCCTGGTGAGTTGTGTAGAACACATTCTGACCTCCAAAGTCCCACATGTCGATAAATATATCTTTCATTCGATCTTCAAGCTCTGCTGTTCGTGCTTTCTGTGACTTTTCATAAAATTCCGAAGAATATTTGCTTCTTTCCTCGTTTTCATTTGAAGATTGATCGGGTCTTACACACGGAACATTGTTTGCATTGTTAGTTTTATTATGCATGAGAGTTTTTTGAGATTTATATACAGGTTTCAATAACGATGTACTAGTTTGGGTTGTCGTACTATTAGGATCCGAAACGTTATCAAATGAATGTTTCTGCTTTTCTTCTGCCAAGGCCGTAACAGCTTTAAATATATCATACGTTTCATCAGATATTTTAAAGTTTGTTTTCTTTCCTTTCCTGTCGAAAAGTACTGTATTTGGTGCCGCTGCCAAGGCAGCAGGAGAAATAAAGTTATCTTGAACTGAAATTTAATGAAAAAAGGACAGTCAGAAAAAAAACTAATCAATCAACTTCAATACATTCAAACTGGGTTTTTTTTATTAAACGTATCAAAAATTCAATAATTTGCAGCCTAAATGATTAAACTAATGATTTCTCTCGTTTGATGAAAGAAAAACTAACCTAAACACCACTCTCCGGTGTCATCATTTGAATCATCTATTCGACATCGAGCTCGAAACAAATCTATACCATCAGTGCTTTCAATTCCTTTCATATCTTTTCCTATTAAACCGTATGTCAATGTTGTCTTGCCTACTCCATAATGACCAACAACCATTATTCGAACTTGTCTAATTTTGCAAGCGCCATGTCGCAATTCATTTTCAAATGCTTCCTTTGATACTTAAAAGGAAAACAAAAAACAAAACAAATTATGGTAAAACATGGAAACATTTAACCCCTGTTGATCAGCAGTATCCTTCTGTAACGATGTGCAATTAAGGCATATAAATAAAGGTCATTTATGTCTAAAGCACAAAAGTTAATGTGGCAAAGTATCTTTTCGAGAAATTCGGGGAAGGACTTGTAGCTTTTATATATAGTGAAGTAGTGTGCTACAATTCCATAGCATCTCCGTAATGATGAAAATAAATATTTTGTAAATACACGCGACGCAGGCAAAATAAATTGTTTTTGCATTCAACTTAAGCTACTTAAGCTTACTTCCTATGAAAAAAAATGTTTTACTGTCAAAAACACAATCCCAATTTTCTTTAGCTTTGGTGTTGCAAGGTTTTTAGGATACATATTATAATTTATAATATTTGCCTGTCTTGAATTTTCATGTTTTTCCTAAAGACAGCAACATACCCTAACCAAATCTTAGTTACTGATTTTGCTTGGTTACACTGTGTTACCACGTGAACAATAAAATGTATTTATAGAATAATATCGCTCATACATATATACTTTAGGTCAAACATTTTCATTATTTTTCTTAAGTTGTTGATTTAGTGTTTTAGCATGTAGCACCTACCATTAGTGAATACGTTTTTCAGCATAATCTAGCATTTTAAATGTATTCCAAATGAACCCGTGGCTATCACGTACACAGAGATATATTCTAAACAGTTCTTACAGTATAAGTGGCAACAAGGTGTTAAGTTTTAGTGAGATTTTTTTTGCTTTTCTAGTTTTTATTAAGGCTCAGTAAAGGTTTAAAATGGCTGAAAATCTAAATTTTAAAAAAAATAATCCGGCTGTTACCATGGCAACCGGGACACATAGCAACAAAAATTTATTTGATACATCTTTCTGGTGTCGAATACTAAGAATAGGTGAAGTTTAATCAAAATCGGTGACCATGCGCGGCAAAGACGTTAAAATGGTTACAGAGAATTTTTAATGCATTTTCACTCTATAATCAATAGAGCACATTCCTAACACCAGAACCCACAACCCTCGGGCCATGAAATTCACAATTTTGGTATAATAAAATACATTTAATTTGTTAAATACCCAGGAACAGAGAAGACGATTGTCAAAGAAATAATGCATTTTCACTATATAATCTATATAGCCTCGCCCTTGTACTAGAACCCCTGAGTTTCACAATTTTTGTATAGGACTCAATGCTTATAATATTTATGCCAACAGTTTGACTGCTTGATGTCCAGGAGTAAAGAAGAACATTTTTAAATATTGCATTTATTTGAGTGATTTTGCCCCATCCCTCAAGCCCCAGGGGGCAGGGACCATGATATTCATAATTGTTCCCCTTCATCCATAGAAGTTTTATTGATTGGAATCGATTGAGCGATTGCATAGAAAAAGCTGAAAATGTTCAAATGATAATGCACGACGCATACTTCAAGACGATGGACGAAAACGGATAGCAATAGGTCATCTGAGTTTACTCATGTGACCTAAAAACCGAACACAGTATATATTTTTCCTTTATTCAGGAATGAACACAATACTTACTATTTCATCGATATGTGTCCCAATAAGAATTATACGAGGGAATCCTGATTCGTTGCTCTTTGCATAATTTGTTATTGTAGATATCCAAAAGTCTATAAAGTCTGCAAAAATGTATTCAATACATTTAAAATAATATGTCAGGAGACTATATAATAGGTTAAAATAATTCTACATACAATGTCATATTTATTATAACCCCTTTTTCTATTTTAAATCACATTTGGTTCATAATATGAAGTATATGACTGTATGTTAAATTAAAACAGTCTTCATGTTTAAATTTAAATGCAACGAAGCAAAGTACAATATCATTGAAAATCCTATAGAAATAAGAAAAATAAATAATTATTTGTACCTTCAATTTTAGATTCTGATTGCTGTGTCGGGTGTAAGCTCTTGTCTTGAAGTGTTGCATTCAAGTCTTTGGCGCAATTAATGACAAGCAAGTACATACATCGACTAGTTAGAAAGCTCTGGTGAGTTGTGTAGAACACATTCTGACCTCCAAAGTCCCACATGTCGATAAATATATCTTTCATTCGATCTTCAAGCTCTGCTGTTCGTGCTTTCTGTGACTTTTCATAAAATTCCGAAGAATATTTGCTTCTTTCCTCGTTTTCATTTGAAGATTGATCGGGTCTTACACACGGAACATTGTTTGCATTGTTAGTTTTATTATGCATGAGAGTTTTTTGAGATTTATATACAGGTTTCAATAACGATGTACTAGTTTGGGTTGTCGTACTATTAGGATCCGAAACGTTATCAAATGAATGTTTCTGCTTTTCTTCTGCCAAGGCCGTAACAGCTTTAAATATATCATACGTTTCATCAGATATTTTAAAGTTTGTTTTCTTTCCTTTCCTGTCGAAAAGTACTGTATTTGGTGCCGCTGCCAAGGCAGCAGGAGAAATAAAGTTATCTTGAACTGAAATTTAATGAAAAAAGGACAGTCAGAAAAAAAACTAATCAATCAACTTCAATACATTCAAACTGGGTTTTTTTTATTAAACGTATCAAAAATTCAATAATTTGCAGCCTAAATGATTAAACTAATGATTTCTCTCGTTTGATGAAAGAAAAACTAACCTAAACACCACTCTCCGGTGTCATCATTTGAATCATCTATTCGACATCGAGCTCGAAACAAATCTATACCATCAGTGCTTTCAATTCCTTTCATATCTTTTCCTATTAAACCGTATGTCAATGTTGTCTTGCCTACTCCATAATGACCAACAACCATTATTCGAACTTGTCTAATTTTGCAAGCGCCATGTCGCAATTCATTTTCAAATGCTTCCTTTGATACTTAAAAGGAAAACAAAAAACAAAACAAATTATGGTAAAACATGGAAACATTTAACCCCTGTTGATCAGCAGTATCCTTCTGTAACGATGTGCAATTAAGGCATATAAATAAAGGTCATTTATGTCTAAAGCACAAAAGTTAATGTGGCAAAGTATCTTTTCGAGAAATTCGGGGAAGGACTTGTAGCTTTTATATATAGTGAAGTAGTGTGCTACAATTCCATAGCATCTCCGTAATGATGAAAATAAATATTTTGTAAATACACGCGACGCAGGCAAAATAAATTGTTTTTGCATTCAACTTAAGCTACTTAAGCTTACTTCCTATGAAAAAAAATGTTTTACTGTCAAAAACACAACCTTTTACGTAAACATCAGGTAAAATGAAATAGCGTGTTTACCAGTTAGTTCTTTCTGCTGCCATGACAGTTCTCGCGTGATGTACTGAGACGCACTTGAAATGTGGAATATTGTAATTAATTTTGATAAAGAAAATACCGGTTTAAAAATGATATTCTTGCATGGCATCCTTAAATATTAATAAATAAAACCGTGCCATGTGACAATGAAATCACTAATTTTCGTGGGGGTTTAATTTTCGTTGTTTTCGGGGCAAGGAGAGACCCACGAAATTATGACCACCATGAAATTTAAAATTTAATATACATTATTATGAAACATTCTCCATCCACGAAATCAAATCCCCACAAATTAGGATTTTTTATCTCAAATCTCGAAAATTTGACCTCATGAAAACATGTGATTTTACAGTATTTGGTTTACAAACACAAATGATTTGAACAAAATTGAATGCATAATACCTGAGGATGATTTAACATAAGTTTCCTCTTTCCTATCCCTATGGATCTTGAGAAGATTACTAAAAAAATATTCCTAATATATATTCCTATGTAAAACTTTGATCGGCCGCTGTGTCCCCACCCTAACCCCGGGGGTCATGATTTGAACAAACTTGAATGTACACTGAGGATGACTTAACATAAATTTCATCTTTCCTGCCCCTATGGGTATTCAGAAGATTTTTAAAGATTTTTCCTATATATAACTATGTAAAACTTTGATCGGCCATTGTGGCTCCAAACTTGAATGTACACTACCTGGGACTAATTCAACATGAGTTTCATCTTTCCTGTCCCTATGGATATCGAAAAGAAGATGTTAAAAGATTGTTCCTATATATTCCTGTGTAAAACTTTGATCGGCCATTTTGGCCCCACCCTTGCCCCGGGGGTCATGATTTGAACAAAACTTAAATCTACACTACCTGAGGATGATTCCACATGAGTTTCATCTTTCCTAGCCCATTGGTTCTTGAGTAGAAGGTTTTTTAAAAATGCTATTAATTTTTCACTAATTCATAATTATCTCCCCTTAGAAGAGGGCGTGGCCCTTCATTTGAACAAATTTGAATCCCCTTTACCCAAGGAAACTTTGTAGCAAGTATGGTTGAAATTGGTCCAGCGGTTCTTGAGAAGATGAAAAAATCCGTAAAAAATATAGAAATCTCAAGTTTTCTTTGCAGCTTAGAATTGCGGTTTTTTTTTTGTCGTTTTCTATGTAATGCTATATAAAATTTTGCAAAAATTTTTAACATTGTGTCACAATGTTACAAAATTCTCTTACCTATTTGAATATAGCTCTATGAAAAATATTGCTGATTTCTGAAGAAAAAAAAATATGTTATGCCTAGGTCACATTTAAGCCATAGGTCGGGCGACTAAATTGTTCTGGTCTCGTCGGCTGAAAGACCTTGATCGGCTGACACGAGTATCAGGCGACACGGAGCAGTCACATTAATTTCTAGGAACACCGATGACTTGGATAAAGAACACCAAAAAAAAAATTTTTTTTCTTTAGAAATCAGCAATTTTTTTCATAGATGTATATTCAGATAGGTGACGTGAGTAATGTTTGAAAAGGCAAAGAGGCAGAATTTTGTAAGATTCTGACTGAATGTTGAAAATGTGCAAAATTTTGTATAGAATTGCATAAAAACAACAAATGGCGCATATCTAAGCAGAAAGAATACTTAAGATTTCTTTATATCTTACGGATTAATAATTTATGTTATTTCCGTTTAAAAAATATATATCAATCCATGCATCAAAATCTTGTTTGTGTTATGTATCTTTAATAAGTATAATATTCACAAGTCGGCTATCGTCGCCCGATTATGCAGGGGTTTTATTTATCCAAGTCATCGGTGTTCCATGGAAGTAATGTGACTGATCCGTGTCGCCCGATACTCGTAACGGCCGAACATGTTTTTTCAGCCGACGAAGCCAGAAAAATTTGGTCGCCGGACCACCGGTTAAATGTGACTTAGGCATAATATGTTAAATATTCACAAGTCGGCCAATCGTCGCCCGATCATCGAGCTCTGAGCTACAGTTTGACTTAAACCGTCGGCCGAAATTCTGGACACTCTTATTGTCGAACGACGGACGACCGACTTAATAATCTGACCGCCGATGGTCGGACGATGATCGAAAGTTGGTCGACGGATAACTTCAATTGAAGAAATCGGCAACCGACGCAGAAAAAAATTATAACTTGGACCGATGGACACAAAATTGGTCGGCCGACAAAAAAAGGTCAAAGTCAGGCAAGACAACGGCATATGAACTTCCGACTTTCACCCGAAGAATCCCATTTTTGCTTCAAAAACCGTCGGCCGTTGGTCGTTTTTGGAAATGTGACCGGGGTTTAATGTTAAATGTTAACAGATGACACAAACATATTTTTATCAAATTTGAAAATTACAATTTTAGTCCTGTTTAAATAACTAAAATGAACAAGAGGCTCAGGGGCCACATCGCTAACCTGAGCACATCGGCTAGGAAAAAGCACAAATCAGACAAGATCTGAAAAGTTTACTGAGGTGGGAGGGGGGTGCTTGAATTTTAATACTACTTGATATAATAAAGGTTTCTGATAACGGTACTGTCTTGTAACTTAACTTGTTCCTGGCCGTGAGGAAGAATAACAATTTATAATCACAACATAAAATTTAAAATATGAGGTGCATATGAAAATAATACCAAGTATCATACATCTTTAAATCATGTCAGAAAACATCATAAAGCGATGCTTGGATCTAAGTCAGAATATCGCAATATTGTATGTGATTGTAAGAAAAAAATCTATCCTTGAGAAAGAGTTATCCTTCTTCTAAATATTTCTTCATGTGGAGAAAACTGTAATACTAATAAAAATTCTGTATTATGTACTTGAAACATAAAACCAATTTAAAAATTGTCCTTAAAAAGATGCAACTTATGCAATTAATAATGCTTTCGAAATTGGATTTAAATGTCTCATTGTTCATATAATAAAACAATTATGAAGAAATTGGCAAAAGAAAAAAACAAAGTATATTATATTTCATCGACTACTCAGATGTCTGAATTAGAAAACTTTGGTAAAGAAAACTATGATTAGTTTTCATATTCTATATTTTAAAAGTTGTCTCTCTTATCAGATGGTCGGCACCCCTAAAAAATGGATAAAGTATGAAGGTAACATTATCTTATATAGTTAAGGTCAGACGACACGTTCCTAAAATATATGTTTTGTACCTCTTGGTATTATATAAAAAATAATTCAATTTTTTCATTCTCTTCTGATATCTACATTGTTTTCAAAATGTTTTTAAATATAAGTACACCAAAAATTGTGATATAGGCCATTCAGAAGATTACCCATAAGGGTTATATAAGAAATATGACCCTGTGGTATCTTGTCCAAATGCCTGGTAAAGTACCCTAATATTTTTTAAGGAAACTTGTTTAAGTTCCTAGACTTCAATGACAAATTCTTAAGAAAAATTATATATTTTTGAGGAACGTGTCGTCTGACGTTAAAAAAGAGATAAAGCTTCAAAGGAATGTTTCCCTTTCTATCTGCCTCTAACCAAAATGTAACATTATTAGATACATTTAAAGCTGTATAATATCAACTATTACCTTTACTTTCGAGATGTCTTTCATTTTTTCGTAAATCAGAGTTCCAGAATCCCTACAACAATTAAATATTGTTTAAAGACAATAAAATAATAATGAGAATAAATTAATAATTTTGCAAAGAAAAAAAATAATATCAAATGAATGATAAGTACTTTAATGGTATATTGTTCTATATTCTATAAAACTTAATATGAGAGAGAGAGAGAGTTAAATATTAAATTAACATAGATTGTTACCTCCTGTTTTGAAATTGGGTAATGCTTCTGAAATAAATGAAATGAAAAAAGCGCATTTATTATTCAGACTTTCAATAAGTACAGTCACTAAGTATATACTTTAACTTAAAGGGGTATGGACACAGTTTCAACTGAATTTTTAAAACCAGTTTTAATGTTTACAATTCCTACCAAAGTCCTCATGTAATGATTAACAAAAATGTGAACATCATTTGTCGATTAACAAACGAGATACAGAACTTAAGGTTCTCCATAATGAAAACAAGGCTCGTGCCTTGTTTTTGTTTACATATAGAAAATATATTTATAATAAAATGAAATTTAGCAAATCAATAGAAACTGTCGAATCGTATTTGAAATTAACTTCCATATTTAAATTATCTACTTTGAATGAACATATAGTAGTATATTAACCTATGGTAACAAAAACATGACACGGACCTTGTTTACAAAACGAAGGTTTGGAGCTCTAAATCTGTCTTGTATCTCGACAACTGATGTTCAGATTTTTGATGATCATTAGAAAGACCCTAGTTAAATATTTGTAAAAATGTAAAAAATAAATTTTGAAATTTTAGCAGAAACTGTGTCCATGCCCCTTTAAAAGCACTCATAAACACATTTTTCTAACCTGTTCTTTAATGGCTACAATATCAGCAGTTTCAGTTTTCTGATAAACTATGCCATAGATTTCTTTTAGAACATGAACTTGTTTCTGGATCTATATCACAATCATCTGAAAGGGGTCCGCTTTTAGTGAGCATATACAATTGCGTAGTGATGAATATTGATGATTTGTAACAAACTTTCATTTGTATAGACAACTTTTACTTTTATTTTTCTTTTTGCCAGAAAGAAATTTGCCAAATTTAAAAAAGGGAAAATTTTTCAAATTCAATTAACATTCTATTAAGCAGATGACTAAACCCGGAAATTGACTTTGATAAAAAATCTTTTCCTGAAGTCCATGCGGAAGTCTATTTGACCATAACATCTGACTTGGTTAAATAAGACGCAGCTTCGAATCAAAGTACCTTATAGGTTGAATGTAAGCCATTTGTCTAGGTATAATTTATACTATAGCTGCAATAATGTTGCCCTCTTCCTTTTTAGGGTGGGTGGGTGGGTTGGTGGGGGTGGGGTGGGGTAGGAAGGGGTAAGGGGGGCTACAACTCCTTAGGATCTCCTAATTGTGCAGGTGCGGGAGCGTAATTTGTTAATTACATCCTATTTCCTTCTAAAGAAATGGGCCTTCATTATATTTCAATCAACTTTCTGCAGATAGCTCAAAACACTCCATTTAAACGGAAATGTTACACTTCAATGCGCTTCATTGAAATAGCCAATTAAATTTACGGTCTAATTTACATCAAGTAAACAAGTGTTGTGGTAACTCCAGTAAACATAAATTCATAATGTTCATATTTTTTGCAAAACTTCAGTCTCCACACGAAATCCACAGATTCCCATCTATATCTTATACCGACTAGCTGTCACGACCCACACACATTTAAGGGTGTGTCTAAGGGTCTAGCCACAAGAATTTAACGCATCTGTTCACCCCCTGCTTTATATTATAATAAAGCGGTCCTTTTAAGTCCCACTTATGCAAGTGAGCTACAATGCCCGTACCGTACAAACTGCTATCAATAATATGGCGGGACATGACAGGCAAAACCTATTACGCTACAAGGAGAAAGACAACTAGAGCAAAGTTCGTTCCAAAGCAACAGTTTCGACCGGACGTGACGTCAACAAGAGAAAGCAATGAGTTAAGACGCCTCCATGGACTTTAAAATTTAAAAGTTTTCAATTTTGCGTCAAAACCTGCAAAATAAGCTATTTTTGGCCACTTCCGGTTTGACCGGAAGTGATATCAAGAGAGGGAAAATGTGGTTGGTCGCTTATAGTGCCATTGATTAACCAATAACATGTCAAAAAACGCAAAATTTGCATTTTCTGATTACTTCCGTTTCGCCGGAAGTGACGTCATTTGATGAATTAAAACAATTTAGGCATCATTTCCGGCTGACATCAAAGTCACAAGTACAAAACTTTGAAAAATCTCAAATAAACTATTTAATTCTATTTCTTTCGACTCAAGAGAGAAATTCTAATTTTTCGACTACTTCCGGTTTACACCGGAAGTTATTCCAATGGATGCGTTTTGTTGACGATTGTTAATGTGAACATAAGTTTTATTTGCCTTTATCCAAAACGGTTGATTTTTTCAAAAAATCTTGAAATTGAATATCACTTCCTGTGTCAACCGAAAGTGACGGATGCAAAATCAAAAGATGCCATGCATAACTCAAAGAGATGTTTTATCATCCCTGAAAATATCGTGATTCAATCTGGAGTGGTTACCAAGAAGATGCTTGGACAAAAATGCAATTTAAAAAAGGAAAATCGGACAAAAAATGTGACCGGAAGAGATTTTTCAAAAAATTAAAAAAAAAATGGTCTTAAGATATCACAACAATGCATCATTCCTGTAAAAATCTTTGAAATCGGTTCAGTAGTTTCCGAGAAATCACGTGTACTATGAAAAGGGAATAATAGCTAGAGCAAAGCTTGTTGTAAAGCAACGAGTAGGTCTCCCGTCCAGTTTGACCTGAAGTAACTTTCACTTTTTACAAAAAATGAGTAAAAATGCCACAGAAATGGTTGAAATCCTCTAAATCTATGTTAATTAATGCAAAAATAAGCCAGTTTTGTTACTTCCGGTTTGACCGGAAAGATGACGACGGACAGAAAATTACTTTTTTGAGTCCCAGTGACATATGTTACCCAAAAATTTGTCAAGAAGGGCAAAAATATGCATTTTCCCGGAAGTGACGTCGTCGGACGTGTTTTGACGACTCCAATCGATTAAGCTTTACATTTTGAACAACTTTGCTTCTTTGACGTAAATACAAATTCTCAATACTTTTTGAGATATAAAAGAAAAACTTTCGGCCCCTCTAAGCCCTTAACTTTAGGGGCCAGCCCCTTTCTTAAGATATCATTTGAAAGATCATAGAATTCTACACTTCTTTCGTTATACACGCTTTAACAAAATATTTCTAGGTAAAAAGTTACCGTTGAAAAGGTGTCGAAATTTTTTGAAATTCTCGATAGGACTATTTTCGGGTCATAGCGAGCGTTGGCGCTTCGTACTTCCGGTGACAATGATTTACTCAATTCACTTCTCCAAAGGTTGCTCTAACATCACTGAAAATTTCATACTTCTATCTTCAACGATTTTTGAGAACATTGCCGGACAAAGTGACCCTCTGAAAATGACAAAATCGCGAAAATCTCTGAACTGGAAGTGACGGCATCAAAATAAAAAAATGTCTCTAGATTTTTTGATGTTCTATCAGACCTGAAAGTTTCATGAAAATCCATCGAACCGTTTCCGAGAACTTGCGTGCACAAAATCGGTAAGAAAAAAAAATGAGAAAAATAGTGGAAAAGAAACCTGAGAAAAACAATAAGGTCTTCCGCTGAAGACAGTAGACCTTGATAATAATAGGAAACATAAGACAAGAGGCCCAGGGACCACATCGCTCACCTGAGCAATTGGCTAGGAAAAAGCACACATCAGATCAGAACTGAAAGTTTACTGAAGGGGGGGGCTTGAATTTTAACCCCCCAGGGGGTCATGATTTGAACAAACTTGAGTCTACACTACCTGAGGATGATTCCCTATAAATATCACTAAGCATGGCTTTGGAGTACTTGAAAAGAAGATTTCAAAAGGTTTCCTAGAGATTCCTATGTAAAACTTTTATCGTCCATTTGGCCCAACCCTACCACCAGGGGTCATGATTTGAACAAACTTGAATCTACACTACCTTTGGATGATTCCACAGGAGTTTCATCTTTCCTGTCTCAATGGTTCTTGAGAAGAAGATTTTTCCTATATATTCCTATGTAAAGTTTTGATCGGCCATTTTGGCCCCATCCTACCCCCGGGAGTCATGATTTGAAGAAAATTGAATCTACACTACTTGAGGATGATTCCACATGAATTTCATCTTTCCTGGCCCAGTAGTTCTTGAAAAGAAGATTTTTAAAGATTTTTCCTTTATATTCCTATGTAAAACTTTAATCGGCCATTTTGGCCCAACCCTACCACCAGGGGTCATGATTTGAACAAACTTGAATTTACACTACCTGAGGATGATTCCACATGAATTTCATCTTTCCTGGTCCAGTGGTTCTTGAGAAGAAGATTTTTAAAGATTTTTCCTATATATTCCTATGTAGAACTTTGATCGGCCATTTTGGCCTAACCCTAACCCAGGGGTCATGATTTGAACAAACTTGAATCTACACTACCTGAAGATGATTCCACATGAGTTTCATCTTTCCTGGCCCAGTGGTTCTTGAGAAGAAGATTTTTAACGATTTTTCCTATATATTCCTATGTAAAACTTTGATCGGCCATTTTGGCCCAACCCTAACCCCAGGGGTCATGATTTGAACAAACTTGAATTTACACTACCTGAGGAAAATTCCATATGAGTTTCATCTTTCCTGACCCAGTGGTTCTTGAGAAGAAGATTTTTAAAGATTTTTCTTATATACTCCTATGTAGAACTTTGATGGGCCATTTTGGCCCCACCCTACCCAAGGGGGTCATGATTTGAACAAATTTGAATGTACACTATCTGAGGATGATTCCACATGAGTTTCATCTTTCCGGGACTAGTGGTTCTTGAGAAGAAGATTTTTAAATATACCATTAATTTTTCTCTAATTCATAATAATCTCCCCTTGCAAAAGGGCGTGCCCTTCATTTGAACAAACTTGAATCCCCTTTATCCAAGGATACTTTGTAGCAAGTTTGGTTGAAATTGGTCCAGTGGTTCTTGAGAAGAATATGAAAATGTGAAAAGTTTTCAACAACGACAACGACGCCAACTACGACAACAACGCCAACGACGACAACGACAACGACGACAAGGACAGACAACGGACAAATTTTGATCAGAAAAGCTCACTTGAGCCTTTGGCTCAGGTGAGCTAAAAAACAGTAAGGTCTTCCGAAGGAAGTCGAAAGACCTTAATAACGGCAGGGTTCGTCTAGTAACCACATACCATCCCGTCCTTAAGAACCTCAGTAGTACCCTTCAAAGGAACCTGCCAATTCTTCACTCACACAAACGAATGGCAGCCCGAGGAACCTAGAGGGCATGGTAGTAAGAAACATTGGACAATCCATTACCTAACGGGGGTTTTACATGTAAAACTTGCTCTGGCAAATGTCTTCTTTATGTTCCTTAGTTCTCCTGCCAGACAACTGAGCTTGTTTTTTGGCTAAAGCAGGCAAAAACAAACAACATCATTGAAGTGAAAAATGTCATTTATTGAAGTAAATGACGTAAAAGTAGTAAAACATATTTACAATACAAGAAAGGGGGTCAGGAAAGGGGACTTAAATATAAAATATTACATATCTTTATCACAATATTGCACAATCTGACCCCCAGCACCATAATGTCATTGTAAATGATATACAATAGAAAAAAGGGGGATCAACCAGCAGACTAATTAAGAAATCAAAACCTGGAAAAACATTGTCATGTATAGTATACATATTATAATCTTCAGTTGACCCCCTATTAAACATAAAAAGTTCTAAACATACATGAAAATAAATGTGTTACATTGCTGCCTGCTATCAAAAAGGTGGGTAAAAGAACATAAAAGACATGGAGGAAGAAGGGGATGGATGGTGGGTACGAAAAATTGAGCAGTACAAATGACGTGACTTTCTCTTCTGGCAAAAAGATAAACAATGGACACGTGATAGCAAAGCGCTTTGCTGATTGGTTGAAAACAATACGGAAAGGGGTAAATCAAGTTACATAAGTAAAGCCCGGATGACACATTGCATAAGTCTATTACAAAAGAGACATTGTTATACAATAATTTAATATAAAGAAATATACAAGAACATGTCACATAAAGGTCATTATTTACAATAATAACTAATTTATGTTCCTTAGTTCTCCTGCCAGACAACTGAGCTTGTTTTTTGGCTAAAGCAGGCAAAAACAAACAACATCATTGAAGTGAAAAATGTCATTTATTGAAGTAAATGACGTAAAAGTAGTAAAATATATTTACAATACAAGAAAGGGGGTCAGGAAAGGGGACTTAAATATAAAATATTACATATCTTTATCACAATATTGCACAATCTGACCCCCAGCACCATAATGTCATTGTAAACGATATACAATAGAAAAAAGGGGGATCAACCAGCAGACTAATTAAGAAATCAAAACCTGGAAAAACATTGTCATGTATAGTATACATATTATATATCTTCAGTTGACCCCCTATTAAACATAAAAAGTTCTAAACATACATGAAAATAAATGTGTTACATTGCTGCCTGCTATCAAAAAAGGTGGGTAAAAGAACATAAAACACAGCCAAAATCCAGTTGCAAATTGGATCCACCCACAGCATAGCTCTGACACAGACAGCTTTAACAGCCCCGTTACAGGCCGCACTATAGAATACTAGGCAAACTGTCCTGTCATACAGACAACTGCATTTACTTCATCAGTTGCAAACTTTGCTCCAAACAGTATGTGGATGAAACACGATATCTTCGCAGGAGAGTAAATAATCACCGTTCGACTATTAGGACCAAAAATATCAATGAACCCGTAGGGGAACATTTCAACCGTGAGGGTCACAAATGGGAAGACATGACCGTAGTGGTGATTGACAATAAACCAAGATTGACATTCTGGATGCACAGATTAAAGTCATTCTCTCCATATAATGTGAACTCTACAGTTAATTCGCGTCACCAACTCTAGAACAACCCACATATTTATTTCTTACGTTGATGTTTATTGTTTCTTTTTTCCGATAAATAGCCCTAAAACATTTCCAAATTTATAATAGATCCAGATTCAAATGTTAAAAAATCCCTTCTTTATTACTGTGATATATTTCTTTGGTTTCTTGTCATGTATACGAAGGTTGTTCGAAAAGTTCGTGGACTACTGCCATAAAATTTAAACCGCTTAAGATACATCAATGGATTTTTAACGTTTAATAGAATCATATTTTTATTTATATAATAAACTATACATCATCATTTATCTTTCTTATTACAATGACGCGCACTAAAGTGGTAAAATTTTCCGTATGAATGGAACGTTTCGAGCTATCTTTAGAAGTTGATTGTCATATAATGACACGCCATTTCTTTAGAAAGAAAAAAAAAAACTCGGACAAATGGTTCATAAGAATAGCTGTAGAACAGAGGCCTGTTCAGCAGAGCGAACGTTCGCAAGCGCTCGCCAAAATTTATTATACCTCCAATAGATATGTTCGCGATCGCTTGCGAACGTTTGCTCTGCTGAACAGGCCACAGGTATTACAAAACTATAAAAGCCAATCAAATCGACGGTCTACATAAACACCGAGTAAGCACGTGTTCGATCGATGCATGAGTTGTGGTAACTCAAATAAACATGATAAATTCATAATTATATACAAATTCATTGCAATACGTGCTTTACAATAGTCGGAACTCTCTCATTCTCTCTTATAACTTTAAAAATATCCATTTCAGTGTAATTAATATTGCTTGCCGCGAAGACTGGGGTGTCCTAAAACATTACGACGAATATTTCTTTCTCGTTTCTAAAGAAATGGGTGTGTCATTATTTTATAATTGACGTTTAAAACGTGACAAATTTTACCACTTCAATGCGCTTCATTGTAAATTGTTGAAGTTTTTTTTTTTCAATTTCTAGTACAGTCTTGATAATAAAAAGTATATTTGTATATGAAAATAAAAGGTTCACTCTCACCAATAATATTCCAACTAAAATAAGTATTATTCCAAAGTTTGAACACATTGCCAGGTCATTATATTCGGGAATAACGTCGATATTTGCCTTGCCCCGTTGTAGCAGAAAAATACCTTTAACAGAGTTTATTCTCGAAAAAGGTTGAAAAATCTTCTCGCATCTCGCGATATTTCACAATGTTACGCTTTAGGGTACCCATCTCTTATCCGCAACTCCTCTTATTATACCAATGAGTGAAATTTAATGGAACTTTCACAGAATCTTTATTATATATTACCATTGTGACCTCCTATTTTACTTTTTGATCCGACACACATTTTAGGTTTCCTGGCCACAGCAAAACATGGACTTTGTCATCAGTTATAATCATATGGGAGGCGGGGGGTATCATTTAGTGAGCTCATTGCTCACAGTACCTCTAGTTTCATATTGCCATTGTGCACCTCCTATTTAACCTTTTGATCCAACACATGTTTGAGGTTTCCCGGCCACAGCAAAACATGCCACTTCGCCATGATACTCATATTGGAGGCGGGGGTTATCATTTAGTGAGCTCATTGCTCACAACACCTCTAGTTAATCTTCGATCAACACCTCTCTGTTTCCTTAACTGCCTGTTAAATGTTTTAAAAATCATAAAACGATTATCGCATAAAAATGTAGTTATAATTTTACATAAATCCATACAGTTGCAGAATTTTCTTTTCCAAAGGAATAAAAACACAATCATTATGATAGAAAATTAAAAATACAGCGTACATGTAGTTTGTCTGGGTGAACTGTTTTAATGAAAAAGTACATTAAGTCACAAGGATTCTGTCAGTTAATTACTAAAACTACTTCGATGTGATTATTCTGAAATAAGGGAGGGATGCCTACATATTTAAACATTCTACGTAAAAAACAATTTAAACTGACATCGTTTTGACGTTATAATGTTGAGTAGCAATTCCTGACGTTACGTCACCACATACCTTGGGACTAGAGGCCATATCATTCTGGGTAGATAAGCATGAAAACCAGTTAGACTTTAAAGTGAATAGTATTGTGATTGAAATTGTATCTTGTGCGAAACTACTTGGTGTTTACATCGACAGGTGTCTTACATGGTCTGAAGACGTTGAAATTTTAACGAAAAAACTTGCTTCAAAAATAGGTGATTTGTTTAGATTAAGATCATTCATGCCCTCTGAGTTATTGTTAAAATTTTTTAATACAATTGTTTTCTCCCGTTTTAATTATTGTTGTACTGTTTGGGGCAATATGAAAAACAAAGAATGTCTTAGCAAATGATGTAAACTCCAATAGCGAGCTGCTAGAGTGATTTTAAATACAACTTTTTATACACCTACATCGGAAATATTGCTACAACTGAGATGGATGCCAATTAAAGGTTATTTTATGTATAGAACTGTCATCCTTGTTTTTAAAGTCTTAAACGGATTAACTCCAAATTATTTAGATGTTTTTAAATTCGTAAATTTGAAATAAACAACAGATCTACAAGATTGAGTCAAAGCAATTCATTGTATATTCCGAGGGCAAAAACAGAATATTATAGAAGATCTTTTACAATTTACGGTTCCCAGCTATGGAATGAATTGCCAGAATTCTTAAAGAATTGTCCATCATTGCGAATTTTTAAATCAGCATATATAAGAAATTATTTCCAGTCTACAAGCTAAAATGTAAATCACTTAAATTATATTTCTGATTTTTTAAGACTCAACTTTTACATATCATGTGTAAATATTGATTTATATTCTACTCGCTTTATATCTATATGTTTCTGTAAATAATTTTTTGTCTGTATATATGTTTTCAGGACCAGAATGCGAACTAGTTGTTAACTAATTGTGCCATCCTGCATAAATAAAGGATATTATTATTATTATTATTATTATTATTACTAGAGACCCTAGATTTACCAAAGATTTTATATTAGAAGGATTATAAATGGTTCTTGAGAATAAAGATTTATTTTTTGACAACAGGTACTTTTTACAAGTGAAAGGTACTGCAATGGGCACAAAGGTGGCCCCAACTTACGCTACGATAGTTTAAGGATTCCATGAAGAAAAGATGTACGCTAAAACCGAAAAAGTTATCGAATCAGAATATTCTCCAATTATATAAGACATCAACCAATACGTTATCCAGACGATTGCTTTATTTTTTGGAACAAATCTAAAAGAGAATTAATGGAATTTCACACTGTACTTAATAGATTACACGGAAATATCAGATTTACTATCGAAAGCAGTCAAAGAAAACATGCCTTTTTGGATAACACCAACATTTCCATAGATTTATTCTACAAGAAAACTGAAAGTCATCAGTATCTTCTTTTTAATTCCTGCCACCCTTCACATACGCAGTGGAATATACCATTCAATTCAATGCAATAAGAATATGTACAGTAGTTACAGATGAAAAACGTAGAATAAAGTGTTTTCTAAAAAAAAAAATTCGCACAATCTTATAGCCGAAGTGATAAAAAAAGCCAAAGCAACCCCATTACAGAACTTCGGAAAGTGAACAGAAGGAAGGATATGAAGATAAGGAACAGATTCAATATCAAAGTCCATAAAACAATACAAGATAGGAGCAGAGCAAACACGGAACTCCAAAACATCACAGGTAGGATCAGGTGCCATGCAGGAGTGAGCATCCCCTGCTGACCGGTCACACCCGCCGTGTGCTCCTTGTCATGATCGGGAAATAACAGAAAAATACGTTGTCAATTCAGTCTTTAAATAATGAACTAACAATTAGTATGAAAAACGTCAGTCAGCATTTGACTCAATGATAAATTGCATTTGCTGACAAGGTCATTGTATCGACCATAGAACTCACGAAATGATGACTTTAAATGAGACTGCTGATATTCTTGTTTCATCAACTTGTTTGTCAATAATTTACCTCGTTTTAGAAATTGTTCATTATTGACAAGCAAGTTGATGAAACAAGAATATCAGCAGTCTCGTTTAAAGTCGTTTATCTTTCCTCTATCAATAAACAATTGCTTGAATTTGCTTTTTTTATGTAAAGAATTCCTCGGCAGTCATACACACACTGACTATAGCTTTCTAGCATTTAATCTGTCTACACTACGTCAGCAGCGGCCATGATAAGGTTTCCCCATGCTGCTCCAATTAAGCTATCAAAATCAAATTTAACTGCTTTTATCAGCAGTGCAGAGTTACCGGTATAAGATGCAGCTTTTCTTTTTATATGAAAGGTACAGTTTTATATATAGAAATTAAATTTTGACCATACGTTCCCTTTAATATATCGCAGGGAAAGGTTGTGTATAAAGTTTAAAATAAAATTTTTAAGCTGTTGATTTTGGTGAAATCTTGTGATTTCAAATTGTTCAAAAAATCTTTGGAATTTTTGAGTATCCATATAAGAATAAATCCCAAAATATGCACACCAGAAATTCCATTCGTTGTCACGTATAATCCAAAAAATCACATCTTCAACATTACGGAACATTGCCTGCCCATACATCAAAAATAAAAAAAATCTGAACGACCTTATTAAGGAGAAGGATTTCATTTATAGTAGAAGACAACCACCAACTTTGAAAAAAAAATCCTCATTAAAGCCAAATTCACTTCTACAAAGGAAACGTTTACGGTTTCAAAATGTGACGATCCGAGCTGTTGAACTTGCGATTTCATACAAATTGGATACTCGTTCACATTCAAAAATGGAATTAATTTTAAAGTTTAACATAATATGAACTGCAAATCCAGGAACGTCATATATTGCATGACCTGTCGGGATTGCAGAGAAAATTACATTGGCAAAACAGGTAATAAAATATCCGAGTACACAAACAGCAGATAAGGAACCCTTCCATAAGAAATACTCCGTGCAGCGAACATCTTGAACAATGCGGTAAAAGACTTTTTAGTATCTCTCCGTTCTATAAAGTTAATGAGGAAAATGAACAGTTACGGCGGGCAAAAAAAAATATTTCATTGATAAATTTAAGCCTAAACAGATAAATATTTTGATTCAATCAATAACTGTTAATATTGTTTTTTATATTCAAATTATTGATTTAAATATTATTGTGTAAAAATGTATCATTTACCGTGTCAAGTCTACTGTAAAATCACATATTTCATGGGGTCAAATTTTCGAGGTTTGAGGAAAAAGTCTTGGTTTGTAGGGATTTGATTTCGTGGATGGAGAATGTTTAAGTAGTAATGTATATTAAATTTTACATTTCGTGGTGGTCATAAATTCGTGGGTCTCTCCTTGCCTCGAAAACAACGAAAATTAAACCCCAACGAAAATTAGTGATTTTACAGTATTTATTTTGGCGCTTTCTTCGGACATATTTGCGCCAACTTTTGACGTTGTTCTTTATCTATAACTTCATAATAACGACGTTATCATATTCAAAATAAATTTATATATATATATATATATATATATATATATATATATATATATATATATATATATATATATATATATATATATATATATATATATATATATATATATATATATATATATATATATATATATATATATATATATATATATATATATATATATATATATATATATATATATATATATATATATATATATATATATATATATATATATATATATATATATATATATATATATATATATATATATATATATATATATATATATATATATATATATATATATATATATATATATATATATATATATATATATATATATATATATATATATATATATATATATATATATATATATATATATATATATATATATATATATATATATATATATATATATATATATATATATATATATATATATATATATATATATATATTCAAAGTAAAACTAATTTTTAAAAAATAATACATACCCTTGGTCTTGTCTGAAATTAAATACAAAACATATTGATTCTTTCGAAGACAAAACAATTTTTTCAAGAATAATAAACTTCTTGCCATAAATGATTGTTCCAAGAAAATGTACAGATTCAAAATTTTAGTTATTATATAGCTAGTTTTCTTGGCGGGTGTAAAGCTTGGTGCTTTGCTATATCTGCTATATGGTGTACGTAACAACTATTTGGCGTAATTTATTTAAGCGGACAAATGGTTCTAATACGAGGATTGATCCAAAATTAATGTAACTTTGTCAATATCTTTAATATTTGGCGTCATATTATCAAATAGAATATACCAAAAGATGCATAAAAATTTGATAATAATATACCAAAAGATGCATAAAAATAAATCTAATCAAATTTGAAAATTTCATTTAATATTGCTTACTTGAATTAATTTTATAGACGTTGAAAATATCAAACATATGGGGTGTTGCCACGTCACAACTAAACGTCACGTTTCAAAGTGTAAATTGTTAGAATGAAAAAAGACAAACACAATAAAAAGCATCTAATAAAGCGTCTAATCGCCTAATATTTTTAAAAGCCAAAATTTTACGACATATTCTAGTCTTAAGTGGGCGTCTCAGAGAAAACCAAGCAATATAACAAAAATGGTCCATCAGCTTACATCTCAAATATTTTAATACTGGTATAAAACTGGAAGAGCATTTTATGAAAGTCCAAATTTTGCATTCAATTGCCCCTCAAATGTTGTTCTATTTTAAGCTTTGACCTACTATATATATTAGCCCAATGACCCTTTGAAAATTGTGAAAAAAAACTTAAAACGATACATTTTGAGTACCAAAATATTAAAAAAGAGAACAATTCTTACAAACTTTGGATTTATATTTAAGGTAATTCCACCCTCCTATTATATCATAGGTTTTTACAAAAACTGTTATTAAATTAAATTCATACCCAATAGAACAATATATTTTGGAAGAATGGTTTTCCATAAGTGTAATGATAAATATTGTTAAGTAAAAGAAATTAAAAATGCACACTTTCTTTTGTTTAATCAATTATTTAATATTTTAAAAAAATGTTTACAAGGGCAATAACTCCTACTCAGGAAGCTTCATTCAGGCATTTTCTTTATTGTGCTTCTAATGTAAAATAGTTTCCCTGATATTCACAATTCAATAATATCTTATATGAAGCAAGTATTTAGGAACTTTCAGCATCAGAATTATGCAATTTAATCTGTTTTTACATAATATTTATGATACTGTATATATGATAAAAAATGTACGATTTATTATGTTGGCATATATGCTTCTGCTTATTTACGTCTCCCATCTTAAATAATATGGCGACCTATACATTTTTTGAAATAATTGGTAAATTTAAACTTTATTGAATGAAAATAAATTTAATTTTTGTACTTCAAACCATTACAACTGTAAGGGTGAAAAGACGCTTAGTTATCTATAACTTATTTTTTCAATAAAACAAAGTTGCTTTGACAGTACTGCTTTTATTAAGGTTAGGCAGAATTTAGAATACTGGCATACACATGTAACTGTAACTTTGCTAGATGCTTCAGAAAGTGCAAAATAAGGATAAATATACCCGTAAACGCTTGTATTATCTCCTTTTCACAAGATTATAAAAGTAGAAGACCTAATTCGAATCTGGAAAAAAATCATCTTTGAACTTTCAAAGATTACTGCACAATTGATACACATAGATGAAATAAGCACATTCTAGGTCATTCTTGAATTTATTTATATTCTAGACATTTAGACCCTAAAACCTATTAAAAATTTTGAAGTAATTTTTTAAAAAAACAAGAGGCACATGGGCCACATCGCTCACCTGAGAACCTTTGTTCTTTACCAGATTTCCCCTTTGTAATACATATTGTGACCCCACCCTACCCCAATGATCATAATTTAGACAATTTGAAATCTACACTACCCCAGGATGCTTCCACATAAGTTTCAGTTTTTCTATCCCAGTGGTTCTTGAGAAGAAGATTTTTAAAGATTTTTCCTATATATTTCTATGTAAAACATTGATTCCCCATTGTGGCCCCGCCCTACTCTCGGGGGACATGATTTAAACAATTTAGAATCTACACTACCCCAGGATGCTTCCACATAAGTTTCAGCTTTTCTGGCCCAGTGGTTCTTGAGAAGAAGATTTTCAAAGATTTTTCCTATATATTTCTATGTAAAACATTGATTCCCCATTATGGCCCCGCCCTACCCCCGGTGGTCATGATTTGAACAATTTAAAATCTACACTACCCCAGGGTGCTTCTTCATAAGTTTCAGCTTTTCTGGCCCAGTGGTTCTTGAGAAGAAGATTTTCAATGAATTTTCCTATATATTTCTATGTAAAACTTTGATTCCCCATTGTGGCCCCGCCCAACCCCCGGGGGTCATGATTTGAAGAATTTGGAATGTACACTACCCCAGGGTGCTTCCACATAAGTTTCAGATTTTTTGGCCTAGTGGATCTTGAGAAGAAGATTTTTAAAGATTTTTCCTATATATTTCTACATATGTAAAACTTTGATTCCCCACTGTGGCACCGCCCTACACCCGGGGGGTCATGATTTGAACAATTTAAAATCTACACTACCCCCAGGATGCTTCCACATAAGTTTCAGATTTTCTGGCCCAGTGGTTCTTGAAAAGAAGATTTTCAAAGATTTTTCCTATATATTTCTATGTAAAACTTTGATTCCCCAATGTGGCCCCACCCTACCCCAATGATCATAATTTAGACAATTTGAAATCTACACTTCCCCAGGATGCTTCCACATAAGTTTCAGCTTTTCTGGCCCAGTGGTTCTTGAGAAGAAGATTTCAAAGATTTTTCCTATATATTTCTATGTAAAACTTTGATTCCCCAATGTGGCCCCGCCCTACCCCCGGAGGTCATGATTTGAACAATTTATAATCTACACTACCCAAGGATGCTTCCACATAAGTTTCAGCTTTTCTGGCCCTGTGGTTCTTGAGAAGAAGATTTCAAAGATTTTTCCTATATATTTCTATGTAAAACTTTGATTCCCCATTGTGGCCACGACCAACCCCCGGGGGTCATGATTTGAAAAATTTAGAATCTACACTACCCTAGGGTGTTTCCACATAAGCTTCAGCTTTATTGGCCCAGTGGTTCTTGAGAAGAAGATTTTTTAATGACCCCACCCTATTTTTGTTTTTTCTTGATTATCTCCCCTTGTGAGGGGACTTGGCCCTTCATTTTAACAATTTAAATTTTCCTTCACCCAAGGATGCTTTGTACTACGTTTGGTCAAAATTGGCCCAGTGGTTCTTGAGAAAAAGTCGAAAATGTGAAAAGTTTACAGACGGACGGACAGACGGACGACGGACAAAATGTGATCAGAAAAGCTCACTTGAGCCTTCAACTCAGGTGAGCTAAAATATTTCCGTGTCATAAATAATTGTTAAATCAATATCTTCCTTGTTTAAATCCTGTAAATATGTTTTGTATCACTATCTACGAAAATTAACTACTAGGATTTAACTCCCCTTTAATGCTCTCCAGACAGAGAAGCTAGAAAAGAGAAGGGAAGTCCAATGGTGGTCAAAACATGATTTATCATAATGAGCCTAATGCAACTTTTTTGAAATACGTGGTCTGATCTTTTTACTCAAAATGACTTCCAATATTTTTCTGAATGATTTGATATATTTATGAATAAGAAATGGGTGTTCATTTACCATCACTACCAACCAAATTAAAATTAATGTCCTGCTGTGTGTGACTTTCATGATGGAGAATTT
Organism: Saccostrea cuccullata; assembly: GCF_032062105.1. NCBI lineage: Eukaryota > Metazoa > Mollusca > Bivalvia > Ostreida > Ostreidae > Saccostrea > Saccostrea cuccullata. Next base: position 358,116 of record NW_026925998.1, on the reverse strand, counting down.
GATTGTAATTTTGCAAACACTTTTTATATTTATGAATGTGACATAGTTATATTGAACCATCTATATTCTCTGCAAAGTGGAGAAGAAATAGACAAGCATGTTAACGATGCTCACGTATGTCCTGAGTAAATATTAATATTATATCAAAGCGGGTATTTCACGGATGATAAAAACGTTCTTTCAATGAAAATGAACTTACCCTACCCTTTGGATACTACAATAATGTAAGAAAAATTCTTTTAAAATACATGTAGGTAAACAAAGCATGTATAAGATTATATCATACATATGAGTAAATGATGATCTTCATTAGTTACTAGACCCTTCTTTGGCAAGAAATATGTCCATAGGACATGAATGCCCCGCCAAGGGTATATTAGTAATGCAACATGAAAATTTGTATTAGTGTAGGAAATTTGATCAGAATATCTTGAATAGTGGTGAGTTGAATTGCTTAGTATGTGTTAGCATATGAAGTTTGACACTAATTTCATTAAAATGAGGTCAAGGGCAAAGGAAATGCCAAGGTCAAAAACTGTAGATGCAGTTGAAAAGCTCTCATCAGTATGTTTCAGCATATGAAGTTGAAAAAAAATATTATAAATGGTTTCTTTATAACTGACTTAAAACAATTTGATAAAAGAGAGGTCAAGGTCAAAAATGTTAATACAGTTGAATTGCCTACATCAGTATGTATCAGCATATGGAGTTTGACACTAATTTAGGAAAAGTGGGGTCAAGGGCAAAGGAAAGGTCAAAGTAAAAAATGTTGATGCAGTTGCATATCTCTTATCAATATGTATCAACAAATGAAGTTTGTTAAAAATATCTAGGATGATTTCTTTAATCAAAACTGACTTAAACACAATTTGATAAAAGGGAGGTCAAGGTCAAATAAAAGGTCATGGTCAAAAATGTTGATGCAGTTGAATTGCTCTCATTAGTATGTATCAGCATATGAAGTTTGACACTGATTAAGGAATAGTGGGGTCAAGGTCAAAGGAAAGGTCAAGGTCGAAAATATTTATGCAGCTGAATTGCTCTCATCAGTATGTAACATGCTGTTTGATAAAAATATCTTGAATGGTAATTTTAAAAACTGAGCTAAACACTAATTAAAGCTAAATGAGGTCAAGGTCAAAGGAAAGGTCAAGGTCAAATAAAAGGTCAAGGTCAGAAATGTTGATGCAGTTGAATTGCTTACATCAGTATGTATCAGCATATGAAGTTTGACATTGATTTACGAGGTCATGGTCAAAGGAAAGGTCAATGTAAAAAATGTTGATGCAGTTGTATATCTCTCATCAATATTTATCAACATATATAGTTTGATAAGAATATCTAGAATGGTATCTTTAAAATTGAACTAACACACTAATTAGAGATAAGTGAGGTCATGATCAAAGGAAAGGTCAAGGTCAAAATGGTGATGCAGTTGAATAGCTCTCATTAGTATGTATCAACACGTGATGTTTGATAACACCATCTTAAATCTTATGTTTCAAACTGAGCTAAACACTAATTAAAAGATAAGTGAGGTAAAGGCCAAAATGGTGATGCAAATGAATAGCTCTCATCAGTACGCATCAACACATGAAGTGTGATAACACCATCTTAAATGGTATGTTTAAAACTGAGCTAAACACTAATCTAAGAAAAGTGTAGTCAAAGTCAAACGAAAGGTCAAGGTCAAAAAATGATGATGCAGTTGCATAGCTCTAATCAATATCTATCAGCATATGAAGTTTGATGAAAATATCTTGGATAGTTTCTTTGAAACTTAGCTTTGCACAGAGCTAAACGCAGAATGTGAAGGAAGGACAGACGGAAGGACGGAAGACGGACATGACAAACACTATATGCCCCCGGCCATATTCATGGCGGGGCATAAAAATCTCAGTAGTTATTTAAAAAGAAGTTTTCATAGGTTACGAAAATTTAATTTCAAAAACCCTAAAAACACTATTCAGCATTGCATTTTAGTGTCGCCTGCAGAGAAGTGCAGCACTAATGGATCACTTTACCCGGCATCTGTCTGTCCGTCCTTCTCTCACACCTTGTATCTCAAGAACTGTAAGAGATTTAGTTTTGATATTTTGCACGCTTATTGCTGGGCACAATGGCATTTGTAAATTGCCATGGTTACCGACCTCGTGACCCTTGACCTTGTCCTTTGAATGTTAAAAGTGCCAATATACAACATATTTTTGACATTTATGACCATAGCATTAGTTCTGGCTCAGAGGGGATAACAATGCAATATTCTGATAGCATTGGATTGTTAAACTGTTAAAAGGGGCTGGGTGGTTGTGGCCATTTTCAGACTATTTGGGTCTCCTTTAGAAGAAGAGCTTCATGTAAAGATATACAAAATGATCGAATTTTGAAACTAAAATGCATGCAATTTTTCTTTGCCAAATGATAGTTGACATCTTATGATATCATATCTAAAAAAAAGTAAGTTCTATCTGATGGTTTATTTGTTGCCACCCCGACCTCCTTAAAAATGCATCTGAGTAGCATATTCAAAATTAAACGCTGAAATAGTAAAGTTTTTATAGCACTGGAAATCTATACTTACATACTCTTCATACTGAAAAAATATAATTGTGATATTTTAAAAATTGATAAATTGATATGACAGAATTCTAAAACACAAAATATCACGAATAACACTAGTAATCTGAGATTATGTTGATCGATGTAATGTAGATAAAAGAAAATGAATAATGTTTGATATTTTTACTTCAAAAAAGTTCAAAACAAGCAAATGAAAACTTACAATTCTACGGGGAACTTTAACGTTTCCATTCTGTTGCCTTCCCTCTAAGAAAAATTTTTAAAATAAAATATGAAATTATCATTTGATATTTTCACGTCATTTTTCATGCTACTGAAAAAAAGAAAGACTGACAGAAGTAGATACGAATTTGTTTAAATATCGTTTTAGTATCGCCTGCGGTAAGGAATCGCTTTACCCGGCGTCTGTCTTTCTATCCGTCTGTCTGTCTAGCTGTCTGTCACACCTTGTACAAGAACTGTAAGAGACTTAGTTTTGATATTTTGCACGCTTATTACTTGACACTATGGCATTTACAATTTGCGATGGATACCGAATTCGTGACCCTTGACCTTTGAAAGTTAAAAGTTCCAATATACAACATATTTTTGATATTTCAAATTTTATGCTATTTAGCATGTGCACTGATTGTCATAAAAAATTATGAAAAATACAAAATGAAAAAAGACAATAAATAATGTCCTGAACTGTATGACGTACAATACAGATATCATATGACATTAAGCTTGATTTTTTTTCGTATTATTGAATCTTTAATGAATTTATATAAATTTATGTCACCACTTTTTATCACATAGTTTCATTATGAGAAGTTTGGAAACAAGGTTATTCAAGACACTGCATTAAAAATAAGTGGTAAAGAATCAGTAAACTAGAGTGAACTTAAACGCTTCATGTAGGCACAGGCACTTGTGATATGCCCCCCCCCCCTTTCAATCTTTTTAAATTTTTTTTTAAATCTGGGTTCGAGTCACCTTTTTCCTTATTGGGGGTCCATACCCCAAGTGCCTGTGCATTTAGGCTGCTGTAAAAATCGTTAAGAAGCCCAAAGAAATATTCACTGAATATGTAAAATTTACGGCAACCAATGTCTGTTTTATAGACAAATGAGCAGGTGGATTTCAACGATAAAAATTATATAATGGGCATCAAAAATGGATACAGTCCTTGCCAATAAAAAAAAATAACAACTAATGTACTGTTTGCCAAATTTTAACAAATAGTCACTGTTGATGTATAATTGAATTTAAGACACAGCAAATTCGACATCATTTCGTGAGTAGTTCACACTGTTTAAAAGAAACGTTTGAAGTAAAAAAAAAAGCTTAGTACTGAAAGGTCACCCTATGTTTTGAAAAATGATTGAAAACGACAGCATGTAAGAATATCTACACAATTATTTTAAAATATAAGTAAATCCACGTTTGTTTTAAATTCAAACGGGTAATGAAACTTGAATCTATTGCTTAAAACCCTCAAAACAAAATTTACAAGAAGATGTAATTGACTAAAACAGCAAAGGTCAGAGAAGAGCAAAGAACAGCAAGAGCACAAAGACAGATTAATATACATTTTTCTTAAATATTAGTGGTCTTGTTGTACAAATTCATATTCGGGGAGGCAGTTTATTTCTGGAAGAGTCTAGAAAGCAAATTTTTTGCAAAAAAATTGAAAGGTTAATGAGAGGAAGGAACCAGAATCAGGAATCCCCTACATTAAATTTCTTCATGACAGCGTCCAAACCCACACGCCCTGAAGAGTAAAGGAGTTTTTTGGGATTAACAGGAAGTTATTTTTTCACATTAACAATAATCGCCAGATCTTTCGCCTTTTGAATTGTTTCATTTTTTCAAACTTGAGAAAAAAAAACACCTTCCAGAAGAAAACGAGTCCAGGAAATCATAAGATCTGCCATTTTCCAGTGTACTAAGGGTCACATCCATAAATGAGTTCTAAAAACAATCAGAAATTGGATAAAAAAAAATTATGGACATGTGTTATGATTAAAAAGAGAATATTATGTTAAATCATTAAGACTAAATCATTAAAAAGCGTCTTTTACTTCTTTCTGAGCACCAAGGACATTATTTATCTAACAGCCCTCGTAACTCTAACTGCAGAAAATACCATAGAATCAGAACTCTTTAGTGTGAAGCGTAGAGAGGGTTTTTAACACATGTAATATAATAAATATTTTTTACAATGAATTCAACTTAATTATTCATTCGAAGGTTTGGAATAAATATTTTTTTTGATTGACAGACTCCACAACATTTTTTTTTCTATGTGTGTATGTTCATGTTCATGTTTTTTTGCATGAAATACTGTATATGCTGGAAGCATATAATTTCAAAAACAAAATGAAGAATCGGTACAGTTTTTTGGCATATTTAAAAGTAAAAATTCAAAAAGATATCGCAAAACATTTCACAAAACAATGTTTATATAATAGTGTTGCATTATGCATGTACTATGCCTAAATAGTAGGCAGGGTTTGACACATGGTGCACGAGCCGGAGGCGAGTGCACTATGTGTCAAACCCTGCCTACTATTTAGGCATAGTACATGCATAATACAACACTATTGTTATTATTATGCTGACTGTTGTTATTATTTATGCGACAATCCATTTGTTTTTTTTTCCTGAAAATAATGGTGGTAACACAGAGCACTTGCAAAAACTCATTCAAAATCTTCATGCTAAAATTAGTTGCATGCTTATTTATTTTGGTTACTAGTATTTTCTCTAAATAAGTCAGGATTTTCTGTCCCAAATATACTCATCTTTATTTTCTGTTTTGTTAGTAAGACTGATTTGATTACAGACGTGGATTCTCATTGATAATTTTCTTTTACATCCTTCAATCAAGCGCTATATAAAAAAGCGTTTTAATGACCCCATGATATCAATTCATCTAACGATCTGTATGTAATTAGTTTGAAACTTTGTTGTACACATTTATCTAAGATTCCTTAGAATAAATATAACTGTTTTCAAATAATATTTGTCTATTTTCTCCTTCTTGTGTCAATTGTATAAATTAAATTATATATTTAATAAAATTTTCCCAATCAGTGATTGTCTCTGTGGCGTAATCGATAAGGCATCGGATTGGCAACCTCATGGTTGTGAGTTCGGTTCCTGGTGAGTGCAATGAAGAATTTTATTCAGAAAATAAGGCCGTACACTATTTCGGCATAGTATGCTTACGCTATATAAATCCTTAGACCACTATGCGAGAATAGTAGGGTATGGGTTATATAGAGACAAACTGACAGGAAGCATAATAATTTGCGATATTTTTGATTTTTACTTTTAAATATGCTAGAAGCATATATATAGCTGACCACTAGCTCTTAGATTTAATTATTAAAGAAGGTAAAGGCAGGCGTCACATGCGTTCCTTGTCCTTCGAAAACAAATTGGGTCAGTACTTAAATTTCAAGTATTTCTATTTTCAATATGCCTGGTAATCATTACGTGTTAATGGTATGCTAGAATAGTATGATGGTACAATAGCAAACGGTCCAAGGTAATTCAAGAACCGATACCATCGAGGCTTGTTCGAAAAACGTAAATCAGTTTATTTTAATAACTGCTCCTACCATCCAATAATACTTGATAGGGAGCAACATCAGGTAGATTCTGTGGAAGTTGTGGACTTCTTCTTGATATGTTTCCTCCTATTAAAGTATTCTGGTTAAATGTTTCAGGATTCGGTATTGCAGTTGTAACGGGAGAGGAGAAAATGCAGCGGACCAGACCGGGATTCGAACCCGGGCCCCCTGAAACTCCGGTCAGGTGCTCTACCGAATGAGCTATCTGGCCACCGGCGATCGAACCCGGCTGACCGCCACATTCCTCCCTCCTTAAAGGTCTTTGGCCCTCCAAGGACCCCAACCCAGGCTCATCCCTGGCAGGTCTTTCACCTGTCAATTCCAAATCCTGGTCACGGCACCACATGTAACGGGAGAGGAGAAAATGCAGCGGACCAGACCGGGATTCGAACCCGGGCCCCCTGAAACTCCGGTCAGGTGCTCTACCGAATGAGCTATCTGGCCACCGGCGATCGAACCCGGCTGACCGCCACACAGTGTTGTCTTCAATTGATAGCACCTTTGATCCTCTATCTTCAAAAGAAAATATTCATTTATTAAAAAAATAAATATGCAATTTACAATAAACATAGTACATGTAATCTTGTAACCATTATCATTTATAATGCCTCTATTTAACAAGTATCCTGAGAGTGAGAGTATTGCATAAGCAATACATGTCCCCTACCGGGTTCCCCTTTTTCTTCAGGGTGTCATTTTTAAATACAGATATGCAAAAAGTTATGACCAAGGTAAAACTGCTTGATTTTGAGGTTGTGAATGTCTTTAAGCTAACAAAATAATCCACATTAAGACGAAAATTCAACTAATTTTTTCAACATCTTTTTCTCGCTTCATATTTACCATGTTGACTATCGGTATTTAGCGCAGCACGAACCCGATCTTAAACCATTATTGAAAATTTAAAATGCCATAATTCTGTCAAAAATCAATGAAGCGAAACAGTAACTTATTAAGATACACTCACATACCAAAATTCAGCGAAATATCTGCAAGCATTTAGAAAAAAAATTGCGGAAAACCAAGTAGGACAGACTGACTGACAGACATGTGGACAGCTAGATGGACAGATGCAGAGGAAACCTATAGTCCCCTCCGGTTTCACCGGTAGGGGACTAAAAATCGGTTTTTCGTGGACGATTTTCCTATCGAGTACAAGGGTACTCCATAAAAATGTAAATACAAGTGTGTTGATTTTCTTCAGTACACTTTATCTCTATTAAAAACCAACGATGTCTTTAATTGTACCTGCTTTCGCGAAAGTGAAGTACATTACATATCATTCGCCTGTCTGTCTGCTAGTCTGTCTATCACAAGAACCCTAACCTTAAGCTTGGTCATAACCCTTGAATGAGAAGGAATATGGTTTCCGTATTTCACGTGTACATTGTCATTGAGAAGACTTTTTCAAATATGCTATATTTATCATTTTGACCTCATGACCTTGAAGTTTAACAACATTTTTTATAAAACTTTCAACCTATTAAACTTATGATTGGCCATAATCTTTGGATGAGAAAGGAAATTGCTTCCATAGTCATATTAATACTAGTATAAGAGAAACAGAGGACTGATATTTATTCAACTAAACCCACTGTAAGACTGTGTTTTACCTCTCAAACAAAACTGTGTTCCTTTACTAAATTACCCTAGCTAGCTAGCTCTGGAAAGAATACGTAATGAATAATTCTAAATTCTACAAGCGGTTTTTCTAGGCACAAAGCATGATGGTAAACACACAAGGTTATCAAAAGGTTTTAAGAGTATACTTAAACTATGATTCAGTCCTATTTCCTTATTCAACATTTTGTCGTATATGAATACGTCATTTTCGAGGTAATGTAAATACATTTTGTATTACCGCTAAAAATTATTGTATATATGAATGCAATTTTGTAATGACCTCACATATTTTTACCTATTTCTGGGTTCTTTTTCAAAATAGTCAAGAAAAGATTTTCGGGGAAGTTCACGAGGGAGAAAGTAAATGTTTCCGAGGCCAAGTTGTAAAAAAATACTCAGTGACCTTGCGTGAAAAAAATTAAGTGGTTACAAAGATCTACTACTAAAGAAAAAGTGTTCTCTGGTTTAAAGTAATCTTGCAAAGAAATCAAAAACATCAGTAAAACGCACATCACTTTTGCTTCTTATATAACAGATTCTCTTTGTTTAAAATATGAAATTTATTTACCTGCACGTTTAGATTTTCTTCGAAAACATACGCACACAATGAGAAGAAAAGTTGTTATAAAGGAGGTTCCAAAGAGAAATATCAAAGTTTCTGTGGTGAGAGTCTTGCCTTCTCTCATGTTTGGAATACGCCTTGGATACAGTGCTCTAGAATAAATTAAAGAAAACATTCATTAGATTATTAATTCAAAGCTAACTTGGCTTACAAAATTTATTTCCTAAATGGAAGTCAAGTTGGACTATTTGAGGGTGCAATTTTATCCTCAATATTATACTCTTTTTATGTAAACGGTTTTGAAATGCATTTGTTAAACGAGAATTGTCCATCAATTGAAATTAATTCATTTAATATATTCCCTATTATGTATGCTGATGATACTGGTAAAAATTTATTCGCAGAAACACCCAAAGCTTTACAACAAATACTTGACTCTTTGCATAATTATTGCAAAAATGGAATCTAACTGTAAATGCAGATAAATCTAAAATAATGGTTTTTTGAAATGTAGGAAAAATTTAAAAAAAAATGAGAGGTGATTTTACGACGAAAAAGAATTAGAAATTTAATAGTAAATAAGTATATTTATCATTAAATTATAATAGTAAATTTTCTAAAGCACTACAGAAGCTTGCAGAGCAAGTAAAATAATAATAATAAATAATAATAATAATAATAATAGTAAAATAAATGATTATTACTATTTTAATTTTCAAACAAAATGTTCAGTTTTCGACACCTATGTCAATAGTGTGCTTTTCATGCTTCGGAAGCATGAGGGTTTAACAAAGGAAGTGATATTGAAAAAGCCCGTATTATCAGGGACCTATATACTTAGTATAAACATGTAGGTCCCTGATATTATGTTCTGTAAAAGAAGAAAAATGGGGTTAAAAAAGAATGCTACCAACAAGCTTGTTTATCTCGAACTTGGTAGATGTCTATGCCATATTCTAAGGAAAATAAAAATTATGAAATATTGGTTAAAGTTTAGAAAAACAGAAAATTGTATTCTTAAGACTTATTATGAAGAAATGATACAGGAAAATGGCGAATTGATAGATACACGAATACCAATAGAAATGATAGAAAATGTATAGTGTGTTTTCTGAATGAAATAGAAGATATACCTGTAAATTTCATTTTACAATGTCCTACATATGAAAATTTAAGGAAGAAATATATTTAAAAATATTTACAATTCCAATGTCTTTGTCCGAGATAAAATTACCAATTGTAAATGTACTTTATTTCCTCATCAATGTATTGGCGCGGTTCCAAAAAAAAAAAATCACGTGCAGGGCGGGACAAACAGCTAGACAGAAGCAGGGCTTGGAGCACGTGGATTGGCGGAATCAAAGCATGTAAATATAAGGAATAACTGTCAGATTTCTCAATTTCATGAAGATGATCAATCGATTGGTTTGTGTGATAATTTTATGCATAAACGCCTTCGGCGTTTTTGCAAATTATCACGCAAGCCAATCGATTGATCATTTCATGAAATCGAAAAATAAGACAGTTATTCCTTAAATATTATTATCAAAATAGTAGTGTATATAAATTCGAATTGTAAGGGAACTAAGGGGTCTTGGGAATTTTTTAAGAGAAGCATATCATATACGGAAAAGTAAATATTAATGATTTTAAAATATTGATTTACTATCATAATATTACTCTAATATCTATGAACAGATATGCACAATTATGAATGATTGTGTATATGTTAAAATGGCAATTATGTATATTGTATGCTCTTTATATGTTAATTTGATGTATCTGTTGATACAAGGAATAAAAGAATTTAATTTATTTTTATAATGCGTGTATTTTTATTGTAGATTGTGTTATATCACTTTTGATTGTGCTATTTATCATTGTGTATTTTAGGTATTGTAATTGTATTATAAGTATTTTAATTTTTTATAGAGGGCCTCAAGGAAAAATAGTGCTCGCACCAACTGACTCACCCTCTTTAAGTAAAGTATTATTATTATTTATACATATTTATTTTTCTTCGAAAATAGTGTTTCAAATTCTTTTCTATAGTGAGATTACACAGATAATATATCGATGATTAATGCATGCATTATGGTAAGAAATTATACATGAAGAAAAGAATGTATCAATAAATAAACAGACAGATAAATTTCCTAATGAATAAATAAGTAACTTAGTTCATTAGTTATTAGAATAAAAAAATAATTAAATAGAATAAATAAATTGTTCACAAAACTTCAATTAACAGTTGTTTTTTTTCCCAAGACTGAAGCCCAGTTATTTGCAAGACGTATTTTAGATTGTAAGACTTTCAAACAATTATTGCCAAAATGCATTATGAAAAGCCCCTAAACCACAACGATATAAATACAGCCATTTAAACTCATGTTTCACAAGTAAGGGGTGTGGCGATAAAACGAAAGTACATTCCAAAACTCGTATTTCAGTAGATATCTTTCAGATGTACATTTGAAACTATATAAATCACTTTCCTCTATTACAAGTGTACCAAAGGAACTTGTGATCAAACCATTTGTATAGTATTTATACAATGAAATATATTCAAACCAAAGAAAATATGTTTGCATCATATTACTACAGGTACTACATGTTCATAAAAATTTATGTTCCCCATACACGTTTTTTTTTTAAAGAAAATATGTTACTGTTACTGGATAAAAACCGGGTGTATACAGGATTGTTTAAACAATATCTAAAGAAAAATGTATCTTAACGTCTAAATAAAATTAAATGACTTACTACATCAAAAAGAAGCCGCCGTAATCATCAGGTCTGGGCGGCCTCCGTGTTTGGAGAATAGCTAGATTCAATATGGCGACCAAAACTTTTACCATATATGGAAACTGCAATGCAATGTCGGATAGTTTTTCTTCTGATTTCATAGGATAACACAGGTAATTTTCGAACGTTTCGTGCCTACCTTTAATCAAAAAGTGCAAACATCAGTGTACAATTGAATAAAAGATCAAACATTAAACTATCTATTGTATGTGGCGATTTGAGATTCTGTGTCTAGACTATTTACAATACGCTGTCAAAGTTGGCACTTCTTGCGTTCCATTTCTACTTAATATTTCTTGTTATTTTGTTTAATTTTGTTTTTTCCCTATCGGGACAAATAAAAAGCCACATAGATGCTCAAACAATACATAAATAATATTACTTTCATATTTTCTTTTAATATATATATATATATATATATATATATATATATATATATATATATATATATATATATATATATATATATATATATATATATATATATATATATATATATATATATATATATATATATATATATATATATATATATATATATATATATATATATATATGTACAGTATGATGCAATATATATTCGGACAAGATGGCGACGTGTTTACATTTTCATCCTGTAACTTACATATTTTGATGTAAATAAAAAAAGTTTAAAAATATCGTTGGTATTTTGCGTAGTTATTTTTAACCTCCGATGGCCATGTGACATTTGATATGTCACGTGATTTTATTTTCGTCTGCTTTGTTTACAAATTTTGACGACTGAAAGTGATATGGGTAGAAAAGGAAAAGAACTCAGTAGTGAGGTGAAAGAAGTCGCCAAGAAATTACTTGATGAGGGAAAAACTGTCAGGTATGTGGCAGATGTTCTCGGTGTATCCCACTCCACCATTGGATCACTGAAAAAACGTTTTGAAGAGAGAGGTTCAGTGGAAAACATCCCGCGAAGTGGTCGACAGCCTACTGTGACAGAACGTGACTATAGATGCTTAGAAAGGTTAGTTAAAGTTAACAGGAGGGACAGTCTAACAGAAATCACAAATAAATTTAATGAAAACAGGAATATTCCCGTATCTAAGCGTACATTACAACTTCATTTACATAAACATGGATTTACAAGACGTGTATCAAAGAAGAAACTAGTGATAGGGGAGGTAAATCGAAGAAAGAGATTGTCATGGTGCCGGGAAAAACGAAAGTTAACAGTGGAAGGATTTTGGAAGAAAGTTATTTTCTCGGACGAATCAAAAATTGTTATTGGACGTGATTCAAGGGTGTATGTTTGGCGTAAGAGGGGTGAAGGGTGGAGGCCTGATTTGGTGACTCAGCGCCGTTCGAAACCATGCTTTGAGGTCATGATCTGGGGGTGTATTACTTGGCATGAAATTGGTACCATCACGGCTGTAAATGGAAATATTAACGCTGAAAAATACCAGGATATTCTTGATAACAATCTGTGGCCAGTTATAGCTCGCCATTTTCCATCTGGTGACTATATATTCCAGGATGACAATGCCCCCGTACATCGTGCGAGAACTACCCAGGAATTTATGCACAGAAATAGAATAACTGGAATGAGCTGGCCTGCACAAAGTCCCGATATCAATATCATCGAGAATCTATGGTTACTTATCAAGAGAAAGTTACAGACACGAGTTGGGAGGATCGCGAGTAAGGATGATCTATTCCACGAAATCCAGTGTATTTGGAGGGAGATCAGCCCAGACTTCGTTAAATGCCTCTACCGATCTATTCCCCGGAGATTAATGAATGTTATTCGTCTAAAAGGGCATCTCACAAAGTACTAGGTAAGTTTCATTATTTATTTCATGTTTTTTACTGCAATATCTATACTCGAAAATTGACCTAATTTCGTATCGAATGTAAACACGCCGCCATCTTGTCCGAATATATATTGCATCATACTGTATATATATATATATATATATAAGACTCCAAAGTCCGATGGCGACGCCAAAGTCCGATGGTCTCGCCAAACCCCGATGGTCTGCGCCAAACCCCGATGGCTCGTTGTCTTTACGGATGCCAAAGTCTGATGGTCACGCCAAAGTCCGATGGCTCGTTTCCTATGAGACGCGCGACGCTAAAGTGCGATGGTTTGACACGCCAAAGTCCGATGGTGCGGAGGAACAATTAACGTTTATGACGTAACAAAAGTCTGACGTCATGACGTTATTCTGCATTCAAAATTCATTGATTCAGTATTCATCTCCCATACATTTTCACTGATATTGCTTATTGTTTTCACCCACCGCAGGTAGTAGGGTTAATCCTCGTACACAATTCGAGTGGTAAGGGTTAGTCCTTGAACACTTATGTGTTTCTTCGAACCCACACGAGAGATTTAAGGGTTATTCCTCGCACACTATTGGACTGATTTAGATTAGTCCTGCACCCAGCTATGATATTTAGGTTAGAGTTGATACTCATTGTTCGACTGATAAGTCTTAGTTTTGCACCTACATCCAAAAGACGGGGGTTGGTCTTTGTATTTATGATAATTTGTATTTATTTATTGGCATGGCGTGGCATCGCATTTTTAGCGCAGTGGTACTATGACGTCATAAAAGTTAATTGTTTTCTGCACCATCGGACTTTGGCGTGTCAAGCCATCGGGGTTTGGCGTAGACCATCGGACTTTGGAGTCCCATCGCACTTTGGAGTCCTACTTATATATATATATATATATATATATATATATATATATATATATATATATATATATATATATATATATAGTTCTATCTCTTAACGTATAAGTCTTTTAATTGTTTAAGAAATTTCAGATGCAGCATCGTTAATAAACATTGAATCAATATTTTGTTTCACTAAAAATATTTTCAAGGGCGATAATGGAAAGATAACTATTGTTGATGGATGCATATTATTTTACATGCTCAGAAAACTATTTGATATTCTGGTTTAAAAAGAAACGTTTCATTTTCATTGTAAATCAAAATTAGATAGGCATGACATCATACATTATTTTCACACATACCTCATAATTTTAATAAATTATCACATACCTCATAATTTTAATAAATTATGAGATAAAAAATAAATGACATTTCTATTTGCCACATCAAATTTTCTTCACATCATGATTAGACATAATATCCATTTTTGAAAAAGTAAGCAACGCTCCATACTACAAACTATTTAAAATTTCCATTTGAATCTAATGCCATTGCTTGTGATGAAAATCAATATTTCGAATTTGTACTTGCCGAAGGCTCAAATGAGCTTTTCTGATCAAAATTTGTCCGTCGTCTGTCGTCGTTGTCGTTGTCATTGTAAACATTTTACATTTTCATCTTCTGTCTGAAGAACTACTGGGCCAATTTCAACAAAACTTGCCTCAGAGGTGAATGGGATTCAAGTTTGTTCAAATGAAGGGCCACGCCTTTGTTACAACGCACTTTGAAAAAAATTTCAAAATGCGTTAAATTTGGGACCGAGCTAACGCACTTTGAAAAAAATTAAATATCTTTTCAAAGTGCGATAATATCGACCATATTAACGCACTTTGAAAAAAAAATTATGAAGAGCTTGATCAATATTCTGACAAATTTTCTGTATGGTAAATAATTGATCCTGGTTGGTTAACTTTTTGGTCATAAGCTTAAGGTCACTTGAAGACCTGAGATACATTTAACAGTGGGACGGACAACTTCGGAATGGATATTTTTCCGAACCTGCGCACCTCTTTCCTGTAAAGCTATCCTTTAAGGATTTTTTTAAATGGTGGATTTTTTCACCTTAGTGCATTTCTGTAATAAGAAATGCAACATTATCTGGTAGTTTTTGAGATATTTAGTGTCAAAAATAAAAACCCCATCGGCAAATATGTACTTAAAATTACCCCCATAAAAACCCCACAGAAAACCCCTGGGATTTGAACCCAGCCCCCCCCCCCCCCCCATGGGAGAAATAAACCCATAGAACTTTTTGTGGGGTTTTTAACCCCATATATGATTAAAAATTACATTTGGGTATTTTCCCCACATTTTACCTGCATGGGGTATAAAATCCCATAGAATGTTCTTTATATTTCTTTATTTTCATATTTGGAATAATGGATACATTATATTATTGTCAATTGCCTTATTTTCAAAGTAACTGATTGAGACAAGTCTGTTTTATAGTAAAATAAATTATTGTGTTATTTTTCACACCCTAGTACTTGTATAATTCTAAAAGGTACTTATATATCATTATATTTAACATGTTTAATGTTACAATATATTTCTTTAACATCTCTGAATTATTATTATTATTATTATTATTATTATTATTATGACAACTGCTAACATGATTAATTAATGAATCCAACAATCTGGCAGTGTTTTGCTAAATTCTTAACACGTCTTTCAATTACAGTTGGGTCAAATTCACAGTATGTTGTAAGACTTGTACTTCTGTTATTGTGTTAAGTACCGTCTGATGTCATATTTGTTATAGCATCGCAAGCCTTTCTTACGAGGGACGTTCAATAAATAATGTCATTAGCTTGACTTTCTCTCATTATTGAATCTTTAATGAATTGATAACAGTTTATTTGACCACTTTTTATCGCATTATTTTATTGTGGGAAGCTGTAAAACAAGGGCTATTCGAGACACTGCATTAAGAATGAACGGTCAAGAATCAGTAAACTAGAGTAAAATTAAACGCTCCATCAAAGCAGCTGTTAAACTTGTTAATATTCCAAATATATATTAACTTAAATATGTGAAATTTACAGCAACCAGTGTCTGTTTTATAGACACGTGAACAGGTGGATTTCAATATAAAAATTATATAATGGGCATCAAAAAAGGGTACCGTCCTTGGCAACAAGGACTTACAACAACCAATGTATATTTGCGAAAATTCAACAGATTAGCACTGGTTATGTTTTATTGACTTTAAGACACATAACAAAATTGACGGAAATTATTTTGGGGGTAGTTCACACTGTTTTAAAGAAACATTTGATAGTAAAAACGTTTAATACTCAAAGGTCACCCTATATTTTGAAAAATGAGTGAAAACGACAGTGTGTAGGAATATCTAAAAAATATTTTTAAAAAATAAAAAATTGTACTTATCCACGTTTGTCTGAAATTCAAACAGATGGTGACACTTGAATCCAAACAACTTGTGAAACCTCGTGTTCGTACGGAGACATACGGAACGTGTCGTTTTGACCATGCAGCAGCAACTTTGTGGAATGGTTTACCGGATGCTCTCCGGTTCCAGACGTCACTTTTAGCTTTTAAACGAGATCTTAAGACTCATCTTTTTAAGATAGCATACGACGTGTATTTTTTTTCTATTTTGAACAAGTTATCGAGTTTTATTGTCCTCAGACTATTTATGTGGGCACAACCTGCATTGTGTGAAATTTTTAAGTTGATCTCAATTTGATTTTAGTCTAGCAGCTTATAATTTTAGCTTACTCTTATGTTAGTAATGATCTCTTACAATGATTTTAGGTTTTATGTTTTTATGATTATTGTGTTGTATTTAACTACTTGTATATCTGAAATAGTGTCTGTTCAACGCCTTAGATTAATTTATTTTAAATAGGGCGCTATACAAATGTTATTATTATTATTATTAATCCATTTTGCTTTAAACCCTCAAAACAAATTTACAATAAGATGTACATGACAAAACTGCAAAGACTTAAAAAGCTAAAAGAATTGTAAGAGCACAGAAACAGTTTTATAGGCTATTTTCAAAATATATATCCGGTCTTATTGTTCAAATTCATATTCCGGGAGGGAGTTCAATTTCTGGAGGAGTCTAAAAAACAATTTTTTTGCAAAAAAAGTTAAAGGTTTATGAGAGGAAGGAAACAGAATGAGGAATTCACTATATTAAATTTCTTTATGACAGCGTCCAAACCCACAGCCCATGAAGAGTAAAGGAGTTTTGGGGATAAACAAAAAGCTAATGTTTTGTCACACCAACAAAATTTGCAAGATCTTTCAACCTTTGACTTGTTTCATTTCCCAAACTTAGATAAACATCTCTCAGAAAGAAAAAAAGAAGTACAGCAAATCATAGGATCTGCCATATTCCAGTATACGAAGGGTCATTGTCAAAAATGTGTTCTAAAAACAATTAGAAATTGAATAGAAATGTTACATACATGTGTTTTAATTAAATGAGAATGTTTTAGTTAAATCATTCAGACTAAATCATAGAAAAGCGTTTTTTTTTTTCTTTCAGCTCCAATGACATTATTTATTGAACGCCCCCTCGTACACTTGTTTCTACAGAGCACAAGATGATATTAATAATAAAATGTATTTATTTTTTTTATTCTTTACACCTGTTTGGTGTCCTATGCATGGTAAATTTACTCTAGGCCCTATACAACTATACTATCTGTACCTGTTGATATAACTTTGACCATTTATTCACGCGCTTCACTTTGCTTAGATCATGGACTAATTCAAGCATGTTAAACCAATATCTCAATGAAATGAGTATATTTTGTATAAAGGTTTTAAATATTTTAGGTTTTGACGAATATTATAAAAGGGAAATATGTCTTTTAGAAAAAATGGAGAGATGATTTTTTAACATCAATTTTTTTTTTTAATTCTAGTCTGTTATAAGCTAGGTAGATGTAGGGGGGGGGCGGGGAGGGGGTCAAAGTGAAGGACTTAAAGCATCGCATTCTTCTTAAGAAAAAGGGGGCAATTTGATTTTTCAATCCTATGAAGAAAATTCTCTCTCATACGTTTTACTGTACTTTAAAAATATGGTTTTCATCTTACTTAAGTTAACTTACTCATTGAAAGTTTTCAACGCTATACCAGTTATGTAAATACATATATTATGGGCGTCGGAAGCAAATGGAAAGGGGGGGGGGGGCTAAACCAAGAAAAAAAGGAAAACCCCAATTTTCATGCCTATATAATAACTTATCTTTGTAAAAAAAAAAAAAAGTGGGGGGGGGGTGGTGGCGAAGCCCACTTAGCCCCCCCCCCTCCGCTTCCTACGCCTGTGTACATAGATTTTTTTCTGGGTATACGTAGGCATCAAAAACGTGCGAATGGCGAGGGGATGTGGGCTTAGCCCCACTTTTTTAGCAAAGGAATGCATCATATAGGCATTGAAAATGCGGCTTTCCAGTTTTGGGGTTCATTACTCCCCTCCCCCTGTTTTATTTGCCACCGACGCCTATAGCTATGTATTGGAAAGATACAGATTCAATATGAGATACCTAACCGTACTCCTCTTTGCAACAAGAGTAAATTAATTCATTAGTTTTTCGAAAGATAAATAACAAATCATTAGTTTTTCGAAAGATAAATAACAAATTAATGCTTTCCACTGCTAAAATCTAAGTCCGGAATGTTTGTGTTATATATATTTTTTTTCAAAGTGCGCGAAGTGTTTCAATGGTAAAAATGTTGATGTAACTTTTAACGCATTTTGAAAAAAAAAATTCAAAGCGCGTTGAGTTGGTCCCAAATTTAACGCACTTTGAAGAAAATTTTCAAAGTGTGTTGATTTTGTCCCAATTTTAACGCACTTTGAAAATTTTTTTCAAAGTGCGTAATTTTTTAAAAGTGCGTTGCCACACGCCTTCCTCAAAGGGGAGATAATTATGAATTTGTAAAAAATTCATGTCATTTTTAATAAATCTTCTTCTTAAGAACCACTTGGTCAGGAAAGATGAAACTCGTGTGAAATCATCCTCAGGTAGTGTAGATTCAAGTTTTTCAAATCATGACCCCTGGGGCCACAATGGCCGATCAAAGTTTAAAATAGGAATATAGGAAAAATGTTTTAAAATCTTCTTCTCAAGAACCATTGAGACAGGAAAGGTGAAAGTCATGTGAAATCATCATCAGGTAGTGTAGATTCAAATTTGTTCAAATCATGACCTCTGGGGGTAGAGTCCGGCCACAATGGTCGATCAAAGTTTTGCATAGGAATATGTTGGGAAATCTTTTAAAATCTTTTTCTCAAGTATTGCAAAACCATGATGAGCGATATTTATATGGAAGCATCCTCAGGTATATGTAGTGTAGATTTTAGTTTGTTCAAATCATAACCCCCAGGGGTAGCGTGGGGCCACAATGGGGGTCCAAGTTTTACTTAAGGAATGAATTTAATAGCTACCCATTTTATATGGTATAAACTGGGTTGGGGCAGTTTACGCTTTATAAATCGCGAAGCGGTTTATAAAAAAGCGCAAGCTGTTCCAACCAGTTTATACCGTATAAAATGGGTAGCTATTAAATTCATTGCTTATAATTTAATTTTCATTCATTTGATGTAAAAAAAAAAAAAAAAAAAAGGTGATTGTTCTAACAAAATGATTTCAGTTTGTACAAAATTTGAATTTAACGTCGGGCGGATTAATACGTTTTTGACGCAAGTCATTGTGACGTAGGCAACCCATTTTATACGATATAAAGTAATTTTTTTATCCAATCAAATACATCGTTACAACCAGAATTAAATTATATTAAAATATATTTTTAAAAATGTCCTTCTCAAGAATAGCAAAACCATGATTAGTGATATTCACATGGAAGCATCCTCAGGTAGTGCAGATTTTAGTTTGTTCAAATCAAAACCCCCAGGGGTAGGATAGGGTCTCAATGATGGATTAAAATGTAACGATATAAGAATTATTATGAAAGCATACGCATGCACGTGTCCTGCAATCTGATTGTCTGAAACTTTGAATGCCTATAACTTTCTTGGTTTTTCAACAACGTTGTCGTATAGGGTGGTGCCAAAATGAAAGTTAAAACATGTAGTGTACATTCTTAGCTGATTTTGTTGAAATACGATGTAATACCTCCTTCCTTTTACAGGTAGATCATGACCATTTATGCATATGAGCGTGATTTTTACTATTTTCCCAGCCACAGCACTCAGGTTACCGATATGACCCTTCAGCCTCTTGTTATTCTAAGAGGCAGTTTTATTGTCTTTTTTATAGTGTATCAATACAATACTTTTTAAATTACTATTGTCTCAATTCTTACAAACATACATGAACAATCTCGCCATACTTCAATACACTAAGTTTGTCTTTGAATAGTAGACCATAGAATATATACAGTATTGAAAGAAGATAAGGACACGATTTTCAGCGTGTTATTTAATATAGTCTATGAAAATAGTGAGTTTCTGATAGGAAAAGGATAAGGTACAATATGGTCTCACGTAAGTTAAGTACTGTACAAGGTCTAAGTGTATAAGCTTTAATATTTTTTTAAAAAGGAATACTAATTCACTTTTTGTTTTTTCAGGAATTTTAGCTATATTTTTACTGGTTATATCTCTAAATTGTAAGTATGAAAGCTTATTTATCTGAACCTTTGTTTCATTAAAATACATTTGGAATGAATTGTTCAGAATAATTATTAAACCTATGAAATTACTTCGCTATATACGTAATTCGTTATAACCGTATAAGAAATTCATTAAATTTATATAGCTGGGGATCCAAGATGACTTCGCTATTTCCGTAAATTAGCAATATCAGTGCTAAACGAGTTTTGTATTGTATTACGGATTTCTCAATCAGTAGAATAACAAGCCATATCAGTGGCTAGGATCGTCTCACAACCTACCTTGGATTTATTGTCGATACGGTCTCGTAGAATTCATGACCTCGCACATGATTACATATATGAACAAAGCTTTTTTTCAATAATATATACATGATATTTTATCCTTCTTTGATTTCAACTACATGTATACTTTATAAGCTCATATCTATGTATTTCAAAATACATGTAATAAGCTAAACACTTTTAGAAATCAAACTTATAGAGGGAGGGGTCATCATTTAAATATCAATGTCCTTAAATATTACAAATGTATCACTGAAAATGATATGTGCTCTGACAACGTTTCTAATGATATAATGACTCTATTAGTGCGATGTGTCGAGGTTCTCGGTTATCTGACTTACTATTGAATTTCTGCATTTACCTCCTTCCTGAGTTCAGAGGCAAATATTGTTATTTGATTTTTTTTTATAATTTAGTGTCATTTTCCGACTAGATAAAAGCAAAAAAAATATTTTCAAAGAGAACACGATGTGAGTTAAATATAGTATATTATGATTTCCTTTGATTATTTTAAATTTCCAAAAAGGCAAAAAATTAGGGAACCACGATCTTTAAACTTTCGACTTTTAAATTGTATACCAAACCATTTTTTTTTCAGCGATACATTATAGTCCAGGCTGCTTTTTGATATCATTGACAATTAGTTTCTTTTCCAGTAAAAATGGAACTCATAAATTTACTTACCTTGTCATTGGCCATTTGCAAAATTATTTCGTTAAATAAATTTGATTGTACACATACACTAGGTACTCCGAAGTTGATATCAACAATATGTTTGAGTTTCTGATTGACAATATCCATGTGGTGTTTGGAGATCAGGTATTTCAACAATTATTTGGAATATCATACTAGGAGTTTTATTTTTGTATTCATAAGAAGCAGAGTTTGGCCAAAATCTTATACGTAAAAGAAGATGCTTGCTGTAGCTTCAACTCGAAATAATGGTTACATCAATACTTATAGCGATACGACATATCCCAGTGAGCTTGAATAAAAAATACCTCAGAGTGTGACACTTCTGTTTTTTATTTGGATATTTTACTTGAAAAAGACGTTAATGTAAATCTAACAACCAAGCTTTATGATAAACGCTATGACTTTAACCTTTCATTTGTCAACTTCTCTTATTTATGCAGATGTGTGTCTACATCACCTGATGTTTATGTGGTGGATTTGATACGCAATAGTATGCTCTACGTTTTTGCAATTTTCATTGTTGATAAACAAAGGCTGATGACACAAGAATATCAGCAGTCTCCTTTCAAGTTACATTTCGTAAATTATACAGTCGATACAATGGCAAATACTTTTTATCACTGAGTCAAATGCTGACTACAGCTCATTATATTAATTGTTAAGCCATTATTTACACACGGCATTGTCGACGGATCTTTCCGTATTTCCCAATCATGACAAGGAGCACAAGGTGGGTGTGACCGGTCGGCAGGGGATGCTCACTCCTCCATGGCACCTGATCCCATCTCTGATGATTTGGAAGTCTGTATTTGCTCTGCTCCAATTTTGTATTGTTTTATGGACTTTTGAACTTGAATACCGTTCGTTTACTCCATATATTTTGTGCATATGAAACAATTAATATGCCCTCTATGGCAAAATTTTTAAAAATGCTGTCTCCCATTGAAAGACCTTGTCCAAGGGGTTGCGAACGCAAAATAAGAAATTCCTAGCTTCATTAGGTTTAATTTAAAGCTTTTCAAATATTGCTTATACTCCAAGGGCAAAGTCAGTATGCTTGCTTCGATTGTTTAATAGTTATTGGCAAGGTTAAAGTTTATCAAATATAGTTCAACTCCAAGTTTAAGGTCAGAAGTGTGTAATTAAAGGTCTGGTCACCTGAAAGCTATGTGTTAGATATAAAAACCACTGCACCTTTCATTTAAAAGTTATTACCAACGTAGTTCAAATTCAAGGTTAAGGTGACTTTTGTTTGTACCCAAAGAAAGTTTTTGTCACAAAGAAAATACAGATGCGAAAGCTCTAACACCAACCATTCAAAGGTTATGGACAAGTTTTGACACACACAAGCGAACATATTTACTAAAAGACAGATAGACAGACTAATCAAATCTATATGTTTCCGAATTTTCGGCATCCGGGGTGTAAAAATTTAAGTGCGGAAGAATTTAAAAGAAACTACTAAAGATTTGCCAACAAAGCTTTACTGGTACATGTATATGTTTGTTCATGAAACAATGGTTAACATAGTAATTATGAAAATGTCCAACAATGTTAGAGAGTGTTCAACATTATCAGTAATATTGATTCACAATTATTTTTTCTGATTTATTTTTTAACAACTTTTCATTTTTCTTTATACATCCTCTCTTGATACAATATATGTAAATAAAAGTCCTGGCTTTTTGACATCATTGACAGCTGCTTTTGTGAAATAAAAAAGGAACTCGTTGATTCATCTACAAAATTACTTTATTAAAATATTTTGATTGCACACACAAATACTCTGAAATTGATTTTTGAAAAGATGTTTGAGTTTCTTGGCTATATCTATCTTGTACTCCATGGAAGGGGATGCTCACTCCTCCATGGCACCTGATCACAACTTTATTTTTTATAGGTCCTTGTTTGATCTGCCCCTCATCTAAGTTGTTGAATGAACATTTGAAGTTGAATATTTCTCGTTATTAACATACATTTTATTTTTATCTTCTAAGAAAGATAATTTTTCTAGATATTCCAAATTTGAATTAAGGTAAAAAATCTTAACAGCTATAATGGAATTCTATATTAACATTCAAATAAAATTCATAGATTGCCAATCGTTCTTTTTGGACGGACTGAACACGCTGAACACGCATCATTCGATTTCAGGTAAGATATTACAGGTTATTAAATATCTTGGCATTTTTTTCTTGCTTTCATGTTTTAAGCATTGTGGAAAATTTATTTCATGAATTGGCCATGCTGTAAATACAGGCTTATTGGATAGAATTATAAAATTAATTACTCAAAAGAGCCACCTATGATAAATTGTGTTGTACAGCAAAGTCAGGTGTGAAATTTTGAATTCTTTGGAAAAGTTTGGTTTTAAAAATGTACGTTTTTAAACATTATGAGAATAATCTTTGAAATTTCTTTTAGGAAAAACATCAAGGCATATCAATTTGAAATTTAATCAATTCACAATTAATATATGCATATATTATCAGCAATAATATTGGAAACATAGATGATTGCAGGCATACTGAAGCAGACATTGTCTTTCTCCTGGACGCTTCCTCTAGTATGAGGCCGGCTGGTTTTTCAGACGTCCTTCATTTTGTGAATAAACTTGTTGGAAAGTTTACTATAAGCAGATCAAACGTACAAGTCGGCGTAGTAACTTTCTCCAGCACTCCTCACCTTGAATTTGATCTGACCAGATATTTAGACGATCATCGTTTACATGACGCGATTCATCATATCAGCTTCACCGCACATGGGACGGACACATTACCTGCTCTTAAATATGTTGAAAGCTCCAGTTTTGAACACGGCCGAGGAGCCAGACCAGATGCCAGTCATATTGTAATCCTTATAACTGACGGGGTGGTTATACATTCCTCCCATTATCCATCTCATCAATCGTGAGTGTCACTTTCTATATGAAAACTCGTCATGATTCTGCTATCTAAACATTAAACATAATTACATGCTATGTTTGCACATACATGTAATATCAGGGAGTATTTGAGGTTTGAATTTCAGGTGGTCAACGGTAATAGAGTTTTCAATTCTGTAAGGTGCTGATAAAGATGACTGTATAGTTAGACAATGTCTTTTATCACAATCGATGTATTTTAATATACTTTTAGCGTGCACTAACAGATTTAAATCAGTTTTACTTGATATATGCTAAATTATTGCAGTTTTTTATATTACATATTATGACTGTTTCTTGAGTGAACGAATTGGTTAATATTACCAGGTTTAGAGACACAAATGTCTGATAATTTCCATTTGATTTATTCATTTATGATACGCAGCGGGCATGTTACTCCTAGTAGCCACCACGGGCATCTTACCCACAGCAGCCACGTTCAAGAAGGTCCAGCTGAATTAGACCACATCATCGGTTTGATGAAAACAAAAGGGATGGATGTTATAGCCATTGGTGTGAACGTGCATAACAGTAATTTATTGAGGAGGATAGCAAGGGACTTCTCTAACTACTTTACCGTCTCGAATTCTTCAGAGCTTACCCACAGGACGAATGCTGTAGCTCAAAGAATCTGTAAGTATTCATGTTAGGACAGTAAGTAATTAAACGTCAAAGAGTTAATCTTTGCTATCCGAAACTTTTTCTGGAGAATGTTTTTTAACCTCTTCAATATATCATCATTGAAAAAAAATCATCTAGATCTATGGTAAATGTGAGTAGAAATGTTTGTCTTCGTAGGTGCAGGGACGCGACAAAGAAAGATAACAACTACCCAAGGTAACTACATGTATGAAGGAACCATTCAGTTGACTTACCGTTTCTTCAGAATTGGGTATTTTTCTTATTTTTAATATTGGAATACAGAATGTTGACCTGACACAAAAGGAAAACTGGTATCCTTCTGTAAATCTAAACATTTCGTGTTCTTATCTTAAATTTGAAGCAGTTACATATTAAAATATAAAATCAAAAGCATGTAATTCAAAGTACATTGGATTTAATTACTTAAGTTCTAAGCTCAGAGTGAAGTATTTTATAGATAAATTCAACAGTTAAAGTAAAATATACGGAAAATATTGAAAATTAATGCTTTTGCAAAATATTTTCATGTAATACATTACAGTTCCGTCCACAACAAAAACCACTCATATCTCTACTACAAGAACCGTAAGCACAACCCCTAGTACAACTTACAAAGTATCAACCCCCAGTACAACTCATCAAGTAACAACCTCCAGTACAACACACAAAGTAACAACCCCCAGTACAACACACAAAGGTTTGTACTCGTAGTCAGGTTGTACATTTGCATATATGTGATCTTATATTTTATATTTTACTTTCAGCAGGCCATTATTGTATTTTTGTTTTCAAAATGAAATTATAATTGAATTGAGCAATATAAATTTATGCTATGCATACTCTGGTTATTATTTTTAAACATCCATTGAAAAAAAATCAGACATTATTTTTTTTTATTTTCAGATCTTAGCTGTGTGGACAAGGTAGACAACTGTTATCAGTTTGAGACTTATTATTGCATGCCACCGTATGATACATGGGCTAGGGCGAACTGTCCGGCATACTGCGGATACTGTAATGGTTTGTTAAAAACTATCTATCAATTGCAAGTGTCTCCTCTTATAATACGTGTATCATACACACTCAAATTTCAGGCAGTGTATATCCACTTTGCAAATAGCTCAAGAACTCGTTTTTGTGGTCGTTGTATGCTCTGTTATCAGCAGACCTATTTTTGTATTCATATGTAGCAGAATTTATGCAAAAAACACTGCTTTGTCCTTCAACTCGAGATTTAAATATATAGACGGCGTATTGTCAATTAACAATTGTAATTTCCATTCATATGTCTATACTATATATCCTGATGAGCTTGAGATAAAAGATACTACAGAGTCTGGCACATCTGTTTCATACTTGAAAATTTTACTTGAAAAAGACGTTAATGGTAATCTAACAACCAAGCTCTATGATAAACGTGATGACTTTAACTTTACAATCATCAACTTCCCTCACTTATGCAGCAATATACCATTATCAACTGCATACGGAGTTTATATATCTCAGTTGATTCGATATGCAAGAGCATGCTCTACGTATGAACAATTTCTAAAACGAGGTATATTATTGACAAACAAGTTGAAGAAACAAGAATATCAGCAGTCTCGGTTAAAACCATCAATTCGTAAGTTTTAAGGTCGATACAATGACCTTGTCAGCAAATACAATTTATCATTGAGTCAAATGTTGACAGGCGTTTTTCATGCTAGTTGTTAGCCCATGATTTATACACTGAATTGTCGACGGATTTTTCCGTTATTTCCCGATCATGTCAAGGAGCACACGGCTGGTGTGACCGGTCGGCAGGGGATGTTCACTCCTCCATTGTACCTGATCCCACCTCTGATATTTAGCAGGTCCGTGTTTGCTCAGCTCCTGTTTTGTATTGTTTCATGGACTTTCGTATTGAATACTGTTATCTCCATTTCCGTATCGCATCATGACGTATAACAATAGAATTTATTTTTTGGATAATGAATAGAGTGTTCTTATCCCTTAATCTCAGATAATCTAAGGTAATTTGAAATTAATATAAAAATTTGTACAAAGATAAAACAATAAATTTAATTATAGTTATTGGAGTTACTTTTTTTGTATGTGTGGATGAAATAATCTGTTGATTTTTTTTTAAAAAAATTGAAGGTCAAGGTGGGGTCCGATGCTGTATGTCCGTTGCACATATAAATATGATTAATCTTCTCAATTAAAATGTCTTTGTATAAAAGGAACATAACAAAGATTTAACTTTTCAAAATGCAAATTATATTTGATTCCACAGGGGGTGAAATACAAAATCCCTACCTGTTCATTATGGCCAAGGAAGGATTTTTTGATAGCACTGTCACCACTACAGGTACAACAACTACAGCGGATATAACAACAGCATTAACAACAACAACAACACCTGATATCACGACTACAACTACAACGGATATAACAACAGCAACAATACCTGATATCACGACAGCAACAACTACTATACGCCCTACAACACCAACCACTGCTCAGATATCACAAGGCAATCCCTTGTTTGGCTACACGATCATAAAATCATTTTCTTTTAATCATAAACATATATGAACCATACTGTTTCCTTTTTTAAACAATTTATTCAACTATTTAAATCCCCTCAAAAAAGGTATTTGAAAACCCCAATTAAAAAGAAATATGACAAAGAAGATTTGATTTCAATATATGCTTTTAAAGAAGCACAAATAACAATATTATATCATCGTTTTATTCCATGATCTTCTCAGGATCGGTCAATAAAACTGTTTGTCCCACCTGTGATGAATTTCTCTCCTGTGTTTGGAATCAGACTTGTGACCTCAATAACGTGTGTATGGTGCGTTCAGTGCCTGGCAGGAAATTCAGCACTCACTGTATCAGGGTAAACCATCAGTATTCTACAGTTATGTTTTGCACATAAAATACTTTAGCCTATTAAAAAAGAATCGAACTTTAAAATTATAACCCTTTGCCTTGAAATGGGGTAGGTGTGTCTGTGGGGGTAGGTGTGACTGTGGGGGTAGGTGTGTCTGTGTGGGTGGGTGGGTTAATTTTCGTTGCTTGTGAAGTGACCTATGAATTTGAACTCTCAATAAAATGTATATAGTCAATCGAGGAGTTTGAAGTTTCTCATTTAAATACGGTTTTTTGTCCTCTCCATTCAATCTTTAACCAGGAAAACTGGACCCCTGAAAAATAATTGATTTTGTAGTATTTATTGCTAGGAAATTTAGTTTTAATTCTTGTCAATATTACTCTTAGATGAACCTTGCACCTTAACTTTGATGACTTGATGACAAACGCATTGACATTGAGTCTCATAAAAACAAAAATTACATAGTTTAAATTCATAACTGGATTATTACTTATAGTGTTAAAGGTTAAGTAATTAAAACAAAATTAGAAACTCTATTGGAACCAGATTTAGATTTCTGAGATTGGCATCAAAGATACACAAAGTCACCTCTTTCTTCCAGGTGGACGACTGTGAGATTATGAAATCTTTTGCAAAGAGCACTGGTGAGGGAGAAATATTTTGCTGCTCCAATAGGGAATGTCTCTCGGAATATCTTGGAGTTTGAAATGGTGGAAATGAGGGAGAAATAACTGTTGCTCCATTATGGGAATTACCCTAGAAATGTTTTTGAATTCAAAATGGAGGAAATAAAATTTGATTGAAAAATGATTTCTTTAAGTTGCTTCTAAACCTTTCAATTATAACAAACTTTGCAGTGTCTAGATATTGAACATCTAAAACAAAATCTCCTTAAATGATTTTTGCTTTTCTTCTTTTTGGTTTTAACAATAGTCCTGGTGGACACGTCATTATAGGTAATGATAGTAAAGTTGAAAATGAAGACCTTAAAGGATTATCTTAAAAGATCCAAAATGCCAGGAGACCTGTTGTTTTAGTTGGAGACAGAACTAATTTTCTAATATGAATAATCTAATATTTTTAAATATATTAAAGAATAAAAATATACGGAGATAACGAACAAAATTCAAGACCAAAAGTCCATAAAACAATACTAAATAGGAGCAGAGCAAACACGGACCTCCAAAAAGTCAGAAGTGGGATAAGGTGTGCCATTGAGGAGTGAGCATCCCCTGCCGACAGGTCACGCCCGCCGTGTGCTCCTTGACATGATCGGGAAATAACGGAAGAAATCTGTCGTCAATTCAGTTTGTAAATAATGGACAAACAGATGGTATCAAAAACGTCAGTTTGAATTTGACTCAATGATAAACTGTATAAGAGATAAAAAAAAAGTCATATGCAAATTATCTATCTATTCTTCCGTTTTACCAAATCCGAGATGAACGAAGAATTAGAAGGACTAAAACAGCAGTACAATATGCTATGGTTCCAGCCGACAAAGCTTGTAACAATGTGTTTGCAAAGTTCACTGTTATTATTGTATTTTCGAATGAAACAGTTTTAAGTTTTCTTTACAAAATCCAACTTATATTAAGTACTCGAATTTCACTTTCTTGAATCTTAAAAAAAATCATATTTTACCATTTAAAACTTTTAACATTCCTGTCAGCCACGGCTTATTAAACCCTACCTCTATTGGCCTTCCACTCGACATCAAATTTTAAATCGACGATATATTGTCAAAACAGTAAACAATATAATGAAGATACTGTGTACTTTCATTCATATCTCGATTCAATATATCCCAGTAAACTTGAAGTAAAAGACACTACAGGGTCTGTCACACCTGTTTCATATTAAGTGTTTTACTGATTATACGCGTAGACAATAAAACCAACTAACGACTAAATTTTATGACAAACCATATGACTTCAACTTTCCCTGACGAAGCAGGTAACAACATTGTCTTCGTTTGTAAGGCTCATTATATAAATTGTGTTTTAGAAGAACTTTATTGGTAATCCAATTTATACTGGTTATCTTTCTAAGAAAAAAATTCTTCAAAATCATATGTCAATTTTGAATATTTTTAATATCCCAAAGAACCAAAATGAATTTTAACTACCATATCTATATTGGATTCCCAAACTTCATTAAAATCCTTGCAAACAAAGACACATAGAGGGTTCCTCACTAAGATATTAACAGAAGTGGATGAGAAACTTTAGGAGTACTGTGCAACAATATATTTTAAAAGTGGTGTAAATCAGAAGTGGATATTTAAAAATTCCAAGAAACGTTTGGACAATTTGAAATCATAAGATTTTACCAAAAGCAACAGCTTAAAAAATATGACTTTTCAACTTTGATTATTCACAACCATTTCCAATGATAAATTAAAGTCCAGGCTTTTCACTAACAAATGACAGCTAAACTTTTTTACGTTTTTATTTCACGTGAACGTAAACGAGCGTTTCACAAAACATGTTAGACGTAGCACTTGTCATTTGCAAAATTATTTGTTAAAAAACTTTAAGTGCACACAAGTAAAATTGAGAAGCAGACGAACGTAAACAAATGGAGGAAAGGAAGGCGAATTGGTCGGAGGCATCCATCCACCTTTTGGTATCTTTTGGTGACGGGATTCAGAGCGATGGGCCATAATTCGTGGAAAGTTTGGCCCATCGCTCACCATTTTTGTATTGAAAGCAAAAAGCTTGGGTTGAAGTAACTGAAAGGTATACATATTAGATATAGGCCCATCGCTCTGGATCCGTCACCAGATCGACCAAAAGGTGGATGGATGCCTCCGACCAATTCGCCTTCCTTTCCTCCATTTGTTTACGTTCGTCTGCTTCTCAATTTTACCTCCGGCACTGAAGAGTTCCTTAAGTGCTCGTAACTCGGAAATCGTAAGTGCTACGTCTACGACATGTTTTGTGAAACGCTCGTTTACGTTCACGTGAAATAATCGCAAACGTAATCGTAAGTTTACGATCTACGATTTGTTAGTGAAACGGTCGCCTGTTTCATATCTGGATATGTTACTTGAAAAAGACGTTAATTTCCTGACGTCACGGAGTCAGGCACTACTAAGGATCAATATTTCCTAGGTACGAAGCTAAGAGGTCACAGTTAGCCAGCAAAATTTTGTGCATGCAGATTATCATCGGATTTTGTTACATGCGTTTCAGCAACAACAGTTAGCAGAAAAATAACCATATTGCTGATACAATAGATTGTTGTATTTATTTCCTTTAGTTTTTTGCTAGCAGCTATTTATTTCATGCGAGTTCTTATATAATGTCCGTTTGACCTTTTTTCTGCGTTTCTATACTACTGGATTAGTCCATTTGTCTTCTAGGTAAGGGGTGACACAATCATTTTGCGCTAAAATGTCACGTGTAAGTCTTTGCGCCCTCTTACTGGACTGGAATGAAAACTGCATGAATAATATAAAGTCTGTTCTTTTTTGTCGGAATCTTGATCAAGTTTTGGAAATAGAAACATATCGGTGATATTGGTAATTAAGTGAGTTAGAAGTTAACATCATTTAAAGTAATAAAAACGAAACGAACAAAGACCTCTTAAGAGGATGTACTGGCCAAATATACATCTGATCACCCCCTCCAGGGGTTTCCTCCACAGAGTATAGACTTATGAAAGTGTCCTGTCACAGTTCAGGATTGAGAAAGTTTATAACTTTTTTGCTAGTACAAATATTGTTGATGTGGACCCCTCATCGCTGGGAAAAACTTCCTGATTCCGCACTTG
This sequence comes from Saccostrea cuccullata, assembly GCF_032062105.1. Lineage (NCBI taxonomy): Eukaryota > Metazoa > Mollusca > Bivalvia > Ostreida > Ostreidae > Saccostrea > Saccostrea cuccullata. Next base: position 326,384 of record NW_026925998.1, on the reverse strand, counting down.
TCGCCATTCATATATCGCCGTCAAGTTTGTTGGGTCATTTAAGCATATAGGGCTTTAATTATTTATCCCACGTTTCAAACAATCTTTGATCCTCTGGCATACCCAAGAAACTAGTGAACATATCCTTCATGTCAGTCATAACCGTTAAGATTCCCAATTTCTTGTAGTTTTATTTTCAGCTGTCTTCCTCAAAGCCAATGCTGTATGCAGTTGAATCTAATTTATGTAATCTTTACATGTAGCCATGCTTTCAATCATTAATCAATTACATTAGTGTTTTCCCTTATTTACTTCATCCTCTAAAACCATTTTTAGAGGTGTTCATCTTTACGTCGCGGGTTCGAATCTACAGCGGGACATGTACACGATTTCATTTTTTATTTGAGATACAAAAAATATATACGTTTTGATTAAAATTGTTCTTTTTCCATTGCTCTGATGAGTATCATACAACTTAAAGTGAATGCATGATGTTTTGTGCAACATCTTCGTAATTTACTCTTGTGAAATAATTTAACCCCCCCCCCTCCCCCAAAGTAAACGTTTTTAACTTATCATGCTTATAGGTTCTATAGATATTGATGGCATTAGTCAGGCAAGCTTTTTAAAAAGCTGTTACTTGTGGTAATCTAACAACCAAGCTCTAAGATAAACGTGATGAGTTTAAATTTACAATCGTCAACATCTCTTACTTATGCAGCAATATACCTTCATCACCTCCAAACGGAGTTTATATATCTCAACTGATTCGATACGCAAGAGCATGCTCTATGAACAAACTCTCAAACGAGGCAAATAATTGACAAACAAGTTGATGAAACAAAAATTTCAGCAGTCTCGTTTAAAGTCATCATTTCGTTAGTTCTATGGTCGATACAATGACCTTGTCAACGAATACAATTTATCATTAAGTTGAATGCTGATTGAAGTTTTTCATTATAATTGTTAATCCATTATTTATACACTGAATTGGCGACGGATTTTTTCCGTTATTTCCCGATCATGACAAGGAGCAGACGGTGGGTATGACCGGTCGGCTGGGGATGCTCCTTCCTCCATGTAATCTGATCCCACCTCTGATGTTTTGAAGGTTCATGTTGCTCTGCTCCTATTTTGTTTTGTTTTATGGACTTTAGATCTTGAATACTTTTCGTTATCTCCATACGTTTCATTATATTACCAAACTTATTCGCTACTTACGAGCATGGTCTGAGTAAGGTACCGACAGATACAGTAAATTAATGTTACAGGGATTTCAGTATATGGTCGTTATGATGACCATGTTCGCTAATATACTAGTAACCTATCATTGGGTCGTTTTTTGACTAACTAGTTTTATACTGATTGCCAAGCCTTAAGTTGTTTTGGTACTTAATTTGACCACGGAATGTTCAATCAACCTGATCAATACAAAGGGATCACGGAGGATTTGTCCGGCTACTCCTCGTCGTCACCAGAGTCTCTGAAAGTTTTAAGCGTCTTTGCTTTTTACCCTCCTAACAGATCTGTATTGTTTTTAGATTTTTTGAGATTGATCTTTGTTCGTTATCTTCACCCTTTCCTTGTCTTTATTTCAACAATCATTCAGTTTTCCCCTACTTCTGCATTTGTGTGACCAATCAATAGAGAATGCTTACTCCTCATAGGCACCTGATCCCATCTCTTTGATTTACGGGGATTCTTGTGTTTGTTTTTTGTTGTTGTTTTTTTTGTTTGTTAAGAATTTTTAGATCGAACATTGTACGTTATTTTCGTTTTCTTTTTATTTGTCCGTTTTATTTTCCAGGATCATATAGATTTTAAGGTGCATTAGGTATCAAAGTAATTTCTGTTTTACTATATTTGCCATTTATTTATTTATTACATTTGCCTATTCAAATATAATTAATATTACATATTTCTACATTAAGAAGACTAATATATCTTTTACATAAAACTATAATTTCTCCCCTTATTTTCAGATAGGATAATTTACAGGGTCTACAGGCGTATACATATCAGCAGGAGGCAGTAATGGGGGACAAATAATTGAATCTCCCAGTAGTGGAAATTTTATGAAATTTGGAACCAGTGCCCATTTCTCGTTCCAGCTACACTTTGTGATTCTTCCTCTTATTTCATTGACCTCAGGCCGGAACAAGGCTGAAAGAGAAAGAGTTATTGTCCTCTGTAGAATATTGTAGGGTCTTTCTTGCTATGTTATGAATACCAATAAAATATCAACATTACAAAATACATAGACTTATATATAAATGATATGGAATGTTTTTAGTAGGAGCTAGAATTTATTTCATTTGTGTGACAGGGCATTCTGATATTTTCACAGATGCTAGCACGATTAAAATTATCAAAATATCTTAAGAGTGATATAAATTTCATAATAATTTAACTTTGAATTAATTAATTTTCTGCCCATTACATTAAATTTTTCTTTGATTTCCCTCTACCTCTGTTTCATAGTGCCATAGGATGCAAAGTCATAGCTAAGCGATTGGGGAATGAAATATTGTATTTACGGATATCAGCAACATATATTTTGAGAAACTTTTGCTATTTAAATCTCTGTCAGGATTGTTTTTTTTACTCTTCTTATAAAAGACCAACTTTGCTGCACTTCTGTTATTCCTTTACACTGACTTAATATTACTTTTATTTGATTAAAAAAAATATTGTTTCTCAATGTTGAAAATGTTATAAATAAAAATACAAAAGGTGTTTTTACATTATAATGTCAAGTAGTTTTGGACTGTTTTGTGCTGAAATTAACATATGTTCATATGTATGGGGAAAAAAAGCAAACGTAGCGGGTATTTTAGCATGCACAAAATTAGATCAAGATAAAAACTAAAAAGTAAGATAAAAGTCTTCATCAGCCACCCAAATATTCAAAAGAAACTGAAGGCAATGACTCTCCACAATAAACAAAAGATTCGAAACCTCAAACTTTTCCGTTTTTCTTCCTCAAGAATTTTCTTAAAATAGAAGCAAATTATACTATAGAATACTTTAAAGTGAGACATACCATTGAAAACATACTCTTGTCCTGTTTCTAGTTGGACACCACACTCCGTGACGTTGACTGGGCTCTCCAGCTCCACGTAACGCGGACTCTCGCTCGCCTGTTTATATATAGTAACTGGTTATGTTATCATCTTGTGTAACAATTTACATAACTTAACTCAATTTTATATTATATATATATTAATTTGCATTTTTTTTTTGAGATTCGAATTATTGTAATTTACAGTGTAGTGCAAGATAATGAAGCCTACCGGTAAATGATTTAGCATGCGAACTCGTATGACATGGACCATGGAAACTCTATCGTCTGACAGGAATTTGCCGACTGGCATCCCAATTAAACCTAAATAAAAATTGATATACTGATATCAACATGCCCTTTTTTCTCTATAGCTGAGAATTATGTCCATCTTGGATGCATATGGGTAAACATGCATGCAACCAGCGAGATTTTGGTAGAACCTTTGCTACTGTAGAAAATGGTAATTGACTTTCTGGTCCATTTATTTTGACGCTCTTGATAATTGCATAAATGAAATGAGTGAAGAAAACGAACAGTAATCGACATAAAAAAGGTGGTAAACAAAAAAAAAAAAAAAAAATGAAAAAAAACAAAACGCTAAAGAGGGTATAACACTGACGCCTGGAAATTTCAGAAGTAGGATCAGTTGTCTAGAGGAGAAAGCATCCCTTTCGACCGATTCCACCCACAATACCCCCTATGTTTAGATCAAGGAACATTCCGTTTTCTAATTCATTTTAAAAACAAAGGCCTAACAAATGGGATGAAACAAGTTAGCCAAAATACGACTCAGTAAAAGGTAATATTTGCTTTAAAGGGGTCTTTATATTGACCACAGAATTTTAAAAAATGCTGACTATAAACGAGATTGTTGAAATCCCTGTAACACCAACTTATCTGTCAGTAGCCTGCCTCGGATTAAAAACTGATTGTACTCGGAATATGCTCGTTGTTATTAGATAAGTAATTAGTTTCGTAATTGAAATTAACGCATTCAAACATTGTACCATTACAATGTTTCCAAACTTATGAGAGATAAATTACACTCTCACCTTTCAGTGGCTTTTTAAAACTTTAAATTAAATGATTGAAGATCTTGTCACTTATTTTTGTCAAGAACACCGATATATCACAAAATGGACTCACTCTAATTGCAGTTTTGGGAATTATGACCACTTCATTTGACAGAAGACATCTGCATGGGAGAGAGATAAATTTATGAAATATGATGCTCAGGAAAGGCCAAATAGAGCCATACGTTATGTATACTAAGCCATACTAGTCGTTTATTCTCTCCTCAAATCGATGTTTAGGATTGGGCTCTGGGAATTCAAAATTCTTTTTTAAAAAAAACACTATGCACCCGGTGGTAACAAAATTTTTAAAAAGTTATTTTTAGCTTATATGTTACAGTCAAGGTCACAAGGCCATTGACTTAGATGTCATTTGAAAGATCTTGATTAAAAACGTATGGATACCAAATATGAAGTCTCTACCTCTTACGGTTCAAAAGTTATGGCAAAGGTACGAAAAAACTATTTTAAGCATACAGGTCACAGTCAAGGTCACAAGGTCATTGACTTTGGTGTCAATTAAAAGAGATTAATTAGTGGAGTAAGCATAATAAAAATGCAGTCTCTATCTTCTATGGTTCGAAAATTATGGCAAATGTACAAAAAAACTATTTTTAGCATACAGGTCACAGTCAAGGTCACAAGGTCATTGACCTTGGCGTCATTTGAAAGAGCAAAATTAGTGGAGTATATATACCAAATATGAAGTCTCTATCTGTCATGGTTTAAAAGTTATGGCGAAGGTTAAAGTTTGCAGATAAAAAGCTAATTTTAGCATATAGGTCACAGTCAAGGTCACAAGGTCATTGACCTTGGAGTCATTTGAAAGAGCTTAATTAGTGAAGTATGCATACCAAATATGAAGTCTCTATCTTTCATGGTTCAAAAGTTTTCATGGTGAAGGTTAAAGTTTGCAAACAAACAAACAAACAAACAAACAGACAGACAAACAGGACAAAAACAATATACGCCCCAGATTTATATATCCCCGCGCATAACAATTAAATTCGGATACAAATTTAGGGTTCTCTTTTTTTTCCCGGAAAAAAGATCACTAGTATCGATTGATAATGTACCTTAAAAGTATCTTCAATAAATTAGAACTAAGATTGAAATTATTTTTCATGCGAAGCTAGGAATTAGAAAACTAGATAAAATGGAAAATAAGAGAATATATATCTTAATTAAAATCAGGATGTTTAAAGAGTATTGTATATCTTTATAATTTTTACCTTTTAAGGTAGGATTCTTCTCTGGTTTCTGAGTAGATGAAATATTCAATAAATATTCAATGAATATTTGTTTATATGCCTTATATATTTAGGTGAAAGAGATTTAAAAGACCATTTTTTTTCTTTTCTCATCACAATTGTACAACTTTAAATAGAAATATTAAATTGTGTTCGAAAACTAGCAGGGGCTATATTTTCGGCGGAATGGTGGCGTATGAAAATATCTTCTTTTCTGCCTCTCAAAATTATTATAGAACAACAAATTTAGTTATAATTTTTACACAATCAAAGACTTGAAGAATTTTTCAAATGTTAGCTAAATTAATAATAAGGGACTGAAGTTTTAAAATATAACAAATAAATATGATTTTCCGTTAGCTTTTAAACACTTCCAATCTAAGTACCGATATGAGCCAAAAATTCATAGAAAGAGTTTTTACTCTCTTAGTAAACGGTCAAAACTTTTTGTTTTTGTATAATTTTGTATCTCTTTATGACGTCTTTACCATATGAGAAAATAAGAAAAAATTAAATATAGGGTGCATATAAAAATTTAAATATTCTAAAAAATTAAGAAAAATAGAGAAAATTCGGATTAACCAAAATTCACTTTTGTTAAACTATTTGTGTCAATTTGTTAATATAATCTTATAGAACGTATATACATGTAGTAATATCTTTTTATGCAAAAAGAAAAACATTTAATCTTTTGAAATAGAAGACCCTATCGCATGATTGGATGCAGTCATTTTTATTCTTAATGTCCAGGGAAAAGGTAATGACCTTGACCTGACCTTGACTCTAATATAAAACGGTCAAAACTAATCTAACTGATACCATCACTTAGTAATATTGTCTTCTTGATTCTGTGAAAATTTCATTAATTTTTAAATACAGGAAATACAGTTTTGTGTGAGAAGAATTCTACCTTAAGAATACAGTAAAACTCGCTTAGTACTGCGAATTTACGGATATAGCGAAGTAATTTCATAGGTCCCAGCGATTTAGTTATAACAGAGTTTTCCTATGTATGTAATTTTCTTTTATCGCTTTCATGGTAAGGACTCATTACTAGTATATCGATGTGTTTTCAATTGGGTTGAGTCCTTTAAAACGCTTGCGTTTGTAAACCTATAAAAAAATCTTCATTTAGGTCTAACATAAACAATTTATTTACTAACTCACATTTTTGCATCGAGCTTAAGCGTTTTGAGATTTATTTCACGAAATTGGTCTTTTAATTGGAAAGAAATTATTTCGTCTAAGAAAACATTACCCATACATCCAACAAAAGTTTACTAAAATCTAATAAAACCTTACTAAAATCACTGTTACAATATCGTTGCTCTCTTGTAGCATTTGGACATTGACAACATTCCGCGGGAAGAACCAGTAGGTAGAACAATCCAACAGCCACAAGCAGCATATCGAACGTGAAACGCATGGATGATATCTAAAAAGAAGTATTGTTTACTTTACTTTATTAATTAATTCAGGTAAAATGTTTATGTAATCGATATCTTAAGTATTCCATTTTTTTTTACTCTGAACAATATCAAAATAAGAATTTTTCATTTAGAAAAATTGAAGATTTAAAAAAAAATAATTAATGCAGAATCTGACTGCTTTTAATCATATATTAATCAACATAAAAAGGAAATAAAAAGATCTTTATTGCCTTTTAAAATACGGTTTACTCACCATGTAAAGATACGTTCTCTATTCCGCAATAATAATTTCTGGTAATGCTAGTAACTGCCTGTTGACATGATTTTATATGAGTGATATTTGCTTCCTTTGATATTCAATTTTATTGCGTTTTGTTTGCTCTTAATACATATTATCCGTAAGACAGCATTAATCAATCAAGTATACATTTATCATTCATGCCGTGATTTTAAAAAAGATCAGTGAAAAGGTCATCTATCAGTAACAGTCCCATTTAACGATGAATCGTTGGAAACATTTCTGTTTTCAAAATGTTGTCTTCATTTATTTCTGCAAATTTTCAATTTATTTACGTGAATATTTTTTTTTTAAATTTAGTTTGTAAATCATTCTAATAAAGACATGGATAAAGGAATTTGAGATTTATTAACAAATAAACAAAAACAGTTGATTCATAATTGATAATCTGTTACATGTAGGGATGTCAACGAGTACCCGGTTAACCGGGTACTCTATCAGTAACTAAAATCGGTCTCCATTATATTTTTGAATATTTTTAAGCTTATTTATTAATGCATTAAAAAGTCTGTTTTAAAACGTAAAATGCTCATTGCACCTGTACATACAGTAATGTGTTAAATGACCGTTATTGCCTGTGGCAAAATGTGACCAAGCATCTGTAACTGGCTTTTCTCACCTTTAATTTTTGTTTGGCTTTAATTATTTGTTTTCAAATTTTGTTTAATAAATTAGATAATTTTGTCAATTTATTTAAAAGAGCGGATGATATTACGTGCGAATATTTTTTTTTATATGCCATTTTGAAGGCAAAGGCTTTGATGTCCATCGTTGCAACAAAATACCGTCAGTAATATTATAAAATCTAATAAAGACAAAATCGTAAATCCGCTCTGATAAAGTTGAATTTACTGAGATTTATTAACAAATAAACAAAAACACTGTGAACAACTTATGATTTTATTTCTTGTGTTTATCTGATAAATAAATATTTTTTTTTAAAAATGTTATAATAAATTTCGTCATAATTGATAATACATTTACGGATAAGTTATCAGTGCATCTGGTTTTATTTCTGCAATAGCTTACAATGTTGTACATTTCAATTTACTTGTTCATATTTATTTACACTTTTACCGATAAAAACGTTAAAAAAATTGACCGATTTGACATCCCTAGTTGCATGTATTCCGCACTCATTTAGAGACTCATTTAGATAATAAAAACGTTACAAATAACGATGGATTGATTCTAGGTCAAAATCCTCCAAGAGTCCCCTGTAAAAAATTAGATGAACGTAGTACATGTATCTGTAATTTTAAAAAATAGTTAATTTTCCTCGAGGTCAGTAATAAATCTGCTTTAATTCAAGAAGTGGTGTATATCAGAATATGAATTCTGAATAGATGTTTTGGAAAATTTTAAATCTCTTAAAAACTTTTAAGATTTCATTAATATCATTTTTTTTCTTTGTACAACAATTTCTCATGGGGTTTTAAAAAGCAGATTTTCACTTTAATGACAATTGCTTTCTAAAAACTAAATATATACACGTTTCTTGTTATATAAGCAAAATTTATTCAAAACAACTTTATCACAAGAAGAAATTTCTCGCTGTGGCCTCCAAGTTAATATTTAGGTGTTTAAGTTAATATTTAGATTTTTTTACACTGGAGTTTTCCCAAAAGTGACACTCTTTAAATAATGTAAAAATAGTTTATTTGTTTCAAATACAATCTGAAAATGGACAAGAAATAAACAACTATGAGATACAAACAGGGGTAATGGAAAAGAATAACAAGTTTTGTACATGTCTAATAAATGAATGGTCCAATATTTTTAATCATGGTAGTATTTTGAAGAAGTTATCAAATAAAAATGCTCCACCAAAGGAATTTACAAAATTTTGATAATCGCCCAATTAATTTCACCTTGAATTTTAGATTGAAGTCTATGGGCAGCACATGTTTTTAAAACATATTGTAAAAAGTAATTTGAATTTCAAACAAATCTCTTGGTGAATATATGTAAAAACTCCCTCCTTATTCAACTATGAAATAAAATGAATTATTTACAGCAGAAAATCTGAGAAATCAAAAATTTTCTTCTTTTCATCAAGGGCAGATAACTCTTCAAAAACTTTTGATGTGCAAATGATTGGCTCCTTACATGTTATCAGTCTTGTGGATTTGGTTAATTTCACTTTTATCATTATCTAGCAATGTGTTTTTAACTAGTTTAAAATTATTTAAAATCAAAATCAAAATCCCTTCATTATACATTGAATACCTTAATTATATTTAAAATTATTCCTCTCCAATTTTAATACACATCTGCCACCGTTCTGCTCATGCCCGAATCACGTAGTATAGGCGGTCACGTGACCCCCTTTGTAACGTTCTGTCACATAAGCTGAAAGATTTTTCCGAGTTTTATATTTCTTTCCATGCAAGTTAATTTTTATAACAAGAACAATTCATTTGTCAGAAATGGTCAAATCTCGGCAACAGAATGGGCGGATAGGAGCATCCTTTCCAAACATGAGCATGGCGACCATCAAATCCCAAATCTACCGTCTCGGGAGAGACGTTTATACAAGATGGATAAAGAATGGATGCCTACTTTTTATCATATGTAATATGTTTCAAATCTAAAGTAAACGATATCCTACGTATTTAATAATCAAATCATTGTTAAGATATTCAACTATTTTTCAAACTGTTAATTGGAGGTCTTTGATAAAAAGTTGCTTAATTAAAAACACATCTCTTTTCAAACTTGCTTTTTAATAAACTGTGTATAAATTATTATACGCTACTGCAAAGGAATTTCCGAGATATATCATAAATTTTACAGCCGTTGTTGAACGTGTACGACTGAGACAACCATTCTTTGTCACAAGTGATCTACATAGTGACGTCATTTTCCCATTGTGACGTCACAAACAAGGAGCAAAACTTACTACAGCATATGCTATTTATAGAACCTGTGTACGGCTATGTGTGTACCAATTTTTTTTTTTAATTGTGAATTGTGGTTTTGTAGATATAGAGATAGTTCGCGATTTTTTTTATCACCCCTCGTATTTATTTTATCAATATGTTTAAGTTAAAATATTTCAGGGGTGTGTTATTATACCCTCTTTACATAATTGTTTTGTTTATGCATTTTTTTTTATATCGATCACTGTTCTTTATATTTACCTTTTACATCAAAAGAGAGGAAATTTATTTTATGTATTCCCAATTCATCGATTATTGTTTTTAATCATTTATGTAAGTGATTGATGATTATATATATTTGCTTAACAGTTTTAGTTACAAGAGAGAAAAATGATATATACATGTACCATGTGAATCCACAATTTATGAAAGTCGAATTAACACAATTATTTCGGACAAATATGCACATATCTTTAAATGACATTTTTTCCTCTTATACAAACGTTCACACCCTCACATATCTTTATCCTAACATCCTCACCCAAATTCGTATTTTAAAAAAAATCGTCAGGATGTGAACATAAACAAAGCATTAATTTCAAGTTTTAAAAAAACGCAAAAAACTAAGATCACAAATATATACCGGTATACAAATACTTGTAAATACCTGAACTTTTTTTTTTTAAAAGTGTGCTTATAAAAATTACTACTATGTATGAGAACTTATTACTGTCATGATCATATCAGAGGATGTAAGGTAGAATAAATCAAAAAATAATAGAACACATGCAAGTCTCTTCAGTGGTTGTCTTAATTGCTTGCAGATATCAAGGATAAGAACTGATTTCATCAGAAAAAAGGATTTTTATAAAACCACGCATTTAGAACAACAACCAAAATAAAATATGATAAAATGGATATAAAAAGGAATGTATTTCAAAATGTAACTTATTTACATGTATCAATGCTAATCCATCATTTCTCTGTACCGATTGTAAATATCTTGGTTTCTATTCATATAACCACCGAACATCATGCCGACTCCCTCTCTTACATAGTCCATGCTTTCTGGTGGCTCTGCATTCATGTGATTTCTCATCATACTCCCATGGTCCATATCACCTCTCCCTGTGTACTGAGGTGAGAACATTTGATTTCTCATCATACTTCCATGTTCCATATCACCCCTTCCTGTCTGCTGGGGTGAGATTTTGGACATTTGATTTAAAGTGTTTTCCGGGGATGATATATAAAACCCTCGGTTTAAATCGTTTTTAATGGAAGTTTGTGGCATCTGTTGATTATTTGGATATATTGTATTGTCTTTAGAGTAACTGACTGGTTGATTCTGTAATTTTGGGGCGATATACTTCTGTGTGCTGCAGGAAATTTGTTTGTGTAACAAACGCCATTTTACTTTAAGTGGAACCTCATCCCATAGTTCCATCCAACAACAAGAATCAATTTTTCCTCTTATTCCTTCAATGATTTGTCCTTAATAAAAAAGAAAAAGGCGATTCCAGTGGAATTAGCTATGCACCTGTTGATGATTTTATATGATTTTTATCAATTACCAACTTATCAAAGTTCAATTTTATTAAGATTGTAAATTAATATCTGTATAACATCTGTGTCTAAGTTTAAAATGTGTGAAAGGGTGAATAGTCTTTTCAATTTCTCTATATATGACTTAGACCTGATGATATGATAAAGTATTCTTTAAAAGAAAACTCACCTGCAAGAATGTAATCCTTTCCGACACTCAATAACACACCGCACTGTGCTGAACTCGTTGGACTCTCAAGTTCAATATATTTAGGGCCAGACCCCTACAGCAAGGACATCCTTTCATTATTTAAACTCTTACTTCACAATTTGTATTTATTTATATTGTTAAAGTAGAACAAAGTACTCTTAGAGAGTTTTCAATCAGAAGTTTTTAAAACTAACCTTGATATGAAATTTGACTTGGATGACGAAAACGTTCTTCTCCGCGCCTGGTGTCCCAATACGACCAACTAAACTTCCAATGATAGCTAAAATAAACAATATCTGTTATTTTATTTTTTTTTGAGATATTCCTAAAGTGACCATAATTTACCAGTAAAATTAATAAATCATCAAACTTAATTTTTGATGCAAAATATATTAATTTGTGACATGTAAAACGGTCAAGAAAGATTAAAATCAATTTGCTATTCCCAATATGTAATAAACATTGCAAAACTTTCTAGAATAAAACATCACGCATTTATTTGTGAAATAAAAATAGATAGTGTTAGACCTATACGAACTTTATTACTTTTTTATTAAACCATATCGTTTTGAAAATAGAAACAAGAAGCTTGTCACTTATTTCCAAGTTATTAAGATCTATAGAGTAGTTTGTTTTCTTACTGTAATCACTTTTGCAGAAATTTTCTTCCCTGGTGATGTTTGGGCAGTTGCAACTTTCTACCAGATGCAAAAAACATACATAGAAAATGGCGACCAAGAGAAAATTCCTCACACAGTTCTTTGTAGACTGAAATTGGCAAGAATAGTAATTTAAATTAGCTAAAATAACTTTTCATATTTCAAGAATAGCTAATAATCTGCTATGCAAGGAATTTTGCGGTCGGTAGAGAGAATGTAGGTTATGATCCTCTGGGCTTAACTGTAAAAATCATTAATTATATACACCTTAAATTTTTATTATTGAACGTTCAATAGAAGAATTATTTTAAGAAAAATGTTTTATTAGATAGATAAGTATCTCTTTGGGAAAATTTAATGCATGAAAGATAATTTTATTAATTTGTGCAAGAATTGAATTTTTGAAATTTATCGTGTGAATGTTTCCAATCAATGAGCTGAAATACAGAAAAGCTGAAAACCAAAGTTTTAAAGCAGACAAATAGAGCAAAGTGTATTTAATGAGGGTATAAAAGCAAATATATCTGATTACAATTAAACTCAAAAGAATAAAAATTAAAACTTTCTTACCATTTTGTTTTTGCATCAAATTTATTAACCCTTGCAATGTTAAGGTTAAATTGTGAGGAAACTGCCTACGTGTAAATGACTTATCAATGTTTTTAAGAGCCATCGTGATAATCATACAAATTAAACATTAGAAAAAAAAATTTAGAATAAAAATATATCAAACTTTTTCAAGTCATATACAATGCAATGCGACATATTTATCTATTATTTATCTTCCATGGCACCTGATCCCACCTCTAATGATTTGGAGGTCATTAACACTACACTTTGTATTGTTTTGACTTTTGAACCCTTCTCCATATGTTAAGGTTAAATTGTGAAAAGTGAAACTGCCTAACGTGTAACGATGACTAATATTTTGCATCAAATTTAATGTAATTAGCAGAGCCATTGATTTTGATCAAAAAGTCAGAAATAAGCAAATCCATTAAAACATATGCCACACGATATCTCTAGAAATTTGAGCTATTGCAATGAAACTTTACATAACAACTCCCTGTGGCCTAGTGAAGACTTTTTTTGAGGTCAAAAGGTCAAAGTTCATTTTATACATTCTGTCTAAGTGTAACACTATCATTTCATATTTCTTTTGTATATATTTTAACCAAAACTCCCACCAACCATTTATTTAAGTATTACATGTCGCTATTTTTAGCGCAGGGGCATGAGGCAGTTATTGCGTATGAAACATATTTATGTTCTTGTTACATCTATTAGAACTGTTTAATAAAGGCTAAATAAATCAAACACCATGGATTGTGTAAAATTTTGAGAATACTGAACATGATTACATGTATGTGACTTCAGTTCTGCATATACTGTGTGTAAAGCGATTCCGTAGTCGAGTGGTTATGTCTCTCGCTTCACATGCGTTTACCCCTCCTCCTTTTTTTTTACTTGATAGTATTCAGCATGTGAAATTTTATGAGGTTATAAAATCATCATTACAGTGTGATAAATATTCCATATAAAAAGAATCTTCTATACACATAATAAAGAATAAGCAATCAAATCTGTATATGCATATTGACATACATGTATTTTATTTGCCTCAGTATACATGTATACATTTAATAATTCTACAAATTCAGTATCACAATTAGCTTGTTAGTATCACAAACCACTACACGATACTTTGGACCATTTTTAAATTAATCCTTCATAGAATAGTGAAGTCTTTGTTCTTGAAACTCTGACAATTTTTCTTTTAGATGCCTTCCCAGCAGCATTTGTATTATTAACTGCATATATACTGATTTCTTTCATTGGTTATCACGAAAGTCGTCAAAATGTCTTTCCTCTTAAGGACGTTCGATCCTGTGCTTTTGAGTCAAATTTGGTCTGGACCTTTATTTCTAATATTCTGATTTGGTCTGGACCTTTATTTCTAATATTCTGCATCGTTTTTAAGTTTTAACGTTGAGTTTAGATTCTACAATGTAAGTAAAACTATATCCATTGCAAAAACTGCAATTAAATTCCATTCAAGAAGGGTTAAGCCAGGGACTTTATTTTGTGGCTGAAGGTTTTTTAGAAGAAAATTATCAATTTATCCCTTTCGAAATTTATAGAGTACTGTTAATTTTAGATTCCTATTTTTCCATGCTGGTTGCACACAAAGCTGTTTTTTGCAGTGAAATGTGTTATGCGTGATCTGAAATATCTATTAAATTATTTCTTATGAATTCTTTCGAAGAATTATTACAAATATAGTAAATATATTCCGAAAGTCCAGGAAACAATTGAGCCAATTTTAACAGAAAATTGACAAATTTTTCGTAATATCTAAAAATTTCCATCATATACCCTCACTTTTGATTTTCTTTTCTGAATATTTAAGATAACTTTGACCTACCTGCTTAAATTCAGCAAAAGTTTAAGACTTTAAAATAATTTTCTTGCTTATTAAATTTTCAATGCCAGAATAATCGCATTTTGTGAGTGCAGAAAGGTCAAATAATTGCGTAGCAATTTGAACCTTTTTCCTAGTCACAATTTTCAAGTGTCTTTTTCAAAATAGACTTATAGTTTTATTTTGTTCCATGCTTTATTTGGATAAAAATATTAAAGGGAAAACATTGAAGATGTAATTTTTTATCAAGACATAGATTTCAGTGCAAAAAGGTCATATTTAATGTACTGTAGCGCCAAAAGAAGCGTATTGACCTCCATATTTTGATATGATTTTTAATTAAGCTATATGTGTAGAAAGTAAAAATATACTTGACAAAAAAAGTTTAAGACTTTAAATATCAGGATCAAACGTCGTTAAGGATAAATAACACAAACTTTTTTTTCAGAAATCAGCAATATTTCTCATAGATTTACATTTGAATAAATAACCTAAATGATATTTACCAAGTAAAATGGGAAACTTTTATAAGATTTTAAATAAAGTTCAAAATGTGTGCAAAATTTTGTATGGTATTATACAGGAAGCAAAACAAAGTCTCAAATTTAATCACGAAGGAAAACCTACGATTTCTTTATATTTCAGGGATTTATTATTTATGTAATTTCAAATCAAAATCAGTCAAAATATATGTTACAATCCTTGCATCATTTTTTTGTTTGCGTTAAGTACACTTAAAAGAAATACACAGTACACAATATTATGTTTTGCAGAGTTAGTAATATTAGATCGTAAATAACAATAGAATAAATAATTGTCTTTTCTCCTCTTTTCTCCTCATGCCTTTTTTCTGAATATTTATTAGTATATATTTTTATTTGTTATATGCAAACGTTCATCTTACATCTTATTTTTTCAGTAAGATAATACTTACTTTTATAAAAATCGATTTCTTCATCCATTATTAATTCATTGGCATAAATTACTTGCAATGTTAGGTATTTTTTAATCATTACAAATTTATATTTCTTTTTTTTTTTTACATTTTAGATCTAGTTATTTGAGAGAGAGAGAGAGGGAGAGAGAGAGAGAGAGTTTTCTATTTTACATTTTGATAGAAATATGAATTTTAAAAAATATATTTATATTTCATTTATTCTGTGCATGATAAAATTAACAGTTCAGCTCAGGAGGTCAACATATTTTACTGTGATAGATGTTTGTCATTGTTAGATAAATCTTTGGGAACCTTCGGAACTCTTGTCATTAATCACCTGTAATTAGCAAAATCTATTCTTTATTAGCATATTATCTATTTACCGTCTTACATTCCTAATAAAAAATCTTCGTCGTTTTCTGAAGATGCATGAAAATACTAGTCATATTTCTACCATAAACATAGATAAATTTTTCCATAATACTTGACTTCTAAGAACACATTGATTACAAGGGACTTATCCGGTACACAAAACAATGGCCGACATGTTTGTTTTCTTCCTCGACCGAGTTTATTCATAACCCTCTACCCGAGAAGATGAAAACTGTTTTGGACTTCAAATAACATGATCCACGATCAAATACATTTAATATGTCTATCGATATATCTAGTGGGCGGGACTCATGAAAGAAAGCTTGGAGTCTGGTATAATTGTTACATATTGGTATAATTTACAGAATACATATATAACTATAGTAGTAATAAACCACTAATTTCTGTGATAAACGGAGTGTTTTTAATGAAACATATGGAGTAAATGAACAGTATTCAAGATCAAAAGTCCATAAACAATACGTAATAGGAGCAGAGCAAACACGAACCTCCGAAACATCAGAGGTGGGATTAGGTATCATCCCTAACCCTCCAATCCCATTCTTCCATATTTATTAATAAGTAATTAATACACTATTTTCCATTCTATGATGTCTTTATTTATTTAAGATATTTCGTTGCGCATGGGCAAGTGTGCGATTAAATTTTTTCCGAGGCAGACTACTGACACGTTACGCAAGATGTTAGTGACGATTGACGTTACGTTTTCATAGCGCTACGGAAAAAAAATTGACGTAACGCTTCTATAGTGTAATAGTGTTACTAGCTCTATGGGTACCGTATTGCTATATCAAATGGTAAATAAAAGATATAGAGTTTACCTGAAAAAAAAATAATAAACAAAAATTAAGCTATGTTTTATATCTGATAAAGTTTGTTAATTACTCAAATCACTCTTTTAACACTTTTTCGTGCATTACATTACGCAAAACTAAATAAGCGTAAAGAACGTCCACCGGACAAATATGTTGAACCTACTAAATGTTGCGTAAAATATTAATTAATAGAGTAAATTTATCAATCTGACATTTAATTTTATTGTTTGGATTAGCACATTATGAACATATAATTATTATTGAAATTGATTTTAAAAAGAGATAGAATTTATCTGTACAAAAAACGGCATGATCATTTTTTAACGTCATTTTAGACGCTGGACTTTTCTGTTGAACTTGTAATCTATCCATTAGCTACAAAGCATGCGCTCTAATATCAAAATTAATGAATTATTTGAAATATATATGAAAAGCCCATTTTTAATACAATTTATTTCTATTTAAACTTTCTTGTAAAGGAGTAAAATTAAAGTTTAAATCCAGATGCACGTTTTTACTTAATAGCGATACGAATTTTTCTTCTGTAAGAACAATTGCTCTCGTTTTCTTGCAACCATTAAATGCAACATTGCTAATAAAGTCACAAACGACATTGAATGCTCTCGCTCTGTGAGGAAAATGAAAACTAGTGATTCATTTTTGAACACTCTACTCAAGAAAAATGCAGGATCTCTGCGTAAAAAATGTAACGCGTTACACGCTCAATATACCTCTAATTTGCGCTGTAAAAATCTATTTTCCCCATAAAATCAAGTTAAACTTTATTTTCTGACCAGAATCGGGAATTTCTATTCGTTACCTATCCATTCATATCAAAATCACCCATATTGCGAGTATTTCTTTTTTTTAAATCGCCGATGGGTTTAATTGACCAGCCACTAAAATTGTGAAATGACACCAACATCGCGCGTAACGTCTGACAAAAACATGATATAATAACAGGGCTTTCACGTAAGTAAAGTGAGAATTCTATGGTCACAGTTATGATCTTCTTAATTAGATTTTATTGAAAGTGACTTATTTAATACCATTTTTAAAGCCATTTTCAGAAAAAAAATTCCTTACTGATTACTTTTTTTCTCTCTAATCAGTCTAGATCGACTCGACATCTAGTATCTTCCGGACGGGAGTCAACATTAAAGAAAATCTGGAGTCTAATACAATTGTTACAAATTAGTATGATTTACAGAATATAAAACTTTAGTAGCGATAAACCACTATTTTCTATAACAAATGAGATGTCTTTAATTAATCATACTCTTTTCTTTTAGGTACTGGGTTCTACTTCTGTGACCTAAGGTTCGAGGTCTTTTTTACGTTCTCGATTTGTATTGTTAATATGATTTAGAAGATTGAGCTTTGTTCTTTATTTTCACCTTTCCCATTGCACTATTAAAAGATTATGTTCATAGCGTCAGTACCAGATTTACTGATACGACAACCTTCTGTATACATGGTTATTTTCGCCCCGTTTAATTTTCGCCCTTTTACACTTGCAAACAATTTTGCCCCGTTTTAAATTCGCCCAATCATAGTTTTATTAAAGAAGTTATGCTGTATTATTTCATTTCATTTCGTCCAAATGAGAGTAGGGCGAAAGGGGCGAAAATAAAAAGGGAGCGAAAATTTCCCTGTATACAGTATGTACTTACTATATTATAATCACATGATATTTGTTTTCTTTACACTAAATAAATCACGAAGATATAAAAATACACAATGTATGGCTAAGTTATAGGAGATAAAAGGAGATTAAGGTTACGATTATGATACACATACATTTATTATAATGCGACAATAACGCCATTAGCAAAAAAGGTTCTCAATTTCTCAATAAATAGCAGTTAATGTATACTAGAAATAGCAACAATTAAACTTTTAGAAAGAATTTTCTAAATTTAGCAAGCCTAATGATATACTGTTTTGCTTTTATATTTAGTAAGTTGAAACTTTTTTTTATACATTACACTGTTTGAAGTATACTAGCATATAGAGAGAAACATAATTTAAAGTTTTAAGAATACGTCACTTACCTGAATCAATCTTTTCCCTCATAATTCGACTGTTCTGTTAAAATTTTTCATTCAAATAAAAGTTATTCAAACATTTTAGTTTTCATTCGCATTTACCAATTTTAGATTAAACTTACAATTTCCTCGACAAAAAGAATCTTTTAAATATTATTTTACAGAACTTTGCTGTGGGTTACCCTATCAAATCTTGAAATGGGATTTGCAAATAGAAATCGAACCCTTAAAAAACTCAAGCGAGTTTTATTAAACAAATCTCTGAAACAACATTAATAAATGAAAATACTCATACTTAATGATAAAGTTATGATTTTTGTTAAATCTAATTCTTATTGTGGAATTTGTTTTTTCATACACCTTTCGTCTTCGCATATTCCTAATATGGAGATCAATTATACATATGTATTATGAACATTTGTTTCACAATTACTCTTACAATGCATACCCATCAATTTCTTTACGGTAAACGCTTCACAAGCAAATAGTCCTAGTGTCAGATATTTAAGCTGTTGTTCCTTTTCTTTTAGAAATGATAGATATATATTCAGGCGAACAGTCACGAGATAAAAAATAACATGAATAACATAGTATTTAAAAAAAATAAATCAAAGTTAAATAATATATAATATATTTGTGTTTTTTGTACTAAGTGTTTAATTTTAGATACAATCATTCTCTGTTTCAGTGAAAGTTTCACCTTATTAGCAATTTTGTCATCAAATGATGAGCACTTTAAGTTAATTGTTGGCATCAGTTCTATTTCTGGGTTTATGATTACTTAATTACATTATTTAAAGAAAACATATCAAAACTTTGATGTTTTCTAATGATTAATCCCTGTTATATGAACTTAATATTATAAAAAGGACAATACATTAACATGTAAAAGTATAAATGATTACATATGTAAGTATATTATGTCAACACAGGTTGATCATTGCAATACTGGTAAGATTGAACATCCCTTTGTTAAAATTAACTACGGTTACGAACTGTGGTATACTGTTAGTTTAGTAAATAAAAAATGTAAAGTAAAAAATTAGAAACTTATAGTAAAATTAATATATTTTCTATAGTTAGAACTTTATCATAGATTGATTGATTGTATATTTACGGAAGCCCATTTAGGACCTATCAAAAAATATTTTTGAATCCGTTATAACGATTTTTAGAATTCGTTATAACGAATTTAATTTGTTATAAGAATTCAAGAATTTGGTTATAACGAATTCAACAAATCTGTAATAACAGATTAAATTCGTTATAACGAATTCAATAAATCTGTAATAACAAATTAGATTCGTTATTTCAATGAATCTGTTATAACAAATTAAATTCATTATAACGAATTTAACAAATCTGTAATAACAAATTAAATTCGTTATAACGAATTCTACAAATCTG
The DNA here is from genome assembly GCF_032062105.1 of Saccostrea cuccullata. Lineage (NCBI taxonomy): Eukaryota > Metazoa > Mollusca > Bivalvia > Ostreida > Ostreidae > Saccostrea > Saccostrea cuccullata. Next base: position 305,971 of record NW_026925998.1, on the reverse strand, counting down.
TTATAACAAATCAAATTCGTTATAACGAATTCTAAAAATCGTTATAACGAATTCAAAATATTTTTTGATAGGTCCTAAATGGGCTTCCGTATATATTGGTTAACGTCCCTCTCGAGAATTTTAATCATATGGAGACGTCACCGTATACCGGTGAAGGGCTTCAAATTTAGACCTATACTCGGCACTCAGGGCCATTGAGCAGTGCGGGTTCTTTTTAGTGTCAACGCCTACCGTAACACGGGACCTACGTTTTTAAGGTCATATCCGAAAGACCCAAGACTTTCACTTCTAGTGCTGAGCGCTTGGCGAAGGAACAATTACTACCAATGTTTACGTCTTAAGTATGACGCGGCGCCTGGAACGAGAATCGAATCCGGGCCTCCCGATCACGAAGTGAACGCTCCACCACTAGGAAACCGTGTCCGTTCTTAATCATAGATGAACTTGGACATACTATAGAGAACTATAGATAACCATATTAAATTATTTATATTATTGTAGCAAACTATAGTTTAAAGTAGTATATTTATATGCAGTGTATTTCTCTTTATGAAATCTATTGTAAATCTACAACCTTGTCACGGCGAGACATAATGCACAATAAGAGCTACACTTTAATTAACTAAAACACCCAAATGATATTGCTTTATGCTTGGACTAAATTCAATTTATATTATCGATTAAACGTTTGTACTATTACCAACATTTTATACTGCTGCATATTATATTCCAATTACCCCCAGGTCTGATCAATGAAAGTGACACCAACAGTAAAGCAAGAGAGGTGAAATTTGTTAAAAAAAAAAAAAACAAACAAAAAAAAAAAAAAAAAAAAAAAAAACTTCACAATATATTTATCTTTTTTTCGTATCCTAAGTGAACAACAATTCACTTTTCAAGCTATCAAAAATCAAGGTTTTTTAAAATATTGATCTAAAAATCCTTTAATTTTTTTCCTTAGAATCAAACTAGCAGGGACTATATCTTTAGCGGAATGGTGGCGTATGAAAATATCTTCTCTTTTGTCTCTCAAAATTTTAATAGAACATTGAATTTAGTTATAATTTTTACACAATCAAAGACTTGAAAAAAAAATTCAAATGTAAGTTGAATTTATTATTAATAATAGGGGACTAAAGTTTCAAAATATATCAAATAAAAATTATTTTCCAAAAAAATCTAGAACTATGTTACCTTTTAAAAGCTTCCAATCTAATACAGATTTGAGCCAAATATCCCTTGTTTTTTTTCCAACCTAAGACGTAAACATACTAGTAGGCAATAATTGTCAACCAAATGTCGATCCCAGTATATTCTATGACCACTTCAAGGACCTAGCATCAAACCCAAACGCGACGACTAACGAGACTGTGAACGATGATAATTTGTGTGTGTTTGAAGAGCTTGACCGTGAAATATCCGAAAAAGAAATACAGAATGCCATATCTAAGCTAAAGAAAGACAAATCTCATGGAACAGACTTGTTGATCAATGAATACTTTATTGAATTTAAACAATGTCTTCTTCCTATTGTACATAATCTTTTTAATAGAATTCTGTCATCAGGTATTTTTCCACATACATGGGCTAAATCGGTAATTGTTCCTGTATTGAAAAAAGGTGATAGGCTAGATCCAAATAATTATAGGGGCATCAGCTTAATTAGTTGTTTTTGCAAACTTTTTACTTCGATTCTGAATAATAGACTCATTGAATGGTCTAAGACTAATGATATTATTACAGATGCTCAATTCGGATTCCAACCAAGGGTGGGGACAGCCGAAGCAATTTTTAGTTTGTCGACAATTATTAGTACGTCTTTACGTAAGAAAAAAAGATTATATTGCTGCTTTATAGATTTTAAAAAAGCATTCGACACTGTAGAACGTTTTAAGCTTTGGGAAAAACTCAGTATGTACGGAATTAAAGGGAAATTACTAAATGTTATACGTGCTATGTATGAGAATATAAAATCCTGTGTCAAATCAACAAGAATGATTTCAGAGGTCTTTGAAAATTCCCTAGGGTTGTTACAAGGAGAAGTTCTGTCACCTATCCTTTTTTCATTGTATGTAAATGATTTTGAAATTGAGTTCATAAAAAACGGTAATGTTCCCCTTGAACTGCAAGAATTGAATCTTTTTACCTTGATGTATGCAGATGACATGGTTTGTTTTGCTGAATCTGTACAAGAACTACAACAAATGTTGAATACTTTGTATGATTATGCTTCAAAATGGGACCTGACCATTAATGTTGATAAAACTAAAATTGTTGTTTTTAGAAATAGGGGGAAAGTGCATGATAATGAGAAGTGGCATATACATAATGAACAAATAGAAGTTGTAGACAAATTTATGTACCTTGGTGTTTTATTAAACTACAATGGAAATTTTAATGTAACTCAAAAACAATTGGCTTGTCAAGGTAGAAAAGCAATGTTCTGTCTAAAATCTAAGGTTAGTCAATTGAGTTTAAATACTGAAACTATGTTCTCACTTTTTGATACATATGTTAGTAGCATACTGAACTATGGCTGTGAAGTTTGGGGAAGCCATAATGCATGTGATATTGAGAAGATACATTTAGAATTCATTAAGAGTGTTTTATATGTTAGAAAAAACACAAATACTTCTATGATATATTTTGAAACAGGTAGACTGCCTATGAAGATTATACGACTTTTCCGAATTTTAAAATTTTGGTTCAAAATATTACAAAGTAAGAACTGTATTTTGAGATCATGTTATGAGAAACTGTTAGAGGAAATTGAACAACCAAAGAACAAGATTAAGAATTGGGCTTCTAATATTAAAGATAAATTATTCGAAATTGGTCTAGGATATATGTGGACTGACCAAGAAAGAATTAGTTATAACAGCCATTTCCCAATTATAAAGCAAAGAATTATTGACAACTATGTACAAAATCTCCTTGCTGATATCAATAGTTCATCTAGATGTATGTTATTTAAATACATTATTGATCACTTCACACTGCAATATTATTTGGTGAAACCTATTCCATCCATTTATAAAAAGCAAATTAGTAAGATAAGACTGTCTTCACATAATTTAGCTATTGAAAGTGGACGCCATAGAAATATCTTGCGCGAAAACCGAAATTGAAGATGAATTCCATTTTGTTTTAAAGTGTCCACGATACAAGGGTTTACGAGTAAAATATATTAGAAAATACTACTGGGAAAAACCATCTATGTTTAAATTCATACAGTTGTTATGTGCACATAATGTTAAGGACCTTTGTAATTTGGGGAAATTTTTGTACCATGCCTTTAACTTACGTGATGAATGTCATATTGCCTTATAAACAAATTAATAATGGTTTGTACATTCTCCATCATCATGATATTGATTGCATAATAACTATGCTGACTGTTAAAAAATACCCTCGCTATGCTTTACTGTTTACATGTTATAAATTTATATTGTATACAATAAGATGTATGTCTTACTTAATAAAGTGAATTGAATTGAATTGTTCCTTCGCCAAGCACTCGGCACTAGAAGTGAAAGTCACGGGTCTTTCGGATAGGTCCCGTGTCACGGTAGGCGTTTGCACGATAAAGAACCCTCACTGCCCAATGGCCCTGAGTGCCGAGTATAGGTCTTATTTTTATAAGACCTATAAGACCGCGGTTTATAAAGCGTGTAAAGCGTAAACTGTCCCTGGTTACTGGTATGTTATATCGTATAATTTAAAAGTTGAAATAAGCTTCATTCTTTAAATAATTTTGAATATAAAGTTTTTTATTTATATAAAAGCAACGGACATTCCTTCTAATGAGTGTGAATGTGAACCCAATGTACCAACAGTTTGGTTTGGGAGAATGAACTGAACTTGAACTTTCTTATTAAGGTGAAATCCGATGTAATAATTGACACAAAAATAACATGATAAAGAATAATTATATCTTATCAATCTATCTCAGTTGACTGTGGTATATGATAAAATTCTAAAGGAAGGTCGTTAATAACTGTAGGATGATAGACCTAAGTTAAAATGATAGGTTTTGATATTTTATATGTTAGTAATCAAAAACACTTCTTGTCATGCTCTTATTATCTTACCTGATAATTCGCAGTTAGAGATTATGGTTGAACGTTCATTGCTTCCTTGAAAGACGACAGGATATATAAATCCTCGACTTTGCAAAGTTTCAAATCATCTTCGGAAAATTATAATATGAATCTATTGTTTGATAAGGTATGATCAATTCGAGAAAAAAAATGGAAAGCGAGGTGAACCATTAACAATGGTGAACATGAACAAATCCTTTGAGTATTCTACACTGGGTGAACAATCGAAACGTTTTCTTGAATAAAGTCAAATATGAAAGGAGGAATTTTATGTGGGAATAGGTAAATATTTGTCTCGAAAATAATGAGGTTATATATGAACAAAAATTTATTAAATCTCATTTATACCACTAAACAAACGTTTATACAGTTATTCCCCAGCAATCGGTTTGTTGTGATAATTAAACAATAATGCAGGTGAAGCTATTTCAAAACACTTCAACATTTACAATTATCAGTTTTATATTTAGTTCATATTTTGTTTCATATTATCGGTATATTATCAGCTTTTTATTCACTTTCTAATCCTGGTTTACATAATTGTATTTTATCAATTTTCGCAAGTTCTACTTGTCGTTACAATTGTAGCAGGTCTGGTGTTCATATAGCCTGTACTTCGCGTTGTGTTTATATTTGTTTTGAGACGACTTTCTGAATATAAGACCTCTACATTAGATTATACCTTGGAAATATTTGTAAATTGTAATGAACTATAAAAGAAAATAAGATTAACAAGACTTTACAATTTATTACCAATCTTACAGTACGTTATAATAGTACACAATATGAAGACCTTATTTCCCCAACCCAAATATGGCCTAACTTAACCCTAATATAGTCTAGCCTAAGTAGTAATATAATTTAATTAAGACAGACGAACAAGGGACGATTCCAGTATATGAAGAGTTTAGCTAGCGAAGCCAGCTGTCTCCCTCCCCGATCTAATAGTTACCTAGCTTTATATATGAAAAAGGAACAAAAGAAACTGTCAAAAACCTTATTGGCCGAAAGATAAAAGTGGGCGTTTCCAAATAAAACGTGGACAATTTACATCGGGATCGAAATGAAATAATTATGAAAACGTAAATAAACCTAATCTGTCACACAATAAAAGCAACTTATTTATGGGTAGTATTTTGTTTGACATATATGTTTCATACCACATTGATTTTTAGACTAGTTTTAAAGAATTTGAGCTAAAATGCTTCATAAGAAAAAGACATTGATGGCAAAGTATAATAAGACCTTACGGTAAAAGTTATGGCCAATTTTTTTTATCCTCAACTTCTATTATTTACATGTTTGTAGCAATTTACATTATAACCTGCATATGGAATTATGTCTCTCAGTTAATGTGATAAAACAGCAAGAAAGAATTCTTAAACATGTTAAACTATTTACAAATACCTTGGTGATACAAGGCTTTGAACTACTAGTATCTCGTATAAAGTCAACTTTTAGCAATTTCTATGGTCGACACAATGACCTTGTCAGAAAATACAATCTATCAAATGATGACTGGTGTTTATGATACAAATTCTTAAGCCATTATTTTGGCTCTGAGTTGTCCTTGTACTTCCCTATCTACCTGATCACGGCGTGACCAGTCGACAAGGGATGTTTAGTCTTCTTTGCCACATGATCCTGAGATTTTTGAACGCCTTTATTTGCTCATCAATATTGTGTTTTGTTCCCATGGACTTTAAACATGATTACTGTTAGTTTTATATATATATATATATATATATATATATATATATATATATATATATATATATATATATATATATATATATATATATATATATATATATATATATATATATATATATATATATATATATATATATATATATTATATATAGATATTTTATTTAAGTGAAACAAGGAATTTATATATCAAGGTCTACTAAAAATAGTAAAAAGTTATTTTAAGCGATTCAAAAAATAGAATGTTGAAGAAAGGAATTTAGAGAAAAAACTAATTCTACCAAAAACTGCAGCTAATACTTGATGTCTTCTTGATAGTTAATTTTTTTTCGTTATCTTTTAAAACAATTTAGCGTTAAATATATTTCTTTTTAGCGAAGTTGCAAAAATGTTAGTATACAGTGTATATATTTAAAACTTTTATGCGATAAAAATAACAAACCATTTGAAAAGATGAACTAAATAGGCAATATACATTCAAATGCTCTATCTGTAATTCGTTATAGTTGTTACTCATGCAAATTTTATATATTCTTAAAATTTTAGATGCAGAAAAATTATTAATAGGCAGAAAAAAAAAATTTTGGAAAGGCATAAAAAGTTACACTAATAACTAATATCAACAAAATTACATGGCAAAAAGTGTTCTATTGGAAATTAATGTATATATACCTGTATTTTAATTAGAGGACATAAATGCCTTGCCATCTGTCTATATAAAACATTCTCAAAGTTCTATTTTATTATATCGTGTATGAATGAATCAAATGCTTGTTGAAATGACAAATTTCATTTAAAATATGGAAAGTGTGTTTAAAAACATTCACTAAGAAGCAAGGCTCACATGTGTGTAGATACTACAAGTGTTTTTTCGATTGTTTCCTTAGGCTGAACCTCCAAAAACGGCTGGTATAAAATATTCCTCTCCTTCAAAAGATTCTCGTGTCTTCTTCTATTACATATACAAAGCATCAAGAGAAGTTGAATTCTGCACTCTCGAAACCTCCAGATGTACAAAATTGGGTTTATAAAGATTGTGATTAATGTAATACCTAACACAACCAATTCCATCTGTAATATTTCTACATTCTCCTTAAAGCACATGATCACGTGAACAACGATGGCCAGTAAGTAGAGAAGAAAGTGTGGCCCGGTTATAAGGACGATCTTCCTACTGAAGACCATCTGATCGTGGATTATTCTAGAAGCCGACAAGGACTGGAGGTCGTTAATTTCTCGGTTATGTTTTCTGTAGATTGACAATATCATCAAGTAGGAAAACACATACAAGGATAAAAATACACTGCGCAAAACAATTTTAAACAACAAGGCGTCAGACTTGAATAGTTGAATAATCACAGCAGAAACTATGCTGAAAATCCAGAGTCCTACACATACCGCTACCATCCGCTCCTTCGTTGTGTAGAGTTGGTATTTTAACGCAAATTTTAAGCTCAGAAATCGGTCCACTCCAAAAGCCGTTATGTTAAGAATAGAGAGGGTTGTCAATATGTCGAAGATAGCATGGCAAATTGCCTCGCCTTCTTTGGCAATAGGATAGGCATACTGAAAACCATACGCAATACCAGTGGCACTTCCAAGAAGGAAATCGGGAACGGTCATATTAATGGATAAGACTTTGATTTGTAAGGGAAGCTTCTTACACTTTATCAGAACAAAGAATCCCAAAACATTTCCCAAGGCAGCCACTAAATAGGTGATGGAGAAGACAAAAAACAAAGGGTTGTCTTGATGACTTGGGGTGGTGCTGTCAGACACGTTCTCCACACCCCACATGTTGGAACTTTCTCAAACCATGACTAAGGATTCCTCATTCTTTTGTTACGTCAGACGATTATCCTGAAATCAATATGTTCTTTAGCAATTATGCGTTTTTAATTATTTCACTGGATATTGTTTTCTGAAAAATTCTTATGTAAAAAAAGAGATATATCGATATTTTATCAAGGTTTCTATAGGAACAGTTCAAAAATGAAAAACAACATGATCATAAGTGTTTGGTAAGGTTAATAATAATCACATCTTATATGTCATTATTTACTTAAAATAAAAATGTAATATAATCTGTAGTACTTTTAGAAGTATTTATGTTAAAAGAAAACACCTGTACAAGAGGAAGAGAAATAAATTGCCTAGTTATATATAAAACTTTTCTACATGACAATGCAATTCTTATTCTTCCATCTTTTAATCTCCAGTTTCAAAGATCACGAGATATATTATGTTCTGCTATTTGTAAGGTAATATTTTCCTAAACACCCACGCTGCCCAATATTTGAGAGGTTAAAAAGGAGGATGTCTTTACTTTGAGTGCAAAAAATCATGTCTGTGATACATGAACTTAGTTTTATTTGAAAAAAAAGTAATGAACAAAAAATTCACACTTTCAAAATATTGTTATATTGTACGGAGTTTGAGCGTGATTCTCAATGACGTCTTTTTCCCCCTTTTATTCTATTTTCTGATATAGATTCTAAGCATATTTATTAACATTTGATATTCTGAAATAGTTGAATCTTATATTAACATTTTTTAAGATTACAGATATTGACTGTGAGTTTTTAAATTATTTCTTTTTAGAAGGAACAAGTACAGAAAACTGAAAAGAAGCACAGAACTTGGCAAAAAGAGATAACATAAAAACAGGAAACTATGTTATGTTTATATCTACTTTAAGAAATACAATGCTTGTATTGCAAGTAATTTAACGATTGCAAAAAAGCAATGTTTTTCTTGTTTGACAAAGAATTAGGCATTTTAAGTACAATAATATGACTTGGTAGTTAAGTCGAATTTTAGTATAAATGAAGAAGAATAATAGTTGATGAATTTAACAATTTGTAGTCTATACAGATATACTTTAAAGAGGTGTTTTAGTGGATTTCCTAGGCGTATTTAAAATACATTCTTTAACTCGCCTTTGCCATTATATGATTCGATACGCAAGAACATGCTCTACGTATGACAATTTCTAAAATGAGGTTAGTTATTGACAAAATAGTGGATGAAACAAGAATATGAGCAGTCTCGTTTAAAGTCATCATTTCGTACATTCTATGGTCGAAACAATGACCTTGCCAGCAAATGCAATTTATCAGTAAATCAAATGCTGGCTGACGTTTTTCATACAACAGATACTGAATTGTCGACGGATTTTCCTGTTATTTCCCGACCATGACAAGTAGCACACGGCGGGTGTGACCCGTCGGCAGAGGATGCTTACTCCTCCATGGCACCTGGTCCCAACATTGATGTTTTTTAGAGGTCTGTTTTTGATCTGCTCCAAAAATGTGTATTGTTTGGGACTTTTGAGCTTGTATACTGTTCTTTTTTATATATATTCTATACTTGAAAAGAGATTTTAGCCTGCACTGCGTTGTATTGGTATACAACCATTATATTTAATCTGATGAGCTAGGTTAAGAAAAAGGTTTAAGATCTCACTCTTCCTAAATTTCTTTTACCGGGTCAATAAAATTTGCTTTTTAAAATTAAAGTGAAGGGTGTTTCTGTTTTTGCGTTTCTAAAATTTGGTACTTGGATTTTGAATTGCAAAAGTTTTCAATGGGTTTTTTGTTCCAAACATTATCTGAAAACACCAAACAACGGTGTGGACATGTCGTATTTCGGTTGAAGTATCAAATCATACACCAGGGTGACTTAAATGTACATTTCTGACTTATTAAGATAAAATGATCTTACTTGTTAGATTTCCACAGGTCCACTGATGATACAACAGACTCGGTTTATCATGTAAACTGCCTCTCGCTGTTCTCACTCAATAGACATTAGATATCGATCGCCTCAGGCAAAATTTCCACTAAACACCAAAGAATATTCAACTTGGTTGAAAGATTTATTATCTGGGTAATCTTAAACTTCACAAATTAGACAGCATTTAGTGTGTGGGTCTTTTGGTGTTTAATAATATTAATTCCTATCAAACAAGAATAAATTTTGTATCGATTCATTACGAAAGATACTAGCTTTTCATAGAATTCACTTATAAAAATCCAGCAGTTATTATATATAACAATGAGTCTCACTGAGTTCAGGTGAAAGATGCCAATTATTTTTCAATATACAATATATTTGTTTCAAAGCTGAGTTTTGTGTTATTTGTCCTATATATGGTTTGCATATTAAATATAGTGTAAGACTTGTAAACTCAAAATTGAACGTACCCTCTTTAATAACTTCCATTTGAGTAAACTTTGATTTACTTAAATTAGACTTGAGCGTACTTAATTAAATTAAATTGCAATTGATATAAGAAAGTAAACTTTCAATGATTCATTTAACTTCTAATCAAAATTGAATGGACAGTGGTTTGAATTTTTAAACATGTTAACTTATTTACGGTCTGTGAAGAACGTAAAGCCGGAATAAGTCTTATTTACTGTTGTCAATATATAACGACAAAAACCTGAAATAACTGTCTAAATTGAAATATAAGTTGAAGGGTGTGTTGAATTGCTATGAATTAAAACTACCGTTTGTTGCCTTCTTAATTGTTGGTATTCTTTTAAGGTTTATAAACGAGTAATTAGTATCACATTTTTTTGCTTGACACTTCACAAGAAAGAATAAAATCAAATTTTAAGAGACTTGGTTTCAGAACAAAGGATCAGTTTTGCTAATTACAAGTATGATTAGAACAAAAACACATATATACTGCCTAATTTTTAGTCAGTTGTAAATTTTAAAAAATAGACTAAAATTATATAATTATCAGCTATTATATACATATGTTATAAATGATAGACTAAATTACCATCTATTTATACTTGATTGATTGATAAATTAGTGTCGTATCAATTTTCACTCTATTTTCACCTGATATATAACAAGCTCATTAGTCAATCGATGCACCAATTGATCTCCTTGTTTTTTGAATATTAGTTAGCAATAATAATTTACTTCAATTTTGTAAAATTTTACTATACCAGACAAGAAAAAGATTGATTGATTATTGCTGTTTTACGCTGAGTCGGCAATATTTCAGCCATATTTCGGCGGTTACAAGAAGAAAAAAATGTTAAAGTTTTTGGACGCCCCCAGGCCTTTCTCAAGGACAAATAAAATATTTCATAAAAGGAAAAAATAAATAAAATTAAGCAATGTGTCAGCTGGCATATTTCTACTTGCTTTAAAACAGGCTACATAATTATGTAGACATGTAAGTTACCAATTTTATTTAAAAATATTAAAATGTGGATGAAAATACTTTCTAACGCCACTATCTGACATAAGATGCAACATGAAATCTTTTACGGTCATGCGACTTATATGCGCGATAATTATATAGACATGCATAGACATGCAACTTATTCATGTCAACATGCAAGATGATTATGTTAACATGCGAGTTATTTATGTCAGCATTCGAGATATGTAAGTTGATATGCATTTTTTTCCTGCATGACGACAAATGTTTTGTATATTAAAAAATTTAACTCGCATGTTGACAAAAATGTAAGTTTTGTTGACATTAATAAGTGATTTGCCTATTATTTTGTGAAAAAAAAATCTATGTACACACAAGTACTCTGTTGACATAAAAAAAGAAGTTGTGTTTCCTATATTATTATTTTGCATGTTTACATAACCTGTTGGAATTTCTTACATATCAATTGAATGTTATTAAAAATTATTTTGTATTCATATGAAGCAGAATTTGTCCAAAATCTTGTACGTAAAATGAAGAAAACACTTGATGTGGCCCTCAACTCAACATTTAGATACAATGTACATATATTGTATATCAACGAAGTACTGTTAAATTAACAATGGTTATTTCCAGCTTATGTCGATACTACGAAAGTTCCCTTTCATTCGAGATTCAAGTTTTGAATATTTTCAATATCCCAAAATGAATTTGAATCACCATATCAATATTGGATTCCGATACTTCATATAAATCCTTACAAATAAAGATGCATATCGGGTTTCACAAAATACTCAACCAATCAAATGCGGGTTCAACATTGCTCCCCTTTATTATGTTTAATCTATCAATAAATCGTTTAATATATTTATAACAAATGAGTCATTTGAATAAATATAATGCAAGAAAGAGTGTTATATATATTAGAAAGAAAGTTAAATAATCATTTGATTTTTGAAAATATACTTCAAGTTATATTATGACTTCTGGAATATTACAATGTACATAATCAGAATATATATATTTTTGATTTTACCCATATATAAAGGATTGTTAAAAAATAAAGTTATAAATAGTGACTAAAGATTAACAAAATCCTTTAGCCTATAAATAAAAACAATATTTTATTTCCATAACGCTATGGTCAGAGATAAAATATAAAACCATAACGCCTAGTTCTGCAGCTAATTTTGACTATCTACTGTTTGATATCAGATAAAATGAATGCTGCATTTATTCTAAATATTTGCAATCTGTATTGTATATATAATTGTTATTTGCATAAATCAAAGCCTTAGATGAACATAAGTAATTGAAAACTTTTTTTTAATGTATTCCCTCTATGTACACACAAGGCTACATTGCCTTTCAAAGTTTTAAAGTAACATTTTCAAAAAATTGGCAGGAGTTGCTTGTGTTTCTTTAACAATATTCATAACTGTATTATTATGTCAGCAACCCTTTAAATACAGTAGACAATGCAAAAATACATATATTCCTGATATATGTATTCCATTTAATATTTAAGAAGTCATAATATAAATTGAAGTATATCTTGCTGATAAAAAATCAAATGATTATTTAACTTTCCTTCTAATATATATAACACTCTTTCTTGTATTGTAATTTATTCAAATGACTCATTTGTTATAAATATATTAAACGATTTATTGATAGATAAAACGTAATAAAGGGAAGTAATCAAATGTTGAACCCGTATTTCATTAGTTAATCTGGATTTTGAATATCGCCCTCAATTTCGAACATTTAGATACAATGTACATATATTGTATATTAATCTGACTTGCTGTCAATTAACAATTTTGTTATTTCGAAACTTGAATCTCGAATGAGCCTTCTGGGCTTTCTTACCATTATACGATCTATTCCTGTGAGCTTGAGATAAAAGATACCACAGAGTCTGACACATCTGTTTCATATTTGATTATTTTACCTGAATAGGCATTAATGGTAATCTAACAACCAAGAACTATGATAAACGTGATGACATAAACTTTTTAATCGGTAACTTCCCCACGCATACGGAGTTTATATCTCTCAGTTTATTCGATGCACAAGAGCATGTTCTACGTAATAAAACTTCTCAAACGAGGTACACTGTAAATTATTTTCAACAAGTTCATGAAACCGTTTAAAGTCATTATTTCGTAGGTTCTCTGGTGGATACAATGACCTTGTCAGCATATACAAGGTATCATTGAGTGAAATGCTGATTGCCGTTTTTCATACTATAGTAATTGTTAGTCCATTATTTATACACTAAATTGATGACAGATTTTTCCGTTATTGGCCGATCATGACAATTAAGGAACACATGGCGGGTGTGACCGGTCGGCAGGGGATTCTCACTCCCCCATGGCACCTGATCCCATCTCTCATGTTCTGGAGGTCTGTTTGCTCTGTTCCTGATTTATATTGTTTATTGGACTTTTGAGCTTGAATACTGTTCGTTATCTCCATATATGTCATATCAACATGCAAGATAATTACATCAACATTTATTTTGTTCTTTTATGTTAAGATGCGAAATATTTATGTTGGCATGAAACTTATCTTGCATGTTGACATCGACATCTTGAATGTTAACATATAACTTGCATATTGACATAAATAAGTCACATGATGACATAAATAAGTCGCATGTTAACATAACTATCTTGCATGTGACATAAATATACAGCTGTCTATATAATTATGTTGCATGTTAACATCGATAAGCCGCATGTCTACATAATTCAATTTACAAATGAGACCAAGTTTTCATTTGAGTTTTCTCAATAATGCCCTATAAAAAATTAAAAATTTGACTGAATGGATTTTTCAGGGGTGAAAAAATTGTAGATTAATTTCTTCCCAATATAAATCACATAGTCCAGTAATGAAGCACAGTCAGTGTGTATCTGAATTTGAAGATGCTTGGAAGACATAGTTGTCTCGACAGACTTCATAATTGGACATTTATACCTGTATCATCTGCAGAATTTATAATGGATAGGAAAACCTTTCTAGTGGTCATAGTAATGGTGTTAGGGGCACTTATATGTGAAAGCCTGGATTTAAGGGTAGGATGGTTGTCGACTTCTTCAAGGACAACTTATCTGTGCTTTGAAATAGCCTGTTATTTTCGTTGAATTAAATGTTGAGCTAAATATTTACATCATAAAAGAGCTTCCATACACTGTTCTAGTGTGAGAGTAATTCGTCAAATGTAAAATTCAGCACCTCTTGTAAAAGCCCACTAGTATATACTGTCAATTAGTAATTCCAGTATTTTTTTTAACTGTGAGTAGAATATTTTTTTAACAATGGTAATTTTGTAAATGAACAATCATAAAAATGTTAACTTTATATTTTCAATAAATCGCAATGAAAATTATCACATAACTACCCCAACATCTAGTTTTAATTAATAATATATGCATAAGAATTCTTTACATGGGCTTTTGATTCATTAGATTTAACAAAAAAAAGTAAAATTAATTAATTATATTTTAATTTTGGAATGAAAAAGTGGGAGGCTAAGCCTTGTGTCAAAAATATTTAAAATTTTGCATTCAAAATACTGTAAATCACTTTTTATTCGCGAGAACTATATTTTCGCGTAATTACGCAAGTCTGTCTGCTCGCGAAAATTTATTTCTCGCATATATTTGTTTTATCAATATTTATATAAAACAGAAACCACAACTCGCGAAAATTTTGTCTCGCTTATAAATACCACATAGTTAAGTCGCGAAAATAAGGTGTCGCGAAAATATTGTGATCTACAGTACATTAAAATATTGTAGTGATCCTCCCAATATTTACCTCAGCAATTAAAAATGTAGCAACACTTTATACCTTTATCATATTTCAAAGAAAGTACAGTATTACTAATTGCATACTTTATTTCAGATATTTTTTATTGATAAATGGTTATATGACATAATACTATTTAATCAACATCCTCCGGTTCTTGCTTGATTATCACATCTAACGTCCATGATGTAGGGACAGGTTTATCTGTATTTATTTTACCATCAAGTTTTGTTTCTGAAGTCCCTTGTTGAACAGATGTCTGTAGTCTTACAGAGGATTTGTTAACACTTTGTTCTCCCTTTGCACAGTTACTGTTATTTACAACTTTGTCTTTATTATGAGATTCTGCAGCGGGTAGATGAACAGTGCTATTTTTGGTTTCCTCAATATGGCCAGTAGTGGAATTAATAGCAGTATTTTCACTTGATTGCGTGGATTTGTGATTACTTTCTTTGGTAGATGGCGCTCCATTTTGACTTGAATCCTGGGATCTTCCTCTTTGCAGTGCTGGGAGACTGACTGAATTAAATGCACTCAGAGGAGGGAGTGTGGCAAGTTTTACTCCCTCCTCCTCTGTCTCCATTTCCACATGGAGTTCATTCATAAGCTGCGAAAGTTTCTCTGCCTTGCGTAGTTCATTTTGGTGTATAATTGTATATAAATGTTCTGTCAATTGTTCCTTCAAATCTGATTTCTTCTGCAGATCCATCTTTGCCTCGATGAATTCTCTTTCTGCCCTATCATATCGACGCCTGTAAAATAATCAATTCATTTCAGAATAATACAGTGTACAGAACAATATTTTAAGTTTATGATAGTTTAGATTTAATTATTTTTTATAGAGAGTTGAAGTCTTTTACAATCTTTTGACTGTGCACTAGTTCCTGGTAGAAAATGCAAAATGTGATTTTTTAAAATTTCATTGGTTGAGATGCTGTTCAAGGCAAGGTAGATAATTTTTTGGTGATTTTTTTTTGTCTGACTAAACAATTTTTCAAGGTTATCAATTTTAATTCAATCAAAGTAAAAAAACCTGCAAAGTTGCATCTGTTGTAAACCCTGTAGCACAACAAAGACAGCAATTTAAAATTATGTCCCTTACTGAGCCTCCATGTAATCTTTGCTGGCTGATTCTATCCGACTCCGGATCAGTGTAACATCTGCAGATAGACGATTGTCCAGCAACTGAACTTCTTTCTGGATATGGGACAACTTCTGGGCCTCTTCACGTGCTTTCTTCTGTCTACAAACAAAAAATTTCTAAAGTAAAAATTCTGATTTAAAGATATCAAGAGAAGTAAACTATAATTTTTTATATTTTGCTTCAAACTGAAGCACAAAATTGTCTGTAAGACCAGACATGTTTCTGCTGAAAAGCATTGAATAACTTTCTGTGAGATTTAGGATCAATTGAATTTTTTAAAAATTGTCACCTTTCTGTCAAGGTTTTGGAAAGCAGAGCTTTTCGTTGTTTGTTGGCCTCCTCTATCATCTTCTGTTGATCACGAAACTTGTCCAGATTATTCATCTCACGCCTGTAAATTCAAGGAGAACGACAAGATATTTGACTAGAAGTACATTTGAGCCATTAATCTGAATGATTCCCAGGCAAATTGTTGAAATAGTTAAAACTGAAATATAAATGTTAATTCTGTTTGAAAAATATTCCTCTGTTGTAATGTATGAATTAAAGAATAAGGCTCTATTTTACATGTATTAACTAAGGATTCATTTTGTATTTCTTTCTCCATTATCCTTCAACTTCCCAAAGGATATGAGCTAAAATAAGCTGTGTAGGCTTGGTCAAATCCCTCTTTATCAATCCAATGGAGTGGATCAAATGATTTTAATTCTAATGTAGACCAGGTTCAGGTACACGCTCTGTATAACACTTAGGACTATGAAGACAGATAGACTCACTCTGTGGCTGGTTACTTACGACAGTGCCTCTGTGTCGTCAATCTCAGTTATCTCCTCCTTGATCTCTATAGGATCCTCTGGCTGCTGAGATGGCACCTGAGTCTGTTTTGGAATTTTGTTACCACCTGTATATACAGACATATATAGTTACATGTATACAATTTATATATGATACACACTATATTATATAACATTTTTGAAGAAGTTTTCCCATTATATCACAAATATAATATTTTTATCCATATGCCCTGAAAAACTGCTTAATCACGCCGGATATAGTTATATTTCACCGGAAACAGTTATATTGCCCTCCCGAACACAGTTATGTTCCCTCGCTTGCAATCATTCTGCATATTAAATACGTCGGGTTTGAAATTCACAGAGGCAGTTGCTAAGCAAATGTAAACAGTAAACAGAAAATTAAAAAGTCTGGACAACGTCTGCGATTTGTTTATTTGAATTCAGAGGAATTAGATAATTTAATTGAGGAGAAAAAAATCCTTCAATACAGCAAAGATTATCAACGCAAGTGTCAGTGTACTGAAAACATTCTGCCATGAAACAGGACGGGATATTTCGGAATTATACTCAACGTACATATGTACATAGTATTCAATAAATATGTTCGATAATCGATTAGGGTTCAATGTTTAAAAATGTTATATACCATATATTACGTGGCTTAATTCTCGGGCAGCAATACCAGTATATTTGCCTTTGGCATCGGGCGACATAACACTCCAGGGCTTTCCTGTCACCTTGGGGCAAATATTCTGGTATGCTGCCCTCTAAGCCATGTAATATATGTATAATAGATAAATTAACAATTAGTACATGTTATCTTATTGATACAATAACAAATCTTTATCATGCTGTTGAACTTCTTACTATTTTTCTGTAGATTATTATACGTGACTGTTACTGTTGTCAAAGATTGGGAATGTTAACCTACCCAACAGGAATTCTACCTCTCATTTTTGGGGTAAGAATTTTATTTTATCTGGTTTTCATTTGTTTGTTGTTTCTTTCATATTAGCAATCAAGATAAATCTATTAATCTATTATTAGTATACTAGCACCAGGAACCTTCACACAAAATACACGACATGTGATACCCCAAACTGAAACACTGCACGTGTGATGTCCCTGCTAATACTTTGGATGTTTATGCAATTTAATTTGCATAAAGTAAGAGTAATACAATTTTTATAATGATAAAAAGTTATATAAAGGATGTTTGAAATGATTTACCCGCAGGGCTACTCAAACACAAAACACAAAATCTCTCTGGAAGGCTTGCTGCATCCTTCATATTCATTTTGCATTCTGGCTCTGGATGCTGATAAAATGTTTGAAATGTAAAAATTCTCTCCCGTTCTATAGTCAAGTTTTGCTTTTTTCTTAGGTATTCTGTGATAAAAAGCTTCATAGCGTGAAATTCTGGTTAAAGAATAGCATCGCTGCCATTAAAAAATAATAATATAATTTTCATCACAATTCTAGTAAGGACAAATATACTGAAATAAGTATCACAAGCTCTATTTTTCTCTTCTATAACGATAGTAACATTACAGCACGTCTATTATATTGTTGGTCATATCGAGTAAATTCGAGCGAAATAGTTTTATGCATAAAAGTACAAATTCATAAAAGCAGACCATGTAAAAATTTGAATTATAAAAAAGCAACCTGGTGACAACTTGCTTGTGGGCTTCTCTTTCAGTTTTCTCAATTCAGCATCTGAGAACCCAGCCCAACCCGACATCGTTTACACGTAACCTTTTTTCTCTTTTCATGCACATTCCTTTCATTTTTATAAATAGTCTTACAAACGCTTGTCTCCACGATGCTACAGCAACCGTTTACAAGTTTATATTTGACGTAGACATTACTTTTCGCAGAAGATTTTAAAATTGTTGCTGTCGTATTGTGATTAACAATTCATTATTTGATACCACTTCACTTATAGTACGCTGATAATGTTTTAATTTAAAGAAATATGGAATCTGAGTTGGTGTGCAATCATAAAAAGTGCAGAAAACGAGTAGAGGCCTTTGCATGGGTTTGTTTATTTAATTAAATTATCAATATTGGGCTATTTTATCGATTGTTTATCTGTTTATGACATTAATTTGACCAAATCTCGAATGCAAAAAAAAAAAAAAAAATAAAATAAATCTCAAACATCATTGAAAATATTTGAGTATAAATGAAAATTGAAGTATGATAGCACTAATGACTTGGCAATTTGTAACTTGAAAAAATAGATCTGCTAAACATTGAGGGGAGATGGGATTGTTTATATAAAAAAAAATGAAATTATTGACATCTATTTCAGCTAACTGCAAAAGAGTTTAATGTTTATTGATAAATAAATAATCTGACTTTTTTTTTCTCTTTTAGATAACTTCCTGTTCACGTATCCTTCATCTCTGCACTAATTGTAAAGTTTGTAAACTATAAGATAAGCTTCATTTAGGACTTGTAAATGTTTCAAATTTGACAGGTGAAAATACTTTCAGTGGTATGGCCCTAATATAATACCTACTAGTACCTCTAATTAAATTCTCAAGTAAACCTTAACAGTCTGGCAGACATATTCTGTGATGAAGATGGAGTCAGAGAGTTTAAAAATAACAATATTTGCCCAGCTTGTAAGTATTTTAAAATAACTTTTACGGCTTATAATTACCCTTTTAATATATCATATGTCATATACTCATATGAATAAATAAATGAAATTCTATTGTTTTTTGAAATATAAGCTTATAGTGCAGGCATACAAATGTTCCTTAATATAATCTGAAGAAACTTTATCCTACTGCAGTTTTGACAATACCCTATTATAATTTACAAAATGCAAAAAAAAAAAAATATGACAGAAAGGATTGGTTTCCTGTATTTATTTAGGTGTTTTGCTATTGCACATCATTTGCTATCTGTCTTTTTTTATATAGGTTCCACAGACCTGTCTGACAAACTTGACATTATCAGGATTGAAGTAAACCCGACTGAGAAATACAAGTCTGTAAGTCGAAATTCAGTGGACATTGGCTTCTGATACTTAAACTAAATAATGTGCAAAAGATTACCTCATATTGCAGATCATAATCAATGCAATTTTTCACTGTATGTAGAATAACACATGTATTACTAATACAGGAAAATTGTGACAATATCTTGTCCTAAAACTTAAGGCTTAGTCTTTAAATAGAGATCAAACATATACATGTATTTTGATGAGATATTGGGTATGTTCTATATTCTACATGTACAGTTGCATATTTTAGATGGTGCTAGCAGGAAAGCGACCTGAGATAATAATGGAGATCTGTACCAGAGCTCTGTCATTTTGGTCCTACCAGGTAATGTGTTTACATGTTTTAATGGTGAACAAAATTTCCCCCAACAGCTGTTCTCTAACTGTTTAATTATTACAGAACACTTGAACATATAAATTTGATATTCTCTTCAGTAACTTATAAATATCTTGAATGTATATATGAATATGTATTCCATAAGCCTTCTCACTGTGAGCAGGATTACTGCAGGTATCTGTTACAATACAGAGTATTATAGGTGGTATAATACATAAATATTGCATGTAGATGAGTATAACATTCTGCACAGTCAACATTTTTTTTTGTATCACCTGTCGTCAAACAATGTTGACTGTTGCTACGCTGGAGCCTGGAGGGCGTGGCTTCATTATTCAATTGGTAAAATGTTTCTTGACAAATCAGATTCAACCAATTTACATGAAAGTATAATATAATGGTCATAGACTTCAGAACTGGATGCCCCCCCCCACTCTTTTTTTTCAAAGGTAGATATAATATAAGAATTGAAGATTGGGGCTTTTAGCCACCCCACTTTCAATTTGCTTCTGATCGACACTCATGATAGTCAATGACATTTTTCACTTTTCATAGTCGGTCAGTATGTATCAATTAATGTTAAGCATATGATATATTTAAGACTAGTGAACAATATTTTGTTCACTATTACTAACTTCATTTGAATTTCAGATACACCAAGAAAGAGTCTACCAAGAGTATGTAGGATCTAAAGCCAAAGAAAGGGCAGCCCAGTTAGAGCAGTATTATGAACAAGTCATTTCTCAGACTTCAGCAGAACTGAACTGTATCCTTAGCATGTTGCAATCAAAAGAGCAAAGGAGAGCATGAGAGAGTGAGAAAGTTAGCAAGAGAGAGAGGTATAACAGAACACAATACTTACGACAAAGATACTTTGCTTTTGGTGCTTCTGGTTCTGGGCCCAGGTCCAGGTACTCCCTTCGTCGCTTTAGGATCTTTGATACTGTTGTTCTGTCAATTCCAAACATCTGAGCAATCTCACCCTGTGTCATTCTAGGAATCTGATTGGCTACCTTAGCAATTTGAACTTTGACTGAGTTAGGGATCACGGTCCGTGTTCTTCTTAGTCCCATATCTTCCAGAACCATTGTGGCCCCAGGGCTGGTCACGTTAGGGGGGATGGTAGTCACGATAGTAGTGCTGGTGTTTTGGGGAGATGATGAGGACTGGACCATGGAGGGGGACTCTTGGACAGAGAGGATGGGGGCGATTTTATACAGGAAGGTGGGGAAGGCCTCCGCTGAGGATTTGGGGGGTGTCTTGTTAGCCATGACTGTGACCGCAGGATCAGATTGCATCTGCTCTAGTAGCGTCCTCAGTGTTTTAGTAGCACTGCCTTCCATGCCCCAGTCATTGCCTATAGACAAGTTTATATAAGTGATTTTTGATTTAAGTAGAAATATTGTATTGAATTAAATTCTTGATATTAATATTTTAGTTTATATAAATGTAAGATATTGTATCTTTTCAAAGGTAAAATAATTCAATTAACACTGACATGTAAACATTAAATTTTATTGAAGTATATTATGTACTGTTCAATTTACTCAATAATCAAAGTAGTAATATAAATTTAAATGCTATTGTCCCCTTTAAAAATATTTGTTGTTTTAAACATAACATTCATTCAAACACTGAATCTCAGTTATCTTCCCCCTATACTCAAAGGCTAAAAAAGTCATCATAAAAACATTTTAATTGTAACTAGATACAAAAATAAAACCTTTAATCATGTTAATTAATAAGATACCTTACATTTATAACAGAGATGCATGTTTAATTGTTAACAAGTATTTAAAAAAAAACACAAATATAAACAATTATTTGTACTCTTGGTATTAATTAAAAATAAAATCCCCATCCATAAAAATGACATATAAACATTACACATGTGTACAGAACACACAAAGAACACCTGTTTATTGTCCTGCCAAAAAATCAATAGCACAAGACTTACCTGAACTTGAGGCGTATATATTTCACACAGGTGATGTAACCTTAACACACTTGACGTTGTTATAAGTTCGTCACATTCAGTAAATGAATTTATGAAATAAAAATCTCTGTTGTTAAATTAATGGTTTAGAGACTGGAAAATTGTATACAAGATACACGCTTGACTCTGTGGTCACACAGGTTGTTCTACAAGCACAAGGCTTACAGCGATAATGTGTGCCGAACTGAGGCTTTGCAGGGGTGTGACATTTTAATTAACGTCAAGTAACTATTAAATTCGTGAGTTAAAATTCTAAACAACGATCTTAAAAGTACTTATAAATACATAGTAATACACATATTTAATGACCACTATAAGCCCATTAAGCCTTTGCTAATCAAAGGCAATCTGTTTAATTTTCCCTGTATTGCGCCCCTGAATTAGCACTGAGTCACATGGTCTGTCAGCTATGGGGGGGGGGGGGGGGGGACAAGCTGAAAGCTCTGTGTACATTGCACTGTGGCAGCGAGAGGTCGATGGGCTAAATATAGATCTTAACACAATGTTTATCCTGCCTTGTAATTCAGCGTTTAAAGCCCAGGGGCTGACAGATAGATTATCACAAGTACCTATGTTGGACAGACGACAAGATAACAGGTGCAGACGACAGAACGAACTTGTGACGATAAAGACGAGACAATCACATAGCTCCCAAAATCAATATCGTTAATATGCATAACTTCTATCGATTAAGTACATGTATGCAATTCAACAAACGTTTGTACATTGTTGAAGTGATATGTGATTTTCCGCAAAACAGTTCGAAACTTTTTTCTCCTTTATTTGTTTTTCTTAACCTCCGACACAGCGCTAAAATTGCAACTTAGAGGTAAGCCCATTAAAAGGCAGGGAGAATTTATATAATGAATAATAGGGCAGGTAAGTTTTACATACCTCGAATAAGGTGCATATATACCCATTTATACTTGCATAAAAATATTTTAAACAATGAAGAAAAGTGATTTTTTTTATACATGAAAATATTAACTGCTTTAAGAAGATGGAAGAGGCATTGCCCATAATGCCTTTGGAAAAAGAAAATAATTATTATGATCGGTAAATAAATATATAAAGAAACCTATGTTTTTATTTGTATAATCTCTGTCAAACATCAGCATTTAGGTCATTTTGAGCTGCATGGCTTCTGATGTGTCCGATTTGAACTAAACTTTAACCTTTAATTCCGGTCAATCACCCTGCTTTTCTCGATTTTATTTTAGTCACCTGTCTGCTTTTTCGCGATTGTTGTGAAATTTTGTTTTGATATTCCACGTTTATCCAATAGCCTCGGATATCCAGCACTAGGTCACTGTCTACTGCTGATTTCCGGTATAATGACATGACTGACTACGAGCGTTCTTATGTCAGTGGTAGTATGAACAAATGAATGAACTCACAGTGGGATAAAATTGGCGTAATCTGGTCGGTGATGGCTATAATTTTTTGAAAGTGACTTGTCAAGGAAATTTTTGCGATGAACCAATGTTTAAAAAACGATGCCCGCAGAGAAAGCCAAAATCTTAAATAAATGAATGTCGATGTTTCTTACCATGATTGCAGCATAGAAAAAGTAGGTTAAGTCACAATCACAACTCCCAGACTGATGGAAGAGTTGCATGTAAAAATATATTCTCGGAAAAGAAGTATGATTTGTTGGGGAAAGCAGGTTTTTTTTCGCGGGAAAGTAGAGCCTGAGTCTAATCAGCGAAAAAGAGAAACAGCGTTCTGTTCCTTTCGTTGCCATAACACACCCGGCTGTGATTCAGACTTTGCTGCTTTTGTCTCGACAGTTAGCACAGTAAGTGAAATCGGCTTTCGGAATGCTAATTATGTTCCCCAAACGGAGTTTGGGAACATATTGTTTTTACTCGGTTTCTTATTATTATTATTATGTTCCCCAAACGAAGTTGGGGAACATAGTGTTTTTACTCTGTTTCTTATTATTATTATTATTATTATTATTATTCCTGGGAAAATTTTGTCCTTGAGTGATCTTGTAAACTACACATCTGACTAAGGTAAAATGTTTTTAGGGTCAGTAGACATGTTATGTAGATTTGCCGAACAAAGGTCATTTTGCGCGCACGTGCTTGCAAGAGCGCGCACGTGCAACACGTTAAATGGCCAATATAATGTATATTGCCTTAACTTTTCTATTTTTTAATGAAATGCTTTGAAACTCATAATGTAAGGATATATTAGTAGAATAGACAAGACGACATGGTCAAAATAGCAAAATCTCACGCGCATGCACGTGCGCTTTGCTCTGATTGGCTGAAACTAAAGTCTCAATATCTTTCTTGTTTTTTTACGAAATCCTTTGAAATTTTGAACATAGCCATGCATTACGATATCCTACAACGATATATAGCAATTATCATGAAAACACGTGTATGCACGTGCGCTGCAATCTGATTGGCTGAAACTTTAAATAGCTATAACTCCCTTGGTTTTCAACCAAACAGGATGGGATTTGGAACATAGATATATGTAATGGACTTCTACAAGAAGGTATGGTCACAATGCACATACATGCACGTGCATGTACGGCCCTGCAATCTGATTGGCTGAGACTTTAAACAGCTATAACTCCTTTGGTTTTCAACCAAACAGGATGGGATTTGGGGCATAGATATATATAATGGACTTCTACAAGAAGGTATGGTCACCATGCACATGCATACATGTGCGTGTACGTGCGCTGAAATCTGATTGGCTGAAACTTTAAATAGCTATAACTCCCTTGGTTTTCAACCAAACGGGGTGAGATTTAGAACATAGATAGATGTAATGGACTTCTACAAGAAGGTAGGGTCATCATGCTCATGTATGCACGTGCGTGCACGTGAAATCGGTAAAATAAAAAATACACTTGAATGAGCGTTTTTTTTTTTTATACTTTTGGATTTAATACTTTAATATTTAGCGTATTAAAATATATAGATTGTGTAGACAATATGATATGGTCATTACGCACATGCATTCACATGCGCAAGTGTGCAATGATAAAATTTGAATGAACATGATACACTTTTGGGTAAAAGTTGTTAAAGTCTCAAATGCATAGAGTTTGTCTTATTTAATTACGCTTACAGCGAATATGACTATAAAAGGGAGTTGGGGAGCGTTTGGGGAACATCTGTAACGGTCCCCGTTACAATTAGCACTAGTTATTATTATTATTATTATTATTCTTTTTTTTCTTCTTTGTTCTCCGGTACTTTTTTGTCCGCGAGTGTTCTCAGAAACTGTTCACCCAACTAAGTTAAAACCTTTTTAGGGTTAATAGGTGTCAAGTGTAGGTGTGCACAACGAAGGTCATTTTGCGCGCATACGCATGCACGTGCGTGCGCGTGAAATGAGTGAAATGACTGATATACTTATTATAGCCATAACTTTTACATTTTTTATTGAAATGCTTTGAAACTCATTCTATAAGGATATATTAATAGTCTAGATAATATGACATGGTCAAATTAGTACGAACTCACGTGCATGCACGTGCGCTTCCCTCTGATTGGCTGAAACAAAGATTTCAATATCTCTTGTTTTTTGACGAAATGCTTTGAAATTTTAAACATAGTCATGCATTAGGATATACTACAATATAATATATAGCAGGTATCATGAAAACACGCGCATGCACGTGCGCTGCAATCTGATTGGCTTAAACTTTAAATGGGTATAACTCCTTTGATTTTCAACCAAATAGGATGGGATTTAGAACATAGATAGACATTGTGGATTCCTACAAAAAGGTAAAGTCATCATGCACATGCATGCACGTGCATGCACGTGAGATGGGTAAAATCAAAAATACACTTGATGAAGCGTATTTTTTAATACTTTTGGATTAAATGCTTTATTATTTTATTATATCAATGTATATAGATAGTGTAGACAAGAGAATATGGTCATTACGCACATGCATTTACATGTGCACGCGTGCAAGTGCTAAAATTTGAATATACTCGGTATAATTCAGGGAAACGTTGTTAAAGTGTAAAATGCATAGAGTTTGTCGTTTTTAATGAAGCTTAAAGGGAGTATGGCACCAAAAGGGAGTTGGGGAGTGTTTGGGGAACATCTGTAACGGTTCCCGTTACAATTAGCCCTAGTTTTAATTGGTTCGTACACTTATATATCAACTGTTTCACTTTTTTCCCACTTGAGTTCCCCTTGTCCTTGATTTGACCTTGCTTTTAGGAATCAACAGCTGAACATTTCTGTCAAATGACAATGCGGACTCAAACCACCATCAACGCTAGACAAAACATAATTTTCTATTCATATATACTATGTACTAGTAGTATTTGTCTATCTTCAGCTATTGTTATCATTATTTAATTTACATTTGATGTATGCATGTAAAACTTTTTTAAAGAGTTTACAGAATTAAATTGTAATGGAAATATACTGACATTCAGGTGACTTACACTATCTGTGAGCAGATATGTTATTTAAAGCAATTGATGACAATTAATGATGATTTTGCAACAGAAAAAAAAACGCAAAAAAGAAAAGAAAATTTTAGGATGAAACGAAAAGTATTCGAGAAAAACAGTCCTTGAAACAATACAAATTTGGAACTGAGCAAACACGAACTTCCAAAATAATGAAAATATCAGAGGTGGGATCAGGTACCATGGAGGAGCGAGCACCCCTTGCAGACCGGTCACGACCGCTGTGTGCTCCATGTCTTGATCGTGGGAATAATGGGGAAATATGTTGACAATTCAGTGTGCAAATAATGGTCTAAAATTTGTATGAAAAAGTCAGTCAGCATTTGACTTCATGATAAATTGTTTTTGCTTTCAAGGTCATTATATCGACCATAGAACTTGCGAAATGATGACTTTAAACGAGACTGCTGATATTCTTGTTTCATCAACATGCCTGTCAATAACCTACCTCATTTTAGAAATTGTTCATACGTAGAGCATGAATTTGCATATCGAATCAACGGAGAGACATAAATCCCGTATGCGGGTGATGAACGTAAATTGCTGCATAACTAATGGAAGTTGACGATTGAAAAATTAAAGTCATCTGACGTTTATCATAAAGCTTGGTTGTTTGATTTCCATTAACACCTTTTTCAAGTAAAATAACTAAATATGTAACAGATGTCTTAGACTTCGAGGAA
The DNA here is from genome assembly GCF_032062105.1 of Saccostrea cuccullata. Classification (NCBI taxonomy): domain Eukaryota; kingdom Metazoa; phylum Mollusca; class Bivalvia; order Ostreida; family Ostreidae; genus Saccostrea; species Saccostrea cuccullata. The sequence goes on along the minus strand of NW_026925998.1, from coordinate 278,715 downwards.
TCTTTTATTTTAACTTTATCGGGATATATATGTGTGGTATCAACAAAGATTGAAATAACCATTGTTTATTGACAATACGTTGTCGATATATCAAAATGTCGACTTGAAGGACACAGAAAGTGTTCTCTTCTTTTCACGTACAAGATTTTGAACAAATCCTGCTTCATATGAATGTACAATGTACAAATAATTCCAAGAGATTGTTGGAAGTCTTGGTTTTCAAAAATCACATAGATATTGTGAATAAGAAACTGAAGCACTTAATCAATTTAAGAATACTCGTTTGTACAATAATAATGTGTGTTTTAAGGTACTCTGATCCTCAGGTTCTAAAAATCAGGCGTTGGCTAATTGAAAATGCTCACAAAATATCTCAGAATTCTCAAAGTAATGTATTTTTACACATGATAATTTTTCATATTTCATCTTTAAAGTTTAAAGTCATTCAAATTTATGTTGTTTGTTGGTGATATTAAAAAAAAAATCAAAACTGACATGATTTTGAAGAATTTGCTCCTTAGAAAGGAGACTATGGGTAATGGAATACCGCATGTGGAGATAAAGAACAGTATCCTAGCTCAAATGTCCATTAAAATTACAAAATAGGAGCGAAGCAAACACGGACCTACAAAACATTAGAGGTTGATCTGGTGCCATGGAGAAGTGAGCATCCCCTGCCGACCGGTCACACCCGCCGTTTGCTCCTTGTCATGATCGGAAAAAGCGGAAAAAATACGTGGACAACTCGGTGTGTAAATAATGGCCTAACAATCTGTATGAAAAATGTCAGTCAGCACTTGACTTAATGATAAATTGTATTTGCTGACAAGATCATTATATCGACCATAGAACTTACAAAATGATGACTTTAAACAAGACTGCTTATATAAGTGGACTATCATGAGTAGAATTAAATCAAAGTACCTCTAAAATACAATTTAAATAATGAGCCTTACAAAGAAAATATTGTTACTTGCTTTGTCAGCAGGGACCAGTATATATTGATCATGTAATCTAATTCTTTTTTCACCTCTAAATTACTGAACACAGAAGGAAACTGTTGGTTTTCGTTTTGCTACTCAATCTCGAGATTTTAACATACATTTGTACATCTGATGCATTTATAATCCATTTTGACAACGTGTCAAATTCACAGAAATCATGTTTATAAAATGATGACGCCAGTTTAAAAGATCGTGGTTCCTTTAACTTTGATCTTTTTAAAATTAATGATTTAACTTAAGGTCTTCAATATTTAGTTTTTAATTACTGTATCTATGTAAATCAAGAGTTAGGTCTTCATGACAGAGTCTGACACATCTGTGTCATACTCTAATAATTTACTTGAAAAAGACGTTAATGGTAAACATTTCTATCGTCAATTTCCTTACTTATGCAGCAATATACCTTCATCACCTGCATACGGAGTTTATATATCTCAGTTGATTCGATACGCAAGAGCATGCTCTACGTATTATTAATTTTTAAAACAAGTTACATTATTAACAAACAAGTTGATGAAATAAGAAGATCAGCAGTCTCGTTTTAAGTCATCATTTCGTAAGTTCTATGGTCGATACAATGTAGTCTGGTCCTGATTCTTAAAAAGAAGGCTAGAAATAAGTTCTAACGGCATTTAATTATTATTTGGTCCAGCATAGTTTTTTAACCTATTTCGAGTATGCTGAATCCGAAAAAATATGCTGGCCTTCATGAAAATGGCGTTAAGTAGGTCAAAATGGCGATTCAAAATGGCGGACACCAAATTTTTCCAAATTCTCCGTTGAAGCCGCTCAACCTAGAAAAGGATGCCGAAATAGCCTTGTATATACTTATTTCATATTAAAACATTTCTAATAGCTAGAAATGAAGTACTTTAGTTAAATAATGCAGCCGTTTTCCTCCAAAAATTCGAATTTTCTCTGTTTTTTCAAAAAATCTTTTATTTCTTTGCATACATGCATGTTCATGCATTTTAGATTAGTTCTTTTGCGTGGAATCATACTAAAAAAAAACAAAAAAATATATATTATATTTAAATTCAGTTTTGAAATAGAAATAAGCATAATAAAAATCAAAGTTATATGCATTTAACATTAACAGTCCGCACACTGAATTCATGTTTGACTTAACAAATCTTATGAGACGTAATACAGTGCGTCATGAATAAAAGTTATACGTAATACATTTCGTCATGAATAAAAGCTATACGTAGCTTATAGATAAATGGTATTGTTTAACCAGTTTATTGGTGGGGCTTCAATATGACTGAATCATTAGGACGTAAACGAAAACATCAATACAATACCGATTTGTGTGTGATATGTCAGGACAGAAAACCAGATGTTTTAGAGTTAAAATCCAGAAAGTCAATAGAAACATTAATTGAGAGAGCATCTCGTCGTAAAAAAGTTAAAGATGCAAAAAATTATGATGCTATTGATAGAATTGAGCAGCTGAGTTCAGCTGAAAGAGTACTCTGTCACAGGAAATGTCACAGTGAATTTATACATCCAAAATCTATAAAAGCAATAGAAACAAAAGCTAGTGTCCTTGAAGATATTCCAAGGTCGAATACAGACTCACAGAAACTACCGTCAACTTCTACGTCCTCCAATCTCTCTTCTTCAACGACCCGTTCCTCTAGAAAGTCATTTTCTCCTGTAGATTGGGAGTTATGTATGTTTTGTCAAAAACAGAATCGAGAAAAGTTATTCAACATTACAACCTTTTCTGTAAGTGACATGGTCTTACAGAATGCCAAATATGACGAGGCATTGCGAGTTAAATTAGGGAATGTAAGCGATTTGATCGCTGCAGAGGGTAAATACCATTTAAAATGTATGAATGCATTTAAGTATGAAACGCAGAAAACAGAGAAAGAGTCCCAAGGTGAGGATCTAGCCATGATTTTTCTTGTTCGTGAGCTTGAATACGCAGGGAATAAGCACCAAATTTTGCAGCTTTCTGATATTTGGAATAGATACTGTAGACTGATCGAAGAGATTGGGTCTGAAATCCCTCAGTGTTACATTACGCGAAGATCGACATTCAAAGATAACCTACAAATAAGGGTGAAAAGTATCTTTCAGTTTATCCGTCCTATGGATAGAACAATCTCTGAACGCGAAACGCTTCTAGTGCCACATACTTGGTCTGCATCTCATTTTGGAGAAATATTCAATGAGGGACAAGATATCACAGATGATAAATTTCTCACCATGCCAAGTTATAAGCCTACACATAACTCTTTTCACGAACTTGTACATGTTGCATTGAAATTAAGATCAGATCTGCAAGATAGAAGTGGGCATAAAGGTTTAAACGTGAGTGAGGACGATGCCATTGACTGTGTTCCAGAAAGTGTTCTCATGTTTTTAAATCTTCTTTATGGTGGGCAAGAACTTTTTGAAATTGCTTCCAGCGAAGAGCCTCCGGTGTGCACTAGACAAAAAAAAGTATTAAGTGTCGCTCAAGATATTGTCTATGGGGTGAGTGATGGGAAAAAGTGGACTCCAAAGCATATTGGCCTTGCTTGTACATTACACCAAATGACAAGATCAAAACAGCTCTTGAATTTATTCAATAGTGCCGGTCATACGCTTAGTTATAAGGATGTGCTTAGAATAGACACAGGTCTAGCAGAACGAAGCCTCCAGTCTATGGACGAGAGAAGTGGTCATTTTTTACCATTAAATTTAAAACCTAATGTTTTCACACATTTCACGGCCGATAATATAGACATTAGTGACTCGACACTGGATGGCAAGGACACATTCATGCAACGCAGATTGCTTGTTGGCAACGTGGATCAGGAAATGACCTTGACCTGAAACACATATTTCCATCTACAAAGGAGACTTTACAGGTACCTTCTCAGATAGACAGGATTGTAGAAACCACTGTAATAGAGGGGAAATCACAGCCTCTTTATCCAAAAGAAGTTACTCTAGATGTTTATAAAGCTCCTGATAAAGCAGATCAATCATCCTGTGATGCGTTTTCAGAAGAACTACTGTTTCATTTGAAAAGAAACAAACAAGATGTCCCAATTACTTGGTCTGCTTTTAATCAGTCAATCAGCAGCATAAATCCCGATCTCACTATCGTTGGTTACATGCCTATCGTACAAGCACCTGCTCACGAAATAGATACGCTTAACACAGTTGTCCAGAAATGCATGTACATATCTGAGCGTCTTGGTCAACGTCACACTGTATTAACAGTTGATCAAGCTCTGTACTTCAAGTTGATGGATTTAAAATGGTCAGTTCCAGAATACAGAGACAGACTTGTGCCACGAATGGGTGGCTTACATATTGCCATGAACTTTTTGAAATGTATTGGAAATCATATGAGTGGTTCTGGTTTGTACGAACTCTGGATGGAATGTGAATTGCTCGGGCCCGTTGCTGCTCAAAATGTTCTAGCAGGAAAGCACTATAATCGCGGCATGAGAGCCCATAAAATCACTGTCCAAGCTCTATGGAAGATTCTGCTTCCCAGCTTTTTGTTATTTGTAGCTAACAAGGACGTAAATCATTCACAAATATTGAATAGTGTTATGAATGAACAGAAAGATATAGAGTCTTGTTTAGAGCTACTGCAGGATACTGTGTATAGGGAATATTTTTTAAATTTCAGAGAAGAAATTACTAATCCAAATGTACTCTTTTGGTGGTCATATATGGATTTAGTTTCTATTCTCCTGGTATTTACAAAATCAGAAAGAGAAGGTTTGTGGGATTTGTATTTGTACTCATTCAGGGCCATGCTCCCATGGTTCTTTCGATATGACCATATAAATTATGCAAGGTGGGGTAGTGTTTATCTGGCTGATTGTCACCAACTGCCTCGTGAGGTTCTTGAAGAGTTCAAACAGGGCAACTTTGTTGTCAAAAGAAGCCAAGGAACATTTAATCAAGTGGATCCAGATCAAAGTCAAGAATGGCTTAACGCTACAGGTAAGAAGGGTGGTGGCATAGTGGGTATCACGAGAACTCCCTCTGCACTCAGTAGGTGGTCTCTTTCCTATAACTTAAGGTCACATGTAAGTTTTCTTACTAAAACCATGTACGACGTGAATCCAGATGACATACTTACTCACAAGGATGCTTCAAAGAGTCGACAGGTCCTTGACTCAGAGTTTGAGGAATCACTAGTTAATGCAATGAAAAGGTTTAAAGTGCTTGACCCCTCCTACGAAAGAGATGAATTAATCAACGTGATCACAAAAGACAAGGCTACTGATCTTATCAGAGATTCGTTACTATCTTCAGCGCATTTGGGTCAAGTACAGTTGGAGAGTTTTGCTTCAGAACGTTTAATCCCAAACAAAGAAACGGGTACATTAAACGTCCCTTTGCACTATACTTTGAAAAAAAATAATCCTTTAACATTTGAATCCTTATACAAGGTACGGGTTGGTTCTAAAGCTGTTGAAAAAAGGAACATTCTGAAGGCTGACCGAAACATATTGCAAAGACTTGTCATTGCATACAAAGCAGGAAGGGAGGTTGATTTGGGGCTTATACTGAAGCACGAACTCCTACCAGTGCCTATTTCAATTGCAGATACTAGTGGTTCCTTGAAATCTGGAAACAAATCAGTTATTCAGAATGAAATTCTGAAGGATGTGGAAGTTGGGGCGCGAGTTCAACATGAAAGTGATTCATCAGCTCTAATTATAGATGGGCAAGCATTGGTTCAGAGCCTTAGAACACATGGAATGAAAACATTTGGAGACTTTGCTGACGAGTTTGTTTCAACTGTTTTTAGAAAAGGGAGCAATTTCTCTAGGATAGATGTTCTGTTTGATCGCTACAGGGACCGATCAATAAAATCCGGAACTCGTTATCGCAGAGCAAAGGGGCACCAACCAGTCAGAAGGATTGTTGAAAATCGAGACGTTCCTCTTCCAACTAACTTCGCTACCTTCTTGTCTTTGAATGAAAACAAGAAAGATCTTGCTGCCATGCTATCTAAAGAATTAATTCTCCAAGCGCCTATTGGGAAAATCGTTGTTACTGCCGGGGGGTTTGTAGATGAAACTGGTGTGAAATGCAGTGATGATATGTTAGAATTGTCTACGCTAGAGGCCACGCATGAAGAAGCAGACACTAGAATAGTGCTTCATGCCATACACTGTTCTAAAGTATCCGCTTGCACCTCTATTGTCATTTTAGCATCTGATACTGATGTCTTATTGCTACTTATATCATTCTTTTCAGAAATAGATAGACATTTGTGGATGATTGCAGGAACCTTTTTAAAGCCAAAAAACATTCCTGTTCATGTTGTTGTTGAGAAAAACTTCTCTTCTCCAGAGTTACGCAAACATTTGGTAGCATTTCATGCACTGACAGGGTGTGACACAACATCTTATTTCTATGGTATATCAAAAAAATCTTCCCTGCGAGTATTCAGGGATAATTATAAGCTACTCGAGGGCTTAGGTGAGGGAGAATTAACTGATCAGACAATCAAAGAGTGTGAAAAGTTTGTCTGTAAGTTGTATAACCAAGAAGCGGAGACTACTGATACGGTAAGGAATGTATTGTTTGGGAAATCAAAAAGCCCTGAGAATATGCCTCCAACTAGTGATGCCTTATGCATGCATGTTAAGCGAGCACACTACCAAGCCTTGATATGGAGACAGGCAAACATTTGTAAGCCCTTATTACCATGTCCAACTGACATGGGATGGAAGTTGGATGGTGGTTGTTTGGTGCCGATACTTATGAATTTAGATCCAATTCCAGAGGCTTGCCTAGATTTGGTAGCTTGCAACTGCACAAAAGGTTGTAAAACAGAAAGATGTGGATGCAAACGAGCCAGTCTGCGATGTATGGACCTCTGCAAATGCAAAATCTTAAACAAAGATGAATGTAGAAATAATAGCTAAAAACAGAGGAAATTCGAATTTTGGGAGAAAACGGCGTGATTTATTTAAATCAAAGTGGTTTATTATCAGTTGCTACTATATTAAATATATCAGATTATGTATATTTGGTTATTTAAGCACACATTCCCCGCTTGAACACTGATTACAAAAATTTGGGAAAAATTTGGTGTCCGCCATTTTGAATCGCCATTTTGACCTACTTAAAGCCATTTTCATGAAGGCCAGCATATTTTTTCGGATTCAGCATACTCGAAATAGGTTAAAAAACTATGTTGGACCAAATAATAATTAAATGCCGTTAGAAGTTTTTTTTATTGTAAATCGGACCAGACTAATGACCTTGTCGACAAATACAATTTATCATTCATTCAGTCAAATGCTGACTGGCGTTTTTCATATTAATTGTTAGTCCATTATTTATACACTGATCTGTCGACGGCTTTTTCCGTTATTTCCCGATCATGGCAGGGAGAACACGGCAGTGTGACCAGTCGGCAGGGGAAGTCGAAATATAGACTTTCCTTAACCTTTTCCTTAACCATTTTAACTTTTCAATGGGAACGAGTGTAGTTTGAATTATATAGAGGTAGCGAATAGTATTCAAGATCAAGATTCCATAAAACAATACAAACTAGGAGCAGTGAAAACATGGACCTCCAAAACATCAGAGGTGGATCAGGTGTCATGGAGAAGTGAGCATCCCCTGCCGACCGGTCACACCCGCAGTATGCTCCTTGTCATGATCGGGAAACAACGGAAAAATCCTTCGTCTACTCAGTGTATAAATAATACATGAACAATTAGTATGAAAAACACGAGTCAGCATTTGACTCAACGATAAATTGGTCATTGTAACCACCATAGAACTTACGAAATGATGACTTTAAACGAGACTGCTGGTGTTCTTATTTCATCAACTTATTTTTTAATTGTTTACCTCGTTTAAGAAAATGTTCATACGTAGAGCATGCTCTTGCGTATCCAATCAACTGAGATATATATACTCCGTATGCAGGGGATGAATGTACGAGGGCCATTCGAAAAATAAGTCTACTAGACAATGCTTCCCATCGTTATATTATTATCACGTTTTCGTAAATAAAACATTTATTCTGTCGAATCGTGAAATTTTATACCATTTGAGTAAATAGAACTCACGTTAGCAAATTGTCAAATCAATATGATTTGAAACCTCGGAGCACGGTTAACCAACATTGTAAAGTCAAATACAACGTCAATATAGTTTCTCAAAATTACTCTGCCTTTTAATTTCATACACAGTTTGTAGCGTATTCTCCATTCGTAAAAAAAAAAAAAAACGTTTCAAGGCGTTCCTAACCCTTTTCACAAAATTTTTAACTATGACCTGTTTCTTTGCAGACCATATATCTTCCGATTCCAAATCTTAATTACTCAAAATATTGCGTTTTCCATTTTATACCAAACCGTTGCTTATTTTTCAAATATTTCCTGGTTTATGTAAAATTTTAAAGTTTGTAGTAGAGGTTTCTCGAATGCAAAACTAAATTTTATTTCTACTCGCTGCTCCGTGATGTATCTTTGTAAGGATTCTTATGAAGTATTGAAATCCAATATATACATGGTAGTTCAAGTTCATTTTGGTTCTTTTGGATATTAGTATTAAAAGTATTCAAAACTGACATATAATTTTGAGACAATGTCTTCCAACAATCTGTTAGAATCCCCATTGGTACTAATTGCACCCTGTTATTAGGAGACTTAATCACTCATGTTTTATTCATATGAAGCTGAATTTATTAAAAACATTTAATAGAGAAAAAGAGAACACTTGCTATGGCTTTCAAATCGACATTTAGCTAAACCGACGACGTACTTTCAATTAACAAATTGAATGTAATTTCCATTATAATGTCGACATGGTATATTCCAGAAGGCGTCTTCATTTGAGTGAAAAATTCGTGAGAGGGATGTTAAACAACATACAATCAATCATAGATTCCAATGAGCTTGAAATTGATGATATCAGAGTCCGATACATCTGTTTCAATTTTAGATTTTACAAGAGAAAGACGTTAATGGTAACCTAACAACAAAAATTTGATAAACCTTACGACTTTTCAATCGTCAACCTCCCTTACTTATGCAGCAATATACCTTCATCACCTGCATACGGAGTTTATATCTCTTAGTTGATTCGATATGCAAGAACATGCTCTACGAAGGAACAATTTTTAAAACGAAGTGGTCGGTGACAAAACAATATATCATTAAGTCAAATACCGAATGACTCGCGCATACTAGTGTTTCTTAAGAGAATAAAGAGTGAAAGCCACAAGTTGTAAAGTTTTGTCTCGCTAAGAAAGAGTGAAGAATAAACTCGTGAAAATATGATGTCGCTAAAATTAAGTGATTTACATATTTTTTTTTTCATCAAAGAAGATATCTTACACAATCAATACTGTTTGTATTTAACTTTCAGCAACCAAAAAAGACTTAGAGAGTTTTAAGAAAAAGTATAGTGAAGCTAGCGAGAAAGTTGTAGAGAAAAATCGACAATATCAAAAATTACAGGTAAAATGATTTCAAGAGGCTTATTCTTGCCTTCTTTTAGGATTTTCTTTTCTTTACACTTAATTTACTTCATCTTCCTACGTTCTTAAAACTAAATCTGTTCTCTTAATTTCCATATTGTATACAATTTCTGGGTTCTAGCTCCACTGCAGAAGTTTCTTTTCTGATTTTTTCATATGCATTTTATGTAAATAAATCTGTTGAATTGTAGATTAGATTGAATTGAAACAGCTGCATTCCTTAATGTTACATCGATGCGATTTTTGTTACTGAGATGAGTGATGTTTATAGCTAACTACTATAATTTTGATTTCAGTCATTGTTTGATGCCTTAAAAAGAAAGTGCATAACTCCATCCACTTTTGAAGGTGGTGATGCTGTAAGCAGTAGCAAGGCCTGGAATCCTCTTGCTAACTTCACAATGCCAATCGGCTCAGACCAAGGCAGGTGTCAGTTAATATACCATTGTTGAAAAAAAAATGTATATTTACTTGAATTTCTTTCTATCAAACACTTCTCTTTTTCTCAGGCATTAGTGCAAGTACTTCTATAGGTAGCATTTCAAACAGTAAGAGAAACTCTCCAGAAACTGGTCGTGGTAAGTGCATGCTACTATTTGGAAGGATACTGATATTTGAATATTATTCAAAATAGATTTATTTGTGAATTTTGCAATGTTTTTTGCCTTTGAACAGAAGTGCCCTTTACATTCCGGATAACAGATACTCCAATCTTCAAACAAAATGGAAACCATCAACAGAACAAGAAAAGTAGGGAGCAGCAGAGGCAGAACAGAAATCCGTTAGATCTAGACTTCCCTTCTCACTGACCCATTGTATATTGGTAACACCTGTCTGCATGACATGAAGAATGCCAAAATCTGAATTTCACAGAAATAAATCTTATCTTGTCTTAAAAATGATTTTTTTTTCTTTTGAAAAAATTTCAACAGTTGATAGTACACTATAATCCCTTTCTCTTCACACAATGGAGCATGCAACATTGTCAGACATTAAACAAATTGTCATTTCTCAAAGATATTTTATTTTTTTTGCATTCAATAAGCTTTACTCATCTTCAAAAAAGAAAAAGCTTGGCAATTTAATTTGAACAAATCCTTTGACAAGCACTCGTTTAAAAACACCACTTTCTAAAAACAATCATTATTGTGTCTGTACTATACTGCATTTTTAAGCTCTTTAAGTAAGATTTCAAGTCCTCTCTGTTGAGTTTCGAGTTTCGTGACAACTGAACCAATCGTCCAGAGAGTTTAAAAATGATTCTCTTTTCCTTCATTTCTTTGTCAACTTCAGGTTGTCTCTGGAAAAATATGAAAGAGAAAGAAACTTGTTTTTATATATTACTCAGCAAAGTATTACAATACTTTGTTTAATTACATGTCAAATATATTTAGTATACACTTTCAAAAAAAGAAACCAGTCTTAGCTGAGGGGTTGGGGGCATGAGAGCAAAAATTGAAAAAATATATGTAAAGCATACCCCCTTTTTAGAAGAAATTGATGAAGCCAAAGTCTTAGCTTTCTGAATCACATTCCTTGGAAGAGTTGATAATTCTGCTAATCTTATACCTATAAGTATAACAGTTATGTGCTTTAAATTTTATCAATATTAGTATTTAAACCAATTTACAGGTGTCATGTTTTTAATCAAGCATTCAAAACAATAAAATTAAAAATTAAGAATTTTTGATTTGATTTTCTAATATTTTGACTTTGAAATTAAGCACTGCTTATTAATACCATAATGCTCCTCTTTGTTCTGTCCCTTTGTCAACACATGAGTGTACACCACTTTCTCACTTTTATCCTCCTCATTAAATGTTTTGTGAATCATGAAACAGTAGCTAAAAAAATATATTTCAAGCTAGCTGCTATTTGTTTTATTACAAAATATCAATAATTAAAAAATAAACTGTTATATTTTAATAGGTGAATAAGCTACAGTAATAAATTTCAGCTACAATTTGAATTTCAAACTTACTTTTGTACATTAGGATACAAACTTTCCAGTTGACCAAGATCCTTGAAATGTGTTGCAAAGAAGACAAAGGCCTGATTGGTAGAGAAAAAGAAGCATTTTAAAATCATAAGCACATGGTAATATGCAAGTACATAATACAGCAGGTCAAGAATGCTGACAAACTTGCATAACATCGATCATTCTCCATATATTATTTTTTTTTAAAGTTTTGAGCCTCAACTCTCTCAACTATTTATTTATTTAAATTGTTGTTTTTTTGTTGGTTTTTTTGTTTTTTTTTTGTTTTTTTGTTTTTTGTTTTTGTTTTTGGACAACTTGTAATTTTTCACTTATTTTTTCTATTTCTTTTTCATTTTTCTAGTTTTGACATTTATTTGCATGCATTGTCTTCATTGTTTATATGTTAACTTTGCTTGGTATCTGTTCATGTTTATATATATTTGGATTCATGTATTTGCATAATCCTCTAATGAGGGAAATAAAGTATGAATGAATGGATAATCAAATGTCCAAGAGAAGAGGTACTTTTGCAGCAAATGTTCAAATGTTAGCAGACAATGCAAGAATGATATGTAAACAGATAGCAACAAGTCATCTCTAACATTAGCATTTAGTAAAGGAAAACTTACTTTAAATCTGAGGAGATATTCACAGACAGCATGACAAATCCCAACGCCTTCTTCTTGGCTTGTGCCTGTAATTTAATGAAAAAATAAAATTGAAGTGTGCTTGAAAGCAATGCTGAATGTACAATATTCAGTATTGCTTTCAAGCACAGCTTAACCAAAAACTTCAGATTACAATATAATACCAACCAGTATACCACAAATATTTCATAATTCCAATACCCATCATTAAATGTTGTATTCCACAAACCTCTTCCCAGTTCATCCATAATTAAAAGTGATCTGTGACTGACATTTTGAATGATGTAGTTTACTTCTTTCATCTGTGAATAGAAGAGTATATTACGTGAATTATGATTGGTTTTCAGTATAAGATTGCAATTTTGCCCAAAGATATTATTTATCAAAATTTGTAAAGAATGCTTATTAGGGGTTATGAAAAGAAGCTGATAATATTCAAAAGTTTATAACAATCAAACAATGGATGAAAACAGCATATATCACCTGAATGACCTAAAAATGACTATCCTTAACTTTGCATAAATTTTAGAGGTCCCAGAAGGATCGATAAGGATCATGAAACTGTTAAAATTTCTTACAAACACAAAACTATTCTAAAGAAATTGAATACTGGTATACTACATCTGCTCCCAAGTTGCTTATACAGAGAATTATCACAATTCATGTCCACAACTATATAATTATAAGTACATGTATATACAATGTAAAGAGGATATGACAGCAAACAAACTAGCTTAAAATTCCATTTGTAAGCATACCAAGTGTATTGCATTTCAGACAAATTGGTCAAACAATTTGAAAGATGTGATCTGAAATAGTGATGGTCATGGCATGCAATTATGGATATATAAAACAGAGAATAGAAAAAAAAGCCCAGTGAGAACTGATTATTGAAGACAAATTCAATTTTTTTTTACCTCCAACATAAAAGTAGAGGAGTTGGACTCGATATCATCATCACTGCCGATCCTAGAGAAGATCTGATCTGTGATTCTGAATGATGCATACTCCGCAGGAACAAAACATCCTATCTGGGCCATGATTTGTAACAACACTATCTGTCTCAGGTAGGTGCTTTTACCACTCTATAAGGAAATTTAATTATTTCAATCAACATTTCACCAATAATAAAACAAGAAACAAAGTTTTAACGAGGCCCGATCTACTTGATCTGCGCATACGTTTTAACGCAGCGTCGACTCAGGCACGTCACAATACCCTTGACTGCCGTCACAATTGAACATAATAACGTCACAATTAAAATGACGTCAAATTGCGCTAAACTGTTTCGCTGATCTTGCTTACCTGGTTGCTCTATAGACTATGCATTGAAAGCTGGCATTTCTATTATTTTTTTATATATTTAAATTAATAAACAACTTTGGAACCTAATTAATTTTGAGGGATCAATATTTTGGTACAGATTCATTAATTTTATCCTGTTTTATTTCAATTTGTGAGTTAAAAAAAAAACCAAACACTGCAACTAAAAGTAAACGATTTTAGTCTTTCTCTTTGAACATATTGAAGTGTTTATACACACTCTTTTTATTGCGGACTTAAATATGCATGGATTATCTTCAGTTTTAAAAAATTAAATAATCTATAAATCATTGAAATTGAACCCCCGAAATATTTTATTTTTCTATATATTACATGATATTAGTAAAAATCGCAATTTTGTCGTCTTTACCCCCCCCCCCCCCTCCCTCTACCCCTTTTTCCACGTAAAACAACGTCGCGTGTTAAGAGAAAAATAAAACATGGCGAGAAAATTATTTCATAATGTAAGAATTATTTATTTTTTAGAAATTAATACAGTATTGCAATCGTTTGTTGGTGTTATGTAAACCCATTGCGACCTATAAAATACGTAGTTGGATAGGATAAATCCAAATTTTGTGTTTTGACATGCCCCCTTTTCACTGCAATAAAGGCTACCTCCAATTTTCTTTTCATTTTTCATAAGAAGAATGAAAATTGCATGATATATGTGGAAAACAAAGAATTTCATCATGTATTTTTTTTAAATTTGTAAATTTCTTTGTTTATTGAAGAGTTTTAGTATGTAATTGTGTATAAAAACACGAAAAATGGTCCATATCTTGTCAGTGCCCCCATTTCACTACAATAAAGGCAAGGTAACAAAATTCCATTCTGATTTTTCTAAGCATAGAACATACAAGTATATTTCCAAGAATTAAATTTTTTTATCATTCCGTTTTCGTAATTTTCAACTAGATCGGGCCTCGTTAAGTACATATAATTGTATAAAACAACATCTACTGAAATTTGCCTATATTCATGAATTACTTTAAGTACAGTAAATCGTCTCACCATGTTTGCACCAGTGATGATATTGAAATTGCTGTCTTCAGTGGCATACTAAAAAGAAATTTACATCACAATGTGTAAAGGAAGACCTACTTTAAATAAGTATTTACTTTTTTATGAGAAAAAATGGACCTCCTTACAGTATTGTTAGGGATTGGCATATCGGTGCTGATTTTTTCAAGGATTGGATGTCGTCCCTGCTTTATGGCAAGTGTATCTTTGGTAAAATCAGGCTTCACTGAAATTACAAAGTTATCATTAAATGTTTGACAGAAATTATTCTTGGCAAATAAATCAAAGAGGAAGTGTTTTCCAAATGATTTCTTTACCATAATTGGACAGTGTACAGGCATGAGCAAAGCTCTGTAACATGTCAATCATAGCCACGGCCTCTGACAGTTTGTACAGACAGCCAAAGTGATTCCTCAGGTCTCCTAAAAGCTCTGTCACTACTCTGTAAAACACAAAGGTAAAAAAAATTAAGTATTTATCAACATGATTTCTATTTGTGCTTTCCAGATATTATGAAATGTGAACCAGCTTTTAATCATGTGTGAGAAATTTCAAGTGAGTTTTAGTTGCTGCCTTGCTTTACTTGCATATATTTCTTGCGGCAAACTACAGTAAAACTTGTTTAGTATGAACACAGATATTGCGAATTCACAGATATAGCTAAGTTATCTTGGATCCCCAGCAATATAAATTTAACAAATTCCTTATACGGATATAACGAATTACAGATATACATGTAGCGAAGTAATTTCACAGGTCCCGGCGACTTCGTTATAACTGAGTTTTACTGTAATAATTTTATGTTGAAGTATTTACCTAGGATATTTCCTTGGTCATGAAAATTAGTCATTGCAGACATAATCTTTGACAAAGAACAGTTAAATGTGAATAAGAGTTTGTTGTAACTTACATGTTGGTTACTAAGTATATTTCATCCAAAGCTTCTTTTGCCCTGTCTGATCAAAGTAAAGTTAATTCTATTAATCTATATGTATACATGTATGTAAGTTAAATATATTGAATGATTAAATATTTTTTTCTTGACAATATTTAATGTACAGTTGAACTGCAATGTCTTGAATGCCAATGTTGCAAATGTAATGAATATGTTGAAGTGAGTTGGATATTCCAACTCTTTTTAAAGCGCTAAGCGCAGCGCAAAGCGCTTTTCTGTCAGCGTAAATTTACTTCCGTTCTGGTTCCAGCGCCACTATATAAGCAAGATAGATAACTCTACTTGTTATTCTAAAAATATGAAACTGGAAATCCCTGACTCTCTTTCGGCTATTTTAGTGTAATGCTGCGTTACGTGCATTTCTAATAATAGAAGGCAATTAGTAAGGAGAGCAGTTCTTATCATCATGTCGGTACACATTAATTTGTACCACGTAGCTTACAACTGCTGCCTCTATGGCGCAAATACTGAATTAAAAAACAGTTTATTATTTATCATGTACATGCAATATAGTGATTGAATATTCAATACGTACCCGGTACATGGTTTAAAACTCAGATGGGATTTTGATAAGTTCATAAATCTCAAACTGGGAGTGAGTTATTCAGAAGAAGAAATCACATAAAATTGATTTACAATGTACTACTTACATAATATGGTACGTTCTATATATCCATATAAACTATAATTATTTTTTTTCTTCTTTACAATTATTTCAGGCAATGTAACTAGAACAAGGCTTTCTATTAACATCTTGCACCATGCTGAGATTTATCAGTGAAGTTGATTTTCGCATCTAAGTATCAATTAGTAACAGACGGGAATGCATTCAAGGACGGTTTTTTTTTAATCTCTATACTTGTGTTGTACATAATTCGAAAGGAAGGGCAGTTTGTGGCTCTACAGACATTAGAGCATGTGGTGGACGTGTTTTCAATGAATCCACTCAAATAGTAAAATTTATTTATCGGAATACATGCATTGTGCTCTAAAATTGTGCGTGTAGTGTGCAGAATATGGCGAAAAATCCTAAAACCTTAATTAACGTTCTTAACAATGGACAGAAATAATGCTGATGATATGTTAAGCAAACGGTGTAATACTTGAAGTAGGGAACCAGGAATAAATAGTTTATGTAAAGATGTGTCTCAGCTGTGTTGCCAATTCTTAATGAGGACTAAATAAAAACAGAATAAAATAATATTGTATACCTTCATGAAGATTTATTTATACTTGAGATTAATACGGTATTTTCTTTCTTGGACCCTTGAATTATTAATCATTGATAAAGCAGGAATATTATGAACAATTATTTTCAGTATTCCTTTTTAACTAGCACAACAATGCCGTATTTTTAATTCAAAGAAGAAAAGTGTAAAAATTTATATTACGTAAAAACGTGTTATTTACTATTGAGTGACACATATTGTATATCAACACTTATGTTACTGCAAATACATGTACGCTATAAATCATATATTTAAAAAATCAGAGATTACAGGATAGCATCAAAAGATAAATATAATATCGTTATACTAAAATGTATATTTACATATTACCTCTGACATAAAGGACGTTAATTCTACGGATGTTTATTTCATTTACATAGAGCTGTTTTGTCATATGACGATGTTACAAACATGATGCCAATCTTCAATTTGAAAAACTTGTAAACGCAGAATGAATTTATTATTAAATATGATCACCAGAAGATTTTATCTTTCAGTGTTGCGCGTAAATGAGAGGAATTTTAGCGACATTTTCAAGAGTTCACATTTTTTTCAAATTACAATGTATACAGTTTCCAGCAAAAGTATAGCTACATGTACATTTAGAGTTTAAATTTCATCGGAAAACTCGATTAACATCTCCCTTCCAATTAATTGCAATTTATACACAAATACGACCTCTTATAGATTCCTACGAGGCGATGTGAAAAGAAAATAATTTTACACGCAAGAATATTTTCTTACAATTTCGTGTACAGTACTGTAAGTGAAATTGATTGATCTTGTGACATACGAAGATAATGTATAATGCTTGAAAAAAAGGCATGAGACAATGTTGAATTTCATATCCCAACGAGGTTTACATATTTAGGACTCACATACTTTTTGACAACTGTGCTTGACCTAGCGCTATCGCACTGTCAAAATATCGCTTAAAATTCAATACAACAGGACATTTTAAATTAAAATAATTCTGACGAATTTCAAATCGATATGCTTAGCGCTTCCCAGTACTTTCAGTACTTTGATTTTTCATGCACTTGAACCTTATCACCTTGAATTCTTGGAAATCTACAAGATTCTTTCTCAAGCAAGTTTGAGATAACAAGGATTGAATGTATTTCAAAAAAAAAAAACATGAATTACATCTGAAGCCACTGTAAATATAACACATGCATCAAATACAACTGTAAAATTCATTTTAAACAATCTTACTATTCAAGCGAATCTGAAATACAAGATGAGATAATACTGAAGAGAATTGGACATACTACCAGGTAGAACAATCCTTTTCATGCAAAACCCTGCCAATAACAAAGCTAAGACAACCAAATAATGATATTTCTAACTTTTGGACACAATAAAATGTCATGTTATATTCCAACAAAAATTCTTTTAACTCTAATATCCTCACTTATTTTCCTGTCACAAGCTAAAGTTCCGGATTATCTAGGACATCATATCAATAAATATGAATCAATTTTAGCAATGAATATACCACAGTAGATATATCTAATAAATTTACCAGTTCTGTGGTGGTAAAACACAGTGTGTTCTTGGCTTTTGTAACTTTGATAAATATCTCAGGCAGACTCTCCTTGCTGTAGTTTTGTTTTGGACCACAATTAAGTTGCAGAAAAAAGCCTCTTGTGGAATTATATGAGGTCACTATTGGTAAATTGTATTCTTCAGCCCACTGGTTAGCCAATGCTGCAATACAAACAAGCAACCTATGGACCACTGAGATAAAAGTCATCTTCTATTCAAGACATTTTTTCCTCATCGTTTGGTACATGTAAATCTGTACTTATATGCTTACTGTTTATGTCCTCTATAATACCACCATATGTCCCTCTTCCAATATCAAGCAAGCCTACAACAAATTTAAAAGATACAGCACACCAATGGGAGTTAAGAGGGTAGAGTTGCTGTCGATACCTCACTAGATAACTTAATAAGACCTTTAAGATAGCCAATTATTATCGTTTAATTTAATGTTAAGTTTAATATTTTTATTACAAAAGACCTTCCATATACTGTGAAATCATTGATTTTTGTGGGGGTTTAATTTTCGTTGTTTTCAAGACATGAAGAGACACAAAAATTTATGTCCACCACGAAATTCAACTTTTCACATATATTTCAACTGAACAATTCATCAACCATGAAATCAAATCCCTATGTCAGAACCAATATATTTTCCTCAAACCATGGAAATTTGACCCCTCAAAAATATGTTATTTTACAGTATGTCTTTTTTCCCCCTTACCCATATAGTGAAAATAAAAAAAAAATATATTTCTGATGAAGTCAATTCAATTTAACTTCACTTTCATCAATCAAAAACAAAGTAAGCACATGTATAACAACTCTTACCATTGATGCTTCCCTGAAAAACAATAAAACATAATTATCATGTTTCAAGTTCCTGAAATTTTTCAAAATATCTGACAAACAAAGTTTAAATTAATAAGGTATGAAGAAAACTCACCTTCACTGCAAAACACTTTTGAGTGCGCATGTGAAGCATTCCTTTCTGATACTTGGTATCATCATGAATTATGCTAGCTATTCTGGCTTTCATCAGTGCATATCTACCATCTTCTAGAGACTGAAAGTTATCGAGACTCCATTGAATTAAATCACTTAAATTGATGTATGGCTTTTATATATTAAGAAACACAAAAAATTAATGTATCATCTACTGAACTGCATACAATGGAGGAAATTCATCCAGCCTTCACATATCCTAAAAAAAAAACAAACGTCACCTCAGAAGACTAATGTTTCACTATTAAAAAAATCTAAATACTTGTATTTTATTTCATCTGGTGGTTTTACAAGATGAAATACCTTGTAAAAGTGAGTGTCTCATCATGTGGTTTTACAAGCAGAAATATCTTGTAAAAGTATTTTGTTGTGGTTTTACAAGATGAAATGCCTTGTAAAAGTAAGTATTTTATTAGGTGGTTTTACACCATGCAATGTCATATGTAAAAGTGTTTATAAGGTGGTTTTACAAATTGAAATATCTTGTAAAAGTACCGGTAAGTATTTCATCAGGTGGTTTTACACACTGAAATATCTTGTAAAAGTTTTTATCAGGTGGTTTTAAAAGATGAAATAGCTTGTAAAAGTTGGTATTTTATCATGTGGTTTTACACCGTGAAACATCTTGTAAAAGTGTTTTATCAGTTGGTTTTAAATTTACAAGATGAAATAACTTGTAAAAGTGTTTATCTGGTGGTTTTACATGATGAAATATCTTGTAAAAGTGTTAATAATAGGGATGTCAACGAGTACCCGGTTAACCGGGTACTCGATTGAACGTCCGAGTATCGAATACTAAAATCGGTACTCGGTTACTCGGATGTATATTTTTGAATATTTCTAATCTTATTTATTAATGCATTAAACAATCTGTTTTAAAACGCAAAATGCCCATTGCACTTGTACATACAGTAATTAGGGTTTACTACGACTCTAGATCTAAATGACCGTTATCGCCTGCGGCAGTGTTTATACAGTAATTATCGTGACCAAGTACCTGGGGTACCTGGCTTTTCTCACCTTCGGCTGCCTTCTTCCCTTATTTTTTGTTTGGCTTTAATTATTTGTTTTCACTGAACATCGTTTAAGATCCATTATGTTTTAAATTAAATAAATTAGATAATTTTGTCAACTCTCCGAGAAGCCGTAAATTCTCGGGAAAAGAGCGGATGATATTACACGTGCGATTGTTGATATGGTTTTGTTTGATTACATGCCAATACAACTGGTTGAAGGCAAAGGCTTTAAAAAAAACTGATGTCCATCGTTGCATCAAACTACAAAATACCGTCCCGTAATATTATATAAATCTCGGATCGAACAAGCGTACTAAAATCGTAAATCCGCTCTGTTAGGAGAACTTGATCAAGTTCAAGTTGATACTGTACGTAGCTCTGACGACTGATACCTGGTCGTCAAACGCGACAAAGAGTTACATTACAATTACGGAGCAGATTATTTTTTTAAACAAAAACACTGTGAACAACTTATGATTTTATTTCTTGTGTTTATCTGATAAATAAATTGATAAATAAATTTATTTTAAAATTTGTTATATTAAATTTCGTCGGGCACGAAGTGCTCATCATTATTACAACAGAAATACATTTACGGATAAGCCTCCTATCAGTGCGTCTGGTTTTATTTCTACAAGAGTTTACCATGTTTTACAGTCTTCAATTTACTTGTTCATATTTATTTACACTTTTACCGAGTACCCGGGTACTCGATCGGAAAAACGTCCGAGTAACCGAGTACTGAAAATTGACCGATTTGACATCCCTAGTTAATAAGGTGGTTTTATATTATGAAATATCTTGTAAAAGTAAGTATTTCATCAGATGGTTTTACACATTGAAATATCTTGTAACAGTGTTTCGTCAGGTGGTTTACACGTTGAAATACTTTGTAAAAGTGCTTCATCACATGATTACACAAGATGAAATACCTTGTAAAAGTGTTTCATCAGGCGATTTTCACAGTTGGAGAGTGCATTCCTGAGTGGGTCTACCAGTTCCAGGATGTGTTTGAGAAGAATAAGGTTGTTGATGTTGGCCTCTGCTGTTTTCAGTGTCTCCTTCTTTGGGATCTGTACACACACTGACAGGATGTGGTCGACATCCAGGAATCGAGCAATCACTGTCTGAATGCTATCAAACACATCCTCCTTCTCTGAATCACAACAAAGAAGGATCATATTCTTCAACAAGAAACAGAATTACTTGTATCCATTGAATTTAACTTTTACTTTCTTTAAAAAAGAAAAAATAAATAGAATATAGCTTTAAAATTCACAAAGTTTGAATATTCTGACAATCAGCAAGTCTCTTGAAAATTAAACTTCTGAATAAATATAATGCCTTGGCCTTGGCATGACAAATTTAATCTTTTTTTTTTGCAATTATATTGAATACAGGGCTAAGATTAACTAGGAACTTTGAGGAACCTGTGAGTTCTGAGACTGCCTCTTGTCTCATGGCTATGGTTCCCTTGTCACAGGGAGGCTGTAAAATGTTGGCTCTCAGTAACCGGGCTCCTCCAATTGTCTTAGTGTAGTTCAACACTCCATACAATGTATGCTCACTCTTAGGGTCCCTCACGTTCTGTAAAAGTTCAAGGTTCACAGCAGTGGTGGCATCTGTAATCAAACATAGAGAAATGGTCTACTAGCATTTTATGTAAAAACACGATGTACACAAGAAAACACGATTATGATAATTTGCTAAGACAGCCACAATTGTTTCAATTACAGTTATAATTTCATCACTAAAGAGTGTTCCCTGAGGAAAGTACATATGTGTTATTTTCTGTCATAGCACAGAGACATAAACATTTTTTTCAGTGTTTGCTTTTAAAAGTACTAGTATTATAGTATAGGCATTTGCCTGCAAAGAAAACAAGATGCTTTTAGGAAACACTGATGCACCTTATGGCAGCTCATGGACAAGTTCAAAGTTTTTCAAGGTATATGTCCAATAATCATGTTCACTGTATAATGCTGATAAATGTATGCCGCTATTTTTTTCTAAATGTTTTATGAAAAACAGTGCATGATGCTTAATAGCAGACTTTCCACTCAATGGACAAAAAATGCAGTATATTGGCACAGTGATTTACATGTATTTTTTTAACTTATCAATGTCAAGTTCATTAACTTGTACTGCATAATCAAAATACCCTACACAATCACAAATTTTTTAGCAAGGATTGTCCCTTATTTGAAGAGAAATCCTAGGCAGAAATCTTTATTATTAGCACTTTCCTGGTGTACAATTACCTATCATGGTTGTATTTTCACATCCACTGAAAGTGATATTGATAGATGCTGGAGCTAGTATCATATTCTGTGTAAATTCCACATACTTAACAAGAGCTGCCGCTGCTGCCAAGCAGTAGTACCTGTATAAAACAGAAGTCTCTGTCGAGACTGAAGCTCTACTGGATTGTACTTATAGCAAAGGAAGAGAGAAGAACTTATGCAATGGGGAATTCAAACTTTAAAACAGCAATAAATAGAATAATGATCCTTGATTAAGCCTCTTTATGTTCTTAGTGTAGTCTACTTGCATGCCACATTATATTATATTCAGACTAAAACTGTATTTGTTGTAGCAATTTGAGAGTATTTAACAGAAATTTCTATTTTTAGTATCCAAGGCAATAATATTCATCAAAGTCAAAAACCCATATTGTGTATCTTAGTGTAGTCTACTTGTGTGACAAGTTATAATGAAATCAGACCAAAACTGTAGGAGGAGTAGCTTTTTAAAGAATTTCACAGAAATTTCTATTTTTAGTAACCACGGCAATACCTTTCATCAAAATCAAAAACCGATAAACAGAATTATGTCCCTAGGTGTAGTCTACTTGTGTACAAAGTTGAATTTAAATCAGACCAAAACTGTAGGAGGAGTAGCATTTTAAAAAGAATTTCACAGAATTTTCTATTTTAGTAACCATGGCAACACCGTTCATCGAAATCAAAAACCGATATACAGAATTATGTATCTTAGTGAAGTCTACTTGTGTGGCAAGTTGTATTGAAATCAGACCAAAACTGTCAGAGGAGTAGCATTTTTAAACAATTTCACAGAAATTTCTATTTTTAGTAACCACGGCAACACCGTTCATCGAAATCAAAAACCGACATATAGAATTATGTATCTTAGTGTAGTCTACTTGTGTGCCAAGTTATACTGAAATCAGACCAAAACTGTAGGAGGAGTAGCATTTTGAAACAATTTTCCAAAATTTCTATTTTTAGTATCCATGGCAACATCGTTCATCAAAATCAAAAACCTATAAACAGAATTATGTACCTTAGTGTAGTCTACTTGTGTGCCAAGTTATACTGAAATCAGACCAAAACTGTAGGAGGAGTAGCATTTTGAAACAATTTTCCAAAATTTCTATTTTTAGTATCCATGGCAACATCGTTCATCAAAATCAAAAACCTATAAACAGAATTATGTACCTTAGTGTAGTCTACTTGTGTGCCAAGTTATACTGAAATCAGACCAAAACTGTAGGAGGAGTAGCATTTTGAAACAATTTTCCGAAATTTCTATTTTTAGTAACCACAGCAACACTTTTCATTAAAGTGAAAACCGATACATAGAATTATGTACCTTAGTGTAGTCTACTTGTGTGCCAAGTAATATTGAAATTGGACCAAAACTGTAGGAGGAGTATCATTTTGAAAGAATTTCACAGAAATTTCTATTTTTAGTAACCACGGCAACACCGTTTATCAAAATCAAAAACCGATGTACAGAATTATGTATCTTAGTGTAGTCTATTTGTGTGCCAAGTTATACTGAAATCAGACCAAAACTGTAGGAGGAGTAGCATTTTGAAAAATTGTTTACAGACAGATGGACAGCTACACAGCTAAACAGACGGACAGACAGATGGACGCCGGACGCATTACTATCGCATAAGCTTTTCTGGTCTCTGACCAGTAGAGCTAAAAAACAACAAAAATCTTTTTGCATAAATCAATTAGTAGCAGAAAACTTAGTTCACATCTGAAGCATTATTATTAGTTCTGTAGAAGTACATGTTATTTTTTACACTGACTGCTCACTTGCTTGTTAACTCCATTACAACTGAATTAAAATCAGACACACACAGCTGTTTCACACATTGTAAACCTAAAAAATAATATGGATAAAACATATTAAAAGTTCTGAACAAAATTGTCTATTAGGAAATAAGAACTGTGTAATATATGCATGAAAATGAACAAGAATAAATTAAAGTAACATAAAGTGTTCATCCACTTTACCTTTGGTCTCATTGAAGTATTTCCTCTGTACTGTGGAGACATTAGAGTTCTGGAACTGGTGACTCACTAGCTTGAACAGCTTGGTCATGGCTCCATTCTCACAGGCAGTATTTGGCATTATTATCTATATACAAGTTAAACATTTTAGTAAGCACTTTATGAGGTTACTACCAATAAATATATTGAATCCTTTTAATAATGTTGTCAGACCTGCCTATTCCAAACAATTCATGGAGCTTATCACTTTTTATTAGACTTTTTGCACTGTTGAAGTGCATCAAGGAATCTCAGATAGTTAAAATTTACGTAAATTAACCTGCTTTTTGTGTACTAACTAATCTACAAAAAAAAAAAATTAATAAAGCAATTTAGTGTATACTGTACACAATTAATAAATATCCTGTAGATTAAAGTGCCAGTGAACTTTTCAAACAACCATAGGATTTGCTTCATTTTATATACATGTACCACAGGCACCTGACGTTACTAATTTTTCTTTTAATAAAAAAATATACACATACCTAATAATAAACAAGGTACCCATCAAAACCCACCATCTTGGATTTTCGAAGTAGGTCATCACTTGTATTTTCGTCTGAAACTCCGTCAAATAAATTCCCTGCAACCATATTCTTTCTGTGGCCAGTCTTTCGAGGTCTAAACTTACGGACACTGCAGCCAGAAAGGCGCATCACACTTGCTAATATTGAAAATCCCTCGTCAAACTCGACCTACTGCTTCAACATTCCGAGAAATCGCCAAAGGGGGGCCGGAAGTTTACATACGACTTGAAATTCTTAGGGAAAGCCCTTTTTTGATTGGTCAATATATTTGTACGATTTATTTTTAAAAATAACTGGCGAAAGTTAGTACTTATTCCAAAAACAATAATTCAGACAATAATACAACGTAATATATAAGAACATTCATCTTATTTCTCTCAATATAATTTCGATAAAGCTTGATCAAAACGATTATATTTTGTAAATGTCGAAGATCGGCCTGATCATGCTAGCTGATCAATGAACATTTTCGAGACAAATTGAGTCGGTTTTAAGTCCCTACTTACATGCACTAAATATGATTAATAACACTGTCATTATTGATGCCCTGATTGAGCGCTATCCATGCAGAAGATTGACTTTATTTAAAGTATGTATGCACGTTTGTGAGACGGGGAGGGGGTCCACACTAAAATTATCCCAGGGAGTGTTGAGATCTGCAATTTTATGTATTGCAATAAAGTAGTGGCATGGCGACATTTTTATTTTTTTCTTGTTGACAGATTATACTTAATACATGTTGCAAAGGCTTATATTTGATTTCATTACATATCCTTTTATCAGTGTGATCCCTCTCCTTTTTCAATTAAGAATATGCCAGGTATATATGTATATATATATATATATATAACTTGATGGTTTGCAGTCTATTGTTTTTTGAAAATGATTCAATTAATTCTAGATGATTTGTTGTTGATTTTTTTTTTTTCAAGCACCCCCCTCTTTTATTCAAGACTGTTTCGAACGCAACGACCTGTATAGATCAATACAGTATATTTTACAGGTATATTTATAAGAAGTGTTTTATTTTTCCCATTTTGCATTTTTTTTCATTTCTATAATCGAAATATTTATTAAAATTTCAAAGTAATTATAACACGCCGCTTTAGATCCACCACAAAACTGACAAATACGGATTTCCCATTAGCATATTGATGTAAACTTCCGGCCCCCCTTTGGCGATTTCTCGGAATGTTGAAGCAGTAGGTCGAGTTTGACGAGGGATTTTCAATATTTGCAAGTGTGATGAGCCTTTCTGGCTGCAGTGTCCGTAAGTTTAGACCTCGAAAGACTGGCCACAGAAAGGATACGGTTGCAGGGAATTTATTTGACGGAGTTTCAGACGAAAATACAAATGATGACCTACTTCGAAAATCCAAGATGGCAGGTTTCGATGGGTACCTTGTTTATTATTAGGTATGTGTATATTTTTTTTATTAAAAGAAAGATAAGTAACGTCAGGTGCCTGTGACATGTACTGTGAAATCATTAATTTTCCTGGTGGCTTAATTTTCGTTGTTACAGAGACATGAAGAGTCCCACGAATTCATGTCCACCACGAAATGTAAAATGTCATAGACATGAATGCATGTTTATAAATACTCAACAATTCTTCAAAAATAGTGACCCTGAAAATTTTACCCCATGGAAATATGTGATTTTACAGTAGCATTCAACTCTTTTGTACTGTTACAATATTTTAACAATAACAGACTTTTACCTCTACAGGCTGACATCTGTGCAGCTTGGTGATTGTCTGTACATATGTCTGAGTATCTGAAAACTGAGATAAATTCAGTGTTGGGGATCTCAAATCAATGCTGGCAAATCCTATCTCTCCTCTTGCCATGCCACGTCCCTCTACAAGTGCTGAAAAGCAAAACAGACTGAAATCTCTCTTTGTAAACATGATTAATAATAAGTTTTAAACAGCTTCAGCATGTTCTTTTAAATGGTGTATATACATGTGTGTTTTGTAATTCAAATGAAAGTTTGATGATGACTGGGCTGTACAATGGTTCTTGAGAGAAAAGTCTTTTTTAGCAACCACTACTTTTGTTTTTATCTCACCTTATTCAAAGGTAACAAATCTATTTGTAGTACAAATGAGAGCACTTGTGCCAAGGATACCCTGTGCCAATTTTAATAAATATTGGCAAATGCGTTCTTGAAAAGGGCTCATCTTCCAAAAAGGTGATGCACACCACACAAATGGCTAAAGCACTGGCTCTTCGAGCCTTAGACTCAGAAGAGCAAAAAAATGTCTGGAAAGCTAACTTTGATGCAATAACAATGACAGATTGACAGAATGAGGGATGGAAAAAAGGTGACAATATTGCCCTGCCTTTTTTATGTTGGAGGCATAAAAAATGATGACAATTTCCCAAAGTACTTTTGATTTTTTCATTGGAAAAATTTATATACACTCCACTTACCCACAATGACTGCTGAGTTAGGGTTGATGGCAGCTGACCGGGTGTGTGGTGTAGACTTTGGGTCACATGATCTCTGACGGCCAGATCCCAGCACAGAGGTAGAGCCACTAGTGTGTAAGGTTAGAACTTCATGTTTATGAACATTTACTTTTAAATGTTTTGCAAAAAAATATGATTTTGTAAGGACTTGTGGGCAACAGCTATTTATGATATTGCAATAAAAAAATTTCATTACACAGATTTGCAAGATGAACTTCCCAAGAAAGAGGATACCATTCCTTTACTTGAAGAGGTTGTAGCTTTCCTTTTCATGTTCAGAGGTGTCTTGAATAGATTTGATCCTGCTATCATAATGGCAAAATATATCAATATTTCAAATTACATGTATTATCATTAAATAAATCAATATATAAACATTATATCTTTGAAAGGTGTTAGTATTAATGAAAAGAAATCTACTACCTGTGATAGAATTGTTTTAAAATAAAAAAATAAATAAAATAAAAAAAAAGAATCAAGTTTATCAAACTTTCTGTTTGGACTAAAAGTGTTGGATAATCTTTAATCTACTTGTATGATACCTGGAAGGAAATTAGTGTGTGGAGTCATTGTCACTCCAGGTAGGGGGGTTTCAGACAGGCTCAAGTTCTTTTTCCTCCCCACAGACCAGTCACTAGAACTGGTCTCCCCCCAGCAGCTGTATCCACTAGTACCAGTGGTGCTTCTGAAGACGCTGTCTGTTGTCTTTGATGCTCCTCCACTCTGTTCCAGATCACTCGTCTCTGGGGTGATTCCACTACTGAAATAACAATTATTACTCTTCCTTGTTGTTTTGTCACTGCTTTCTCTATGCTATGAAGATAATATATTGCATCTAAATGTATATCAATCATTACAAACTTAACTATAAACTTACCTCTCTAGTTGAGCTGATGATAATGATGAGGATCTGTGCACCTCAGCAAAAGTACAGGATTTATTTTTCTTCCTAGTGGAGTAATCCAGAAGTTCAGAGGCTACTCCATTCTTCAGCTGTTGTATGCCACTTGCAATATCAATCCTTTGTCTGCTTCAATAAGCACAACATGATTGATTACATCATTATCATTCATGTACATACTTTGGGATTTAAAATGAAAATAGCTCTTTTCTTGAGATTGAACTACCAGTTAGCACTTATTTTGCATTACCATTGAAGCAATTACAGTTGGTTTTACTGCCTGTTTGACTTATTTGACAAAATCAATGACAATACAGTAACTAAATTATAGCTAGCCCCATCTGAATCAAAGTGAAATATTTATAAAATGTATAAACCTTGCATTCTGTGGATCTTTAATTGCACTTCTGAAAGACTTTGAATAATGAACAGCAGTTGATAGGATGATAGTTGGCTTTTTGGGGATGTCTGTTAAATTAAAATTGGTTTTATTATTTTGTTATGTATATTAATAGTGTATTATTGTTATATTGTCATTAATTTATCATTTAAATGTTAGACAATGCTCCAGTGCATGTTCAAGACTCATTGATTTTCAAATGGTTATATACATTCATTCTAAAATGTGATTTTTTTTTTATTTGTATGACTTACCTTTACTAAATATGGACTGTCCACTGTTGAAATGGCAAAAATCAGGACTTTTATAATTTCCTGTGAAAACTTCAGCCTTTCTAAGTACCGGTAGGCAGTATAAAAAAAAATTGCACTTGTAAGTTAATACATTTTGTTATAATGTATAATGTACTGGTGAATTTGGCAGTACAATATAAATTTTATAGTTGATATTTTAACCTTCGATCATGAAAGGCTAATTAAACAATGTATTATTCATTCTGATTAAAAGATATCCCCATGCAATGTAAACAACAACAATATTCAACACTTATCTTTAAGATCGACTTTTAAACATATTTGAAAAGTTTATCTATCATTTTGCATGAGAAATAGATTTATACCTGGAACATGTATTTGCCTCAAGAAGGCCATCTTCATGGGAAATTTGATCTCTCTTCTGAATGGCTTCTACATCACAGGAATTTACTTGTTTGCTTGTACATGTACTTTGATCCAGAAAACTTAGAGCTGAATAAATATATGAAACAATTATTTCATGAAGATATTAAATGAACACTGAAAGATAAACATCATGATTAATTATTTAAATTGAAAATTTATTTTTTTTTTTTCATTTCACTTTTCCCCAAAATAAATATTAAATACATGTACACACATGCATGCTCTCCATTTTTGCCTCTGATTTATGAAAGAATATGATGAAATTTATCTTAAAAACTGACTTACTGTATTTGGACTGAAATTCTGACATACTTCATATAGTTAATTTTGTCATTCTATTTTCAACCTTCTAAGAACATCCAGTAAATTTATGATTTTCTCATTCTGTAAAAGAGAGATATTATAAGCAATCTTTCAGATAATCAAGACAATATTATCTTTTAAACTAGAATGTAACACCTGAGTAAATGTCTACATGTATAAAGTACATCTATTTGAAATTGGTATGCATATTGATGAAAATTGTACAAACAACTTGTGCAACAGTCAGCAAGTGCATGCTCTTTAATGGGGCCTTTGACCACAGGGGCTTGCTATTTAAAAAAAAAATCATATACAGTAATTAGGGATGTCAAATCGGTCAATTTTTGAAATTATAAAAGTGTAAATAAATATGAACAAGTAAATTTAAATGTAAAACATTGTAAACACTTGTAGAAATAAAACCACATGCTCTGATAGGAGGTTTACACGTAAATGCATTTCTGTTGTAACAATGATTAGAACTTCGTGCCCGACGAAATTTAATACAACATTTATTTAAGTTCAATTTATTTATCAGATTAACACAGGAAATAAAATCGTAAGTGGTTCATGGTGTTTTTGTTTAAAAAAAATAATCTACTCCGTAATTGTAATGTAACTCTTTGTTGCACGTCAAGGTACATTGTATATATCAGTCGTACAACTTGAACTTGACCAAGTTCTAACAAAGCCGATTTACGATTTTCGTATACTTTTCGATCCTAGATTTTATAGTATCACGGGACGGTATTTTGTAGTTTTGTGCAATGATAGACATCTTTTTTTTTTTGCCTTTGCCGTCAACTATTTGTACATGTATTGGCATGTAATGAAACACAACCATATCAACAGTCGCGCGTGTAATATCATCTGTCTCTATACCGGCTTTTCGGAGAATTGACAAAATTATCTAATTTATTTAATCATAACAGACCTTAAAAGATGTTCAGTGAAAACAAATAATTAAAGAAAATCAAAAAATAAGGGTAGAAGACAGCCGAAGGTGAGAAAAGCCAGGTAACAGGCGCTTGGTCACGATAATTACTGTATAAACACTGCCACGGGCGATAACGGTCATTTAGAGGAGTAGGAAACCCTAATTACTGTATGTACAAGTGCAATGAGTAATTTACCTTTTAAAACAGATTGTTTAATTCATTAATAAATAAGCTTAGAAATATTCAAAAATATACATCCGAGTAACCGAGTACCGATTTTAGTATTCGATACTCGGACGTTCGATCTTAACCGGGTACTCGTACATCCCTAAGTCAGTAATAATAAATTATAATTTAATTTTGTTTGTATTCTAGTCTCTCACTGGTTGATTTCTAAAAAGGAATGCAAACTATTTCTTAATAACCTGGTTTGGTATGGAGACACACCCCATTGACAACCAGCTGAATCATCTGTATCCATGCAATCCCCTCCTTTTCAGTCCTTGGGATTCATGGAAAATTCCAGATTTAATAAATGTACCTTTAACTTCAACATGTTCAAACAGTAGCTTGATCTTACCTAATGTAAACAAACATCATGGCTGCTAGATCTGTGTATCAGTCATAGTTTCCAATCACTTCTGTTACTAGGGATGTATTATTGAGCGGCAAATTTGAACTCATAAAAAGCAGCACAATTTTACATCCACGGTTGTTTATTAATTATTTTAAAATTAAATTATAAGGAATAACTCTATAATTCTTGGCCAAATTCTTCGAGTATAACCTGGTTTGGGTCAGTTTACGCTTTTTTATAATCTGCTTCGCAGTTTATAAAGCGTAAACTGACCCGAACCAGGTTATATCGAATACTTTGGCCAAGAATTAGAGTCATTTCTTAAAGTTAAATATGATTTTTCTAAAATAAATAATTATTACATGCCAGGTGCAAGCCCCTGTGCTTTGACTTGAGACTAATAAGAGAATAATTCATATATGGCATAAAACTGGTACTGTTTTGAGGTGATACTTTTGTACCCTAGGGTACAATTTCTATTTATCTTTTTGTTATACGATTACAATATAGATACGGACTGTTTATCAGCTGTTTATGTAGCCTGGTTTCTGGCCATATCCAGTGATATCTTCCAGAGACATACATCTTCCCAAGTCAACTTGGGTTTCTGATCCCCTCCACTCCGCATAAAATGTTTATGTGGAGCGGAGTGGATCAGAAACCATTGACTTGGGAAGATGAGAGACATATGCTCTATTATACATGCCTCCGTTATCTTCTAATTACTGTTAAAACGTAGGCAATAATTACGTGTAATAAGTTATAAATATTTTCACAAACCATGCATCGATAAATCCATACTTAATCAGTATTAAATCGTTAACAGGTAGATCCCATCATCAATCGTCTGCCTCATTTTTTACTCTTTCTGTTATGAATCCCGATCCCGTTCAAATAAATAAAAAACGATTTTGTAGGATTTTTAAACAAAAGTGGGCAGAATTCTTGTGCTTTTAAAAATACCATATGTATTGCTTGTGTAAGAATTCAATTGATTGATTAAGATAATTGTCTGAAAAAATACTTCATTATTTTTAGGTCGAGATCGACAATCCATTGTTGTAAACATGGCTGCAACCATGTCTGAAAAATCTATGAGCGATGAAAATTGGCTCATATCTCGTGCTAGAGCTTGTATGAAACCTAGTAAGAATAATCCATATGCAGCAAAAGCCTGGATGATAACAGCCAGATCTTTATTTCCTAACAACTTTTCAATACAGGTAGTATGACAGGTTCTGAACCGTCGAAATTTTTTTCCACAGGTGCCATATAAAATAAGATTTTTTTCTTCTCCCCCCTGTCTTGGTTTCTTCGTTGCATTACAAATTCTGATAGATGTGTTTGATGTTGCATGTAAAATTTATAAAAAGGATTTAAAAAGTCTAAATAAAATAAATTAAGTTTTTTTCTTGGTCTGCTGTTGGTCACTTGATCAGCATTCAGCTGTTGATCTCTAAAAATCTTATCCATGTTATCAGAAGTGACATTGTAACCGTAATGTCTGTTGGTAAGCTGTTTCATTTTTTAACGGTAATACAAAAAAGAACACTTCTTACAGGCTTTGGTTGCAGATTACTGATAAAGAAAAGAATGCTGTTTCTTTGTGTGCCACAAAATTTATCTTACTTTTTACAGATTATCAACACACATATCAATATCGATGTTTTCTATACAATCATGAAGAAAAGACATCAAGCTTATTCCATAAGTCAAATATTTTCATGGAAATTCTCTTTCTATCTAATAAAACACATGAGTGATCCTGATCAGAATTCAATATATTATCCATTGGACCATGTACATGTATGGTAAAATCCATATACATGTACGATGCGATATGGTCACACAACATAGATTCTAATAATCTAAACTTGTCATAACTAGGTCAACTTTTGATCATCCCAGTGGTCGAATATACATAAATTTTCCCTTAGAATAGAACTAATGTCGACTATTTCTAAGACGAATATTTGAAGTTCTCCTAAATCTCAAGCAGTACTCTTCCAAACATAACCTTCAAGTTCACTGAATTTCTAGGACCTAGTTCAGAATCTGGAGTAATTACGTCTCATTAATCTGATAAGTTTTCAAAGGAGGCACATTTTTATGTGCTATTTATGCATTACCAGAATTAACCAGGGTATTTATAGAACACTTCATTTGAAAGATATTGCTGCACAGCACCAAAATGTAACTCTTTGTATATATCCAGGTAATATTTGTATGACCTCTAAATTTCATAATTACATTACAGAGGTTTTCACTTTCCCTGTATTATTCCGTTGGTGCAAATATACCAGCATTAAAACTGCATGTACAAAGACAACATTTACTATTTTATTTTGATAGTTTGAAGCATATTCTTTGGAGAAAGCTGGGAGAAATGTAAAAGAGGCAGCAAAATTACTAGAAGAAATGTAGGTTTTAAAACTTTATTAATGCCCTTTTTTCCCTATTGAATTTATGGCTTTAATTGCTCTTAAATGATGTCTACATCATAATCTTACATATAGATATTGAATATGTTCTTAGGTTTGTTTTATTTCCAAATGAATCTCAACTTTGGGAGGAAATACAGGAAATATTAGAAATTCTTCAAACCGAAATGTCAGCAAATAGCCACAAGAACTTTCTTACTGGTGAGTAAAAGTTTATCATCATTAAGTGATTATTACATATGTGTATGAAAATTTTAAAATCTTATAATGAAATTCATATCTTCCCATTTTAGATTCTTATGAATAATTGTCATAACTTTGCATTTAACACTGCCTGTGATAGGTTTGTAAGCTGTGTTAACAATGACTATGACCAATCTAAGTCTGTCTTTTCCAGAGATTTTTGCTGCTGTCTCCACACCATCACAATGCCAGATGTTACTCAGTGTAGCACAGAAAATCAGTAATACTCTTGAACAGTGTCGACTTCTCCTCCTGGCCATGAGGAAGTTCCCAAATCTGGTGTTTGAGCATGGGGTAGGTATTTTGGATATGATTATGATATGATTAAACTTTTGCCTATTGTATGAGTTCAGATTAACAAATCACAGTATTTATTTTTTATGTGTAGCTGAAATTACTTGACACCCTCCAACAAGCAGAACTGGAAGCAAAGATCAAGTATCCAGTCAACTGCTACAGAAAACTATTTGGTAGGTGTATGCTGATAATTTTAATTTTTAGCTGGGCTCTATAGTGTAAGCTATTGCCTGGCAAACAGGATCCTATATCTGAGTGGATTTATCACTAGAACATAACCCAACAACCTCCTATTTAAACACTGCACTTAAAAAATTAGATCAGTTTCTTCTCCCACAAAGTTCATGTTGATCATACTGGGTTAAACTGTTTTTTTTTTTAGAGGGGGAAGCTGGGATTCAATTTCCATGAATTTCATTTGAGAAAATTGATTTACTTGAAGATACAGTATATTGAATATCATTATTATAGAGAGAAAATGTCCAGAACAATGAATGTAGCAATTTTTATTTTAAATTCATATAATGCTGTAACTCTTTTTCAGTGTGTGATGTCCTACCATTAGTTCTTCAGAAGGTAAAGAAACTTGAGGTGCAGAAAGCTCAGGTCTACAGATGGCTACAGATGTCTGTAGAATTCTACATCATGTATGTCACCCAGTCACCAAGCTTTAACGGAAATACCAGAAATTCTCCAGGTTCAGTGGATCACTAAATCTTAACTGTTTATCATTCAAATAAATGTTTATTTACCCTATACACAGTATACATAAAGTTTTTTTTGCTTGAAATGGATTACTAAAAGTATATACTTGATTGCATATAAAAAATAATGCTTGATTTTTTGAAAATATTTTCTGACATTAAAAATAACCTTTTAAGCATCTCCCTCAGAGCAATGAAGATTTGACCTTGTTCTTTGAACCTCTGTCTTTATACACTTGAGCTCTATTACAATACAATTTACAATCAACATGGTATTCATAGCAATGACCAATGAATATATCATACAAATGAACAATGACTATATTTATGTTATAGAGATGCTGTCTCCTACTAAGTTAAGTAACAGAGTGAGTATCCCTGGCCTGTTTGACAAGGAGTGTCAGGTCAGCGATCCCTGGGGGAGTCTTCTGAAGCTCCTCATACTCCTGGGTCAGCTAATGGACTGGGACGTCCCACCCGACCTGTTTAGTGAACCAAGGTGAGTCCTACAGGATAGGCCAAGGGTGGGAATATTCTTGTATTTGCTGTTTAAGGAGGATGCTAAATTTTAGTGTTTTCTACAATTTGAAAAGGAATAAAATTGGTACAAGAGTCTTCAACAATGGTTTTCCTTGGTTAATTTACAGAGAAATCCAGTATAAGAACATATACAGCCTGTATAACAGAGCTCGTCAGTCCCACTCACCTGAGCAGACTCGACAGGTGTTGTACACGACCGTGGTCCTGTTCCTGGAGTGTCTGTATACCTATGTCAGCAGTGTAGACCCCCAGTCATTCCTCGGCCCCAGTGCCAGCCACACCCCACTGGTTCTTATGGAGAAGTTTGAAAACGAAACCTCAGAAGAGGAACCACAGTAAGTTTACAGTTTTAAACTCACTTGAGCCATGTTTTTGAAAAAAGAAATTGGTAAACAATGTTTTGTCATAAACCAGATGTCAAACTCTTGAAGATGAATATATTTATTGATAAAGCTACTACAAGATAAAAATTTTAATTTCTAGCTCAGGAAGAGTAATGTGGGAGCTGGCCAAAATAAGCTTTATAGCCTGTTACTCCACTCCCTTCAGTGTATTTTACACAGTGATTGGGATAAGCACGCACCCTGCGCCATAGTCGCATTAAATTTTAAAATGTAACATTAAAATTAAAAACGCTGCGCCATCGTGGCGCATATATAATCATGCACTACATACTTTTAAACTTTGAGGTTTCCCCCAAGTGCTTGTATTATTTCCCAAAACAATCGCTGTCAATTTACGCTGATAAAATAGGATTTAATGTCGTTCAATTAAAGCGTTCTTATGACTTTCTTTTCTCCAGTATCTAATCAAACAGTTACGTGTTTTCTGATTGGCTAATGCGCACGAAATAAACTGGTGTCAGGCGTGCAGCATGCTGCCTAAGAAAATACCTCGTACCGATAAAGGGCAGACTTTTCTTAATTTTAACAATCCTAACAAACAGAATTCAAGTAAATGGGTAGAAAATGACTCGGAAGAAGTATAACATGCTGACAGAATGAATGGAGATGAATCTGGCGGTAAGACTGATGATGTAGTCTCGGAGGAAAAAAAACAAAACGAAAATTTAACATGAACTGGAGGGAAGCAGTATAGATCTAAACCAGGCTTTAAATCATTTTAAAGATGTCAAACATCGGAGACAAAAAATAAAGAATTGAAATTAATTTGCAGTGTTTATTTATTTTCTGACACTTGCGAATTTAAATATACGAATTTTGTATCTTTTAATGTTGTCATTCAATAATTTGACAATTTCAATTAAGTAAAGTCAACTGAAATTCTAACAGCAACTAATCAATTGCAAGTTTGTAACTAGGAAATGTCCCATTAAAAAGTCTGTTTGGCGCATTGAATTTTGAAATGTCACATTGACACTGACTAGGAGTGTGCCATTGTCACATTTACTCCCTAGCTTATCCCAATCACTGTTTACATTCATTGTATGCATACCATGTAATTAATAAATCTTGGTTTAAATTCTGAAACAATGACTTTCCACCGCATGTCAGAAAATCTAGATCAAAGTATTGCTTACAGAAAATTTTCTATTTCACAGAGCAAAGAAAGCGAAAGTACAATCAGATGGCAATCCTACAATAGTGGGAGCAGAGTGTCTTACAAACTCTAGTAGGATTATCAATAGCTTTACCACAGCCTTCAAATGTTACGAGCTCATGCACTCAACAACAGAACTGCAAACAGGTTCAGATATATAAAGTATACAATTTTTAATGCAAAGTATCACCAATATTTTTTATTTAATTTTATTGTTTGTCAACATATATATTGCTGTATCAGACTTTATCAATTAGATGGCATTTATTGATTTTTAGGGTATAGATTACATGGTCGAGTTTTTTTAGTAGCTATATTATGTAATGTTTGATATTTTGACAGAGTTTATGAAGCTGTGTGAGATCTGGCACATGGAGACCTGGACGTGGATGGGACATTTCCAGACAGACATGCTCATTTATCAGGTAATGATAGGAACTGGAATACAGGAGTTGTAGCTCTTAAAACTCGGATAAGTAATTATTTCCTATGGCTATCTTGTTTTTAAAGTATTTTCTTTCCAATCTTTTAAAATGCTAGTAATTTTGAAAATATGTGTTTTTCCTTGGGGACAGGGTGCCTTCACAGATGCCATTGCACATCTCCAGAATTTTTCATCTGCCATAAAGGAAAACATGCAACTAAGAAGTAATCTGCAAATGGCCTGCTGCTTTTATTGTCTGCAGAAATATTCAGTGAGTAGTTATAAGTCAAAAATACTTATGACAGGTGACACTTTCATTCTACTTACTGTAATCCAGTTAGGGGAACTTCATATCTAAGTATTTAATAAGAGTACAAGTACATCAAGTTTATGAAGCCTGCATTGTGTTAAATTTTGTTTCTAAATCCTATTTTGTAGAAAGCCTGTGAGTTGGTGTTGAATGTAATTAAAGATCTGCCATATACACATGACAGATTACCTGTCTCAAATCCATCAGAGCCAACAGGAGCCAAGGGCAGACAACTCTGGTTGACAAAGTGTACAGAAGCTGAGATTCTCCCATACTGTATACAGCTACTTCTGGCTGCTCTTAAGGTATAATAATTTTGCACAAAATATCAAAAAATGAACATGGGCGATGGCTGTGGACACTGTTTTCTAAAGGAAAATCTCCCTTGAAATGTGCCATTTTGAGGCTTTTCTGTTGAAAATAGAGAAATGCTTCACATTAATGATGTCTTATTTGCAGAATTGTAAACCTTCATGCCATATTCTTTCCTGATTTATCAGAG
This sequence comes from Saccostrea cuccullata, assembly GCF_032062105.1. Taxonomy (NCBI): domain Eukaryota; kingdom Metazoa; phylum Mollusca; class Bivalvia; order Ostreida; family Ostreidae; genus Saccostrea; species Saccostrea cuccullata. The sequence goes on along the minus strand of NW_026925998.1, from coordinate 240,386 downwards.
TCATTTATTTAACTAATATTTAAGCCAGTTTCAAAACTTTTTGATGTCATTACATTTTTAGGGCGCAATAAAGCTAAAACCATACCTTCTTCTTTGCAGTCTAAAGCATTTTCCTCGAAAGGCGATGACACATCACTAGGTCACATGGTGGTATTACTGCAATATGATTGGCCGAAGTCTGAAGCTTTGTTTTACGAAGTCTTGAAGAAAGTCATACAGCAAAACAGCCTTGTTTACAATCAGTTCTTCAACTATGTTATAAGTATCCTTTGGTTTAGGAATGAATTAGTTTGTTCTAATTTCACCTAGTGTATATTTTTTAATCAGTACACCTCCTCTGATTTTTTTTCTAAATTGGAGTGTAAAATTGCTAGCATCTGTGTTTT